>NC_141353.1:30992494-31494994 GCF_057382095.1 Aulonocara sp. 'chitande type north' Nkhata Bay | reverse complement strand
CAACCACCAACCACCAAAACCATTACTAGGTGAAGTGATCTTATTACAGCACAACATTTTGCTGGGCATCCTCGGGTACTAACATTCAGGTGGGTGATACTTTGACCACCTACCATATCAGCTGACACCAACCTCTTCCCCCAATATGCCTCCCACATGGAAAAAAAACTGTTCATAAACAATCTAAAGACCCTGCACCTCCAACTCCCCACCTCCCATTTCAATCTAGCACCTATAAGATGTGTCAAAACACGCCCAATAATCCATGACAGGCTGAACCCCGCAACACACAGGAAACAAAAGATCCACTGCCACCATCTCTGTGCCAGCCACCGCAGGAAACCCCCAGAGGTCCCGTACCCACGCCCCAAAGGGTCAGAGCCATTTTGGTGGCAAAATGGAAGCACTTAGACAATATGAGGCAGGTGGTTTCATCGTTCATCGTAGAAGATGTCATCATATATTATGATGCCTTGGAACATGGTTAGGTTAAAAACCCATTACATGACCTCAGGCAGCACAAATTGTGCAAATGTGTGAAGAGAAGAGAAGAGAAGAGAAGAGAACGAGGAGGTTAGTTCCCATTGGTTTCCAGTTAGGGATCTAAACATTGCACAACTTCTGTAACTGGAGTCCCAAACACACAGACAAAAACACATACGCCCCTCCCTGTATGGCCTGAACCTGGAGAAGCAAAAGGACTCCCTCAAAAGGAGGGAGGAAAATTGACAAAATTGAAAATTGTTCAGTGTCAATGTGTGTTTGAGAGAGAACTATCGAGGCCGAAGCGTTGGCTTGCATTCCCTTCATATAGACAAACGTGACCATGCACACCTGTACACACAAACACACACCATTCTTTCTCGGCTCACCCTCCCTTCCTTCTCATTTTTGCACCTCCTCCTGACCTCCCTTACTTTGTGTTGCAGTGGCTGCGTTGAAAAGGGTGGGGCTTGGTTAATAAGTGACAGATATGAGATGGGCAGTTGGGCGGAGGTTGGCTGGCGAAAACAAAAAAGTCTGTTTCAAATTCAAATCGACCACAGACCATTCACAAAAGGAGGTTTCAAAGAATTTGAGATCTGAACTGTGACCCACTGTGGCCGTAACCTCGGCAACACACAGTTACAGGTATATTGTCACGGCTGGCGGAATGAGCCGTGTGGTGTGGAGGAAAGGGAGGACCCAAAATGCAGCAGTGACTGATGATACGAGTGATGTTTATTTACAAAGTGACAATGGCAGAAACAGGCAGTGAGGCATGACAAAACAACTGAAGAAACCTAAACTGGGAGAACTAAATGACAAACCTGAGACCATACAAAAGGTGTGCGGGGCAGAGAGACGCAGAGACAGGAACACCATAGAACGCAGACGAGCCGACAATGAACACAGACCGACACCCACTAAATATACACACACAAGGTAATCAGGTAATCACACACAGGAGGGAAGAACAGCTGAACCTAATACACATGAGGGCCGGAGGACACAAGCTGAACACAATGACAACAGACACAGACCTTCAAAATAGAATAGGAAATCCAGAACATGAGCCTTCAAAGTAAAGCAGGAACACACAGACTGATTTACAACACAACACGGGGACATGAACAGAGCACCAAGGACAGACACAGGTAGGGCTGAATACACACACCAAACTACAGGTTCAACCCTAAACCAATACAAAATCAGAATAAACACAAAGCACAAAAATGAACTTCAAGGAAACACAAAACGCTGGGCCAAAATGACCCAGGACCATGACAGTACCCCCCCTCCAAGGGCTGACTCCAGACAGCCCAAAACAAAAACAGATGACCAACCCAGGGCGGGCGGCGGGGGCCCAGGACGGAGGGACCAACACCGAACAAAAACAAGCCCCAGCGAACCAAGTGACCTGTCCAAAACAAACACACATGCTGGAGCACAAGGACAAAACACAGTTCAGGAGGCCGGCCCGGAGGCTGACACAGATCCAAAAGCCGACCGAGCGGAAGGCAGCGGTGGCGGAGTGGAGGCAGTTCAGGGGGCCGACCGTGCACACAGCAACGGCGGCGACGGGCAAACAGTTCTGGGGTGCCGACCGTGCACACGGCAACGGCGGCGACGGGCAAACAGTTCTGGGGACCGACCACTTGGAAGGTAGTGGCGGCCACCGAGCAGGTCCGGAGGACGGCCGCGATGCCAACGGCGGCGACGAACTCTTTCCGGAGGCCGCCCCCGAAGGCCGTGATGCCATCTTAGAGGCCCGGAAAACGGCCGGCAGAGGCGAGGCAGAACGGGTCGAGCTGGCTCCGACGGCGGTGTGGCAACCGCAGGATCAGACGAGGCGGGACCAGACGAAGGCGGAGCCGAGGCCGGACCAGGCGGCGGCGTGGATGACGACACGGAGGCCGGACCAGGCGTGGATGACGACACGGAGGCCGGACCAGACGAGGGTGCAGAGGCCGGACCAGACGAGGGTGCAGAGGCCGGACCAGACGAAGATGATGAGGATGCAGAGGCTGGACCAGACGAAGATGATGAGGACGAAGATGATGAGGATGCAGAGGCTGGACCAGACGAGGGTGCAGAGGCTGGACCAGACGAAGATGATGAGGATGCAGAGGCTGGACCGGATGAAGCCAAAGCAGACGCTGAAACCGGACCAGGCGAGGCCGAAGACTCTGAGGCCGCAGCAGGCGAGGGTGATGAGACTGCAGCTGGTGATGAGACTGCAGCTGGTGATGAGACTGCAGCTGATGGCTGGACGGGCTCCTCGGGCCCCCCAGCTGACGAGGCAGAAGGCTGGACGGGCTCCTCGGGCCCCCCAGCAAAAACAGTCTCAGACCCAGTGGGCACTGGAGCCCCTGGCACACACAGAACAGAACCAGCAGGCACACGGGCCTCTGGCAGGAACGCAACAGAACCAGCAGGCACACGGGCCTCTGGCAGGGACGCAACAGAACCAGCAGGCACATGGGCCTCTGGCAGGAACGCAACAGAACCAGCAGGCACGCGGGCCTCTGGCAGGAACGCAACAGAACCAGCAGGCACGCGGGCCTCTGGCAGGGACGCAACAGAACCAGCAGGCACGGAGACCTCTGGCAGGGACAGAACAGAACCAGCAGGCGCGGAGACCTCTGGCAGGGACGGAACAGAACCAGCAGGCGCGGAGACCTCTGGCAGGGACGGAACAGAACCAGCAGGCGCACGGGCCTCTGGCAGGGACAAAACAGACTGCAGCTGCGCGGAGCACCGACCCTGCTCAGGCAGCGACAGCCGGGTGCAGTTCTCAGCTGGGTTCTTAGCCTCCAGGGGTCCAGAGTCAGCTGAGGGCTGTAACTTAACCTCTGGTGAGGCCCTGGAGCAAGTAGCAGTCTCTAAACTAGCCAGCTGTTGAGGAACGATTGCATTTTTAACTTGTTTGTCTCTCTGCAAATAATACGTACTAGAAAAAGAGTCAAAAATGGGAGGCACAAGCGCAGCCTCCCGTACAGAGGGAGTCTGTGAAGACGGAGACGGCATGAATGACTGGGCTAGCGGAGATACCGGAGTCAGAGTTGCTTGCGGCTGTGCAGCTAAACGAGGTAAAGACAGCTCAGCAGGAGAATGAGCAAGCAACACACAGTTCTCCTTGTCGTCTGCTGCACCAAACAAAGTCCCTGGATAAACTGTTCCACAGTCCAAGACAGAAAAAGGGTCCTTCTCACTCACCACGGCCGGCAGTTCTGAAGTTCCAATATCCGGCTGTGGGGTGACGCGCCGACGGCGCGATCGTCGCTTCCTCCCGGGCAAAACCTCCGGCGGGCCGGGCAAAACCTCCGGCGGGCCGGGCAAAACCTCCGGTGGGAGAAGCTGACGTGGCTGTTCCGGGGCGGCCGTAATCCGCTGCTGCTGGACAAAGTCTGTGGATTCCCGAGCTCGCACCACCCCCCGGGCTTTATGCAGGTTGCAAATTAAGCCTGAAACTCCCTTAAGCTGGCAGAGGTAAGGATTTTCTTCCAGGATTGCTTCGATGGCTTTTAACCCCACCACTTGTGCCCTTGCGTTGGTGGTGTGGGTTACCCAGTCCATCAGGCGTCGGATGCGTGCGAGGTCGCTCTCTCCAGACAAAGCTGCTGGGTCCATGTTTGGTCGGCTCGGACTGTCACGGCTGGCGGAATGAGCCGTGTGGTGTGGAGGAAAGGGAGGACCCAAAATGCAGCAGTGACTGATGATACGAGTGATGTTTATTTACAAAGTGACAATGGCAGAAACAGGCAGTGAGGCATGACAAAACAACTGAAGAAACCTAAACTGGGAGAACTAAATGACAAACCTGAGACCATACAAAAGGTGTGCGGGGCAGAGAGACGCAGAGACAGGAACACCATAGAACGCAGACGAGCCGACAATGAACACAGACCGACACCCACTAAATATACACACACAAGGTAATCAGGTAATCACACACAGGAGGGAAGAACAGCTGAACCTAATACACATGAGGGCCGGAGGACACAAGCTGAACACAATGACAACAGACACAGACCTTCAAAATAGAATAGGAAATCCAGAACATGAGCCTTCAAAGTAAAGCAGGAACACACAGACTGATTTACAACACAACACGGGGACATGAACAGAGCACCAAGGACAGACACAGGTAGGGCTGAATACACACACCAAACTACAGGTTCAACCCTAAACCAATACAAAATCAGAATAAACACAAAGCACAAAAATGAACTTCAAGGAAACACAAAACGCTGGGCCAAAATGACCCAGGACCATGACATATATGACCTCCCACCTGTGACGCGTTTAAGTTGCACGCCATACCAAGAGTGTTTGGTCTGGTCAGGGCATTTTATTTTGACGCTCAATGCCATTCTTGTACAATCCTCATTTGTGTAGCTTGAAACGTTGCATTGACAAGTTGCATCACCGTTAGAGAATGCATTCAGTGGAAATGCAAGGACTGCCATGAATGGGCGCAATCAGAGCGTGGAAATTAAAGCCACACCCAGTCTATAACCCAGGGTAATAGGACTCCCTGAGTGCACTGCAACAAGCATGTTACTTTTATCATAAAGCAAATAAGAGAATGAGTGAGCAACATAAGAACTTAGATTACATTGAAGTCTATGGGAAAGTTGCGACCTCAGAAAACGCCATCTTTATAAGGTTTTAGGAGGATAAAGCAGAGTATCCTTTAGTAGTGACTGACAAGTCGCTACTGTATGGGTGTGAAATGTTTCAGTCTCATCCAAACCTCACTTGCGATGATCGCTTTCAAAACATAAAAAGTTAAAATCTGACGTCTTTAACGACAATAAGTGACATCATGGTGTTCACATCCAGCTTTGACGGTGGGTCTACGGTGGTCAGGTGTCTTGAAATGTTTGGGACTGCACTGCACATGTGGATACAGCCGAATAGTGGGTCTCACTTCAATTAAATCAAGGAAGAAATCAGCTAGGAATCTCACATACAGCCATCTGAATCTGCCTATAGAATATAAAGTGAGAGGTCTTTAGTTTAATCTCCATATTAACAGCATGAGGATTTGTATTTAGAACATATCTCTACTTAATTCCTCAAGAGACTTAGACAAGAAATATTCAGTATTAATGGTTTAAATGCAATAAACTGCAAACTGAGTATAGAGCGGAGTAAAGCGAGCGAAGCCTTGCTGTGATCCTCTCTCTCTCTCACACAGCTGTGACCTTATATGTCTTCCTCCTTCTGTAACTAAAACCACTCTTTCTACTCCACGTCCCTCTTCTTCACATCCCTCCCACACACTCACAATCCCTCACTGTTCTCGCCCACTTTGTGTACAATCACCACAACACTACGTGCATTAATTAATACCTACTACGTTCAGGGCTATAGTGCAAATCTTAAACAAGGCGGATGTCCAAAACAGAAACCATGTGATCACATGATGCTTCGGCATTACATCATGGCGTGCTGACACAGTTAACATACACGCAGCATAGAAACTGCACGTCTACTTCTGCTTCACGTCGTGCTATAGAAGACAAACTTATCTCAGTCCCCCGGCCACTCCCTGACAGCTTCCCTCCCCCCACACCGACTTCAGCAGAAGGGAGACCAACGCCTCTTAAAGAGAAAGTCAAGCTCAAGTAAAACAAGTAAAAACACAATTTCTACTGAAACCATTAAAACTGGATGCAGCATATGCTGGTAGATCCGTTTAACCCTCGGGCGAGCAAGCTCTTTTATTACTTCCATTTATATTTATCATACCTATGTCTTTCTTTTATCAATGGAAGATATACTAATGTTACTTAATGCAATTTATGCATTGTTTTCATTCACACATAAGCAAAAATCAAGCTTAGAAAAACTGTATGAACAAGTTATTTATTTAGATACTCCTGTGATTTACTAACAAAATGTTATTTCGTTCAATAATAATACCAAAAATGCCATTTAAAACTTAACTAATCACAGTACTAAAGAGTAAAATATTGATGGAGCAGTGACTGTAAGACTTCAAACAACAAAAAATGACAAAGAAATCGTAATTTGTCCTGTTTTTTGTCAAGTACTTTCTCCAGAAACGCTCACAATATTCAGGTCATGCCCAGCTGTGGAAAAATGACCAACAAACTAGAAACTGAAATAAGATCAAAGCCTGAGAAAAGACAAAAACCTGGATTAGAATGATTTCAAGACATTCACGGCAACCATTTTTATGACTAAATATCACAATCGCACATAAATGAGCCTTCAAGCTCACTTGAAACTTAAGCCCAGATGTAACTTTTGCATGCTTTTCCCTCTAGAACTGGGCGTGAATCATAGTGCACTTCATTAGTCATCTGTCTATATCACATCCAGACGGAAAGAAAAAAGGTGTGGGAGAAGAAGGAATGCCAGACATCAACTTTAAAAATAACTAACATTAATCCAACAGTAAGATTCGTCTTCTCCTTAAAATGTAATGAACTATGCAAATAGGGTGTGGCAAATGTTCTAAAATCCAAATATATGATGAAAATCGTGAATTATTAGAAATCAATCCATCTATCCAATGGGCGGATGGTGGGGCACACCCAATATGCATGCCTTTGGACTGTGGGAGGAAGAACATGCAAGTGGACTCAAACCCAGGACCTTCTTGCTGTGAGGCAACTACAGTGCTGCACAGTACAAGTCTGTGTATAACCTAGTATAACCAGTGACCCTACTGCAGGTATTGATCACACCGACCTGCTTTGGATAAGAGGAGTCAAGACGTTTTTGGTTTATGTAGTGGTAGAGGACAGTAACGATATGAAGGTCTAAGGTACACTGACAGTATTTTCACTACAAGGAATGGCTGCCTTACTCGTACGACTTTAACTTGTGGTATCACAAACATAGTGTCTACCTGCTTGTTTTAGACTTTGTGTGCCAGCAGCTGTACTATCTTTGACATGTCTGATGAGTCAGAGCTCAACCAAGTACCACAGCAGGATCGCTGGAAGTACTTCTACAAAAGAATGTTTTAATGAAGACTTCTGAGGAACACTTTTTCAAACTGCGATCCCTACCGAAGACTCAAGACGGCAACCTGACCATAACTGTTTCAACATGTCAATTCTCTCTGCAAGCCTCGATTTGCATGACCCTTAACTGCATTAAAAAGGAAACCCAAGAGTCGTACGAGCAGAAATATTATTTGCATGCAATTCTCACCTGTTCAGAATTAGACCACTATACTAAAATGCCAATTTACTTAAGTGAAACCTGGAATGGAAATTACAGTGCGTGCTACAACATAGGGGTCAATGTCTAGCGTGAAATCACATCTGATATTTCTACATGTGTGGAGGCAATAAACATGCCAAGTGTATTATCCTGCCTCATAAACACACCTGTTACATCAGTGATAGTTAACAGGAGGCTTGAATGGAAGCCCTGCACAATGACTCTGTAATTACGATTTATATGGTTGTAAGATATAAACTGGGATTAGATTTTATGGCCACGCATTTGGTTTGGCTTCTTATTAGACTAAATAAATATTAAAAAAAAAAAAAAAAAAACACCAACACAAGCCACTGACATGGTTTCAGATTCAGTTTTAACAATCATTAACATGACTTCAGTCAGGTAATAGTAGTGAAGTACTCACGTGTACATCATATCTGGAAAGCTGAAATATCTGTGTGGGGTCTCAGTCATCTAGGTCACGGTATTCTACAGAAGCAACTGGACTTTTTTACGTTTGTGAAGACGTTTCACGCCTCAGCCAAGAGACTTTATGAGGTGGAGAGTCCCAGGTATTTAAACCTTTTATGTCAGAACCGAACAAGACACTTGGATGAGAGGTGAGACGTAAAGAAGTCCAGATGCCTCATATTCCAAAGTGTGAATGGCCCCATTACTTACTGACACCAGATTTCACAGACTACATTCAAAAGCGATCTGAATTGCATGCAACTTTTAGCACAGTGTCTGCGAACAAACTGAACCACCAAGTACTGGAGTCTCCATGGGGTCGGTTCTGTGTGGCCAATTTGGACAGTTAAATGGGTTTGATAGCTCGATATTTGGCTTGATGATAGTAGGATTAGTAGGATTTGTAAAATCGGTGAAGTGCACAAGTCTTTGCAAACGCAAGTAATGTCAAGTCAAGTGTCTATCTGGTTATAAAAAGAAGAAGTAAGACCTAGCTACAAACAGTCACTGGGATGTCTGCTAATGCCAGTTATGAACAGAGAAGAGTTCGTACCTAAACATTTGTCCTATCTAACTTGATCACTTGGATCAAAGTGGGAGGAAGGTCGAAGCAGCAGCTAAGGACTATTTCTCCAACAATAAGATCCAAGTAAATGGTGACGAGTAAAACGTGTCTAATGGCTTCAATGTGTAAAATAACTATCTATTTTTCTCAGGACACAAGAAAAAAACAAAAGAAAGCTGTAGAAAAAAGTTCAAATGTTTAATGTAGCTGGAGAACAAAATGACAAAGGAATAAATCAAAAGAAAAATCTGCATTCATCAGTGTTGAGTCATGATGTTAGCTGGGTACACACTTCCCATCAGGTGAAGAGCTTCACAGCCAATAACTCAACTCATAAAAGCAGAGGACTCACTTTGCTTTGTTAAACTTTTCTTTTTCTCTATTATCAGTTTTGATTGGCTCCTTCAAAATAAAAGCTTTAAACATCTTCCCGTTTTTGTTCAAAAACAGGAAATGTAATATTTTTCTTAGCTGTTTTTATGTCATTCTATCTAATTGTGGTTTTTTGCATCAATGAAATATGCAAACAAACAAACATAAACACATAAAGATGCATCAGCACACTGGCCTTGGCACCAGTACAAAACAAGTCAAAACTTTTGCTTCAGCAAAATGAAAAAGTTTGAATAGCAAACAAACTATATTGGATTTAATAAAAGATTTTTAACATTCGTGCACTTTTAACCTCCTAAGACCCGAACTCTTCCACGGCATGCATTTTTCATTTCTCTTTGATATTTGGGCTGATTGGGGCCCGATGAATATAAAAACAAAGAATTACCAGATTTATTTTTTTTTTACCTTATTTTTGTTTTTATGAAAAATAAGAGCCACATATGAGGATATTTGTTTAAAATTCTGATAGAACAGTAGCAGTATAATGTCCTCGTACGTGGATATCAGGCCCTTGTAGAGCAAAATTGAGTATTTTGGTCTAAATAACCCAAAATGTGACGTCCACATATGTGGACGGCAGGTCCTAGGAGGTTAAGGTAAGAAAAACTACTCAGTTAATCAATATTATATTGCATTGTGACATTATATCAATAAATAAATGTTTACTGTAACCACCTCAGCCACTCTTTGTGTTTGAAGTTTCTCGGCTAAAACTGTCATGTCATTTCTTTGATGTCTTAAAAAGAAAGTGCTGCAGGCAGTTTGTACTTGGCTCTGAGAGATCTGAGGAATCCCGCGCCGCTGGTTCTTGGGAAGACGCACTTCCCAAGAAGAGGCGTTACTGTAACTGTACACTGTATGCAAATACAGCTACACGACTGAATCGCATACGTCAGCCTGCACTTGTGTTACATAAACATGTGAATTCTGTGGATTTTAGTTGGTTTTTTTATTTGTTTATCATTTTTTAAAAATCTCACATTTACCATCTTATTTGTAAATAATTTTGATGCCGTGTTTTTAAACATCACACCTTGGTTGCAATATAAATCAGGTTTGTCTGCCTGTCATTGTATTAAAAAAATGTCTTTGCAAAGTTGTGAACGGATCACCCGAGACAAATGCTAATGCCATGAACGAACGTGGCCTTAGACAATGTCTTATCTAACCACGGAGCTCGGATCGAAGTGCAAAAAAGTCAAAAAAGAAAAAGCTGACAGCTGTCGAATAACTGAAAAGTTCAAAATTAAAATAGCAGGCTGTAGAGGAAAAAGAAATGAAGCAATAAATCATAAACTCCGGAAGCGTCAGGGAGCGGTGAGCCGTCGTGACTCCAGTTGGGAACATTTATTTTCTTTAAGGTGAAAAGCGTTGCAGATAATAACTTCATTTCCTTCAACCCCAGTGCCAAAAATAAAAGCAGACCAAAGAACATTTTGATGATTCACTCTCATTGAACACAACAATTTTTCTTAATTTTCGCTTTTCTCTGTCATCATTTCTGTATGGCTCCCTTAAAAAAAAGAAAAACACAGCCTTTTAGCACATTCCTGTGTTCATCATTAAGAAACTCAGAGCTTTGTGCACTGCTTACTCTAAGTTGCACCTTTTATGACACGCAATGTCACTTGAGCTTTTGTTAATACAAAAGAATAGCTTGTTAAATATTCGAGCATGTTTATTACTGTGTTTCTGTCTCAGCTTGTGACCGCCGCTTCTGTTTATTGATGCGTTTAATTTGCGCTCTCATGTTGACACGCTTTAGTTTTTGCCATTTAGACACACGTTATTTGGCCTCTTTAGGAGCTCTGTTAGTTGACTCATGTTGCCACTGATTGGCTCTTTTACGACCAACAGATGCTGCTGCCTGGCATCCCGCCAAATGTCTGCAACTGCACGTTAGTTATTTGAGACCTTAAAGCCTAAAATTTGCGTTAAGATATCGGCCTCGCTTAACGTAGACCAAGCAGTGGCAAATTATTGTCCATCTCTTTCTGAGATATCGGTCAGTCAACACTAAAACACACAGTGTGTCTGTGAATAGCACAGACAAGAACTGGGTGTGTCTCCATCTGGCTGGTAGAAAGAAAGACAGAGGGAAAGAGAAGGCTGTCTAGCTGTTATCACACCACACCCTAATGACGCAAAGCCGGCCACCACTTCTCTACACGCCCTCTTCTCCGCACACACATGCACACGCTACACAAAGTTAGTGTACTCTGCACAGTTAAACACACACAGATGCACAAACCTCAGAGCTGTGGTCTGAGCGCTTCTCTAAAGCTTATGCTGAATTCAAAGCGCTTACAGGCCAGAACAAACCTCAAACACAAGCGACTGTGTGCAGGCGCACACACAAACACATTTCCAGGATTTAGTTAGTTAAAACAACCAGAACGCACATCTCCCCGTCTGTCAAGCAGTCCAAACAGATGGTAGCAAACTGAAAGTCGTTCCATTTCCGCAACATTTGATGAGCATTCCTGGTCCAGATTGAGCCAGAGCCTAGAAAGGTTCACTTCAGGGCACCGCAGGATACGGTCTTCATAGGTCTACTTGGCTCCAAGCCATCAACAACCAACCATGGATTCAAACTAAGAATGGATCCAAATTCTGTGCTAACAGATTTGGGGAAAATATGCAATGCTTCATAAAATTCTACCATCTTCCTGCACAGAAATTTGTTCTAAAAATCACAAGCAATGTAGAACATATACAGCTTCTTAAACCAGTGTGGGTTCATTTTATATTTACACGTCTAACACAACCAATCAATTGTCAATCAAAACAATCAATTTAGATAACAAGAACATAAATCTGTATCAAATAAGGTATCAGTAACTCATTGTCCTCACTCCAGTTTGTGAAAGGAGTAACCTCACAAAGATCCATTTTAAACCAGTACAAACTTAGCCATCTATGTGGGCACGCGTAATCACGTGTAAGAATTTAAACAACTTTGTTATTCTGTAACTTCTAGTCATACCACAAGAGAAAAGGTGCAATGAAGACAAAGGAAAACACCACATGAAGCGAGTACCCCAGCAGCACAGTACCTGCTTCTTCTTAATGCCAATCAATCCAATCATCTGACTGAACCTTCATTTTACCAAAATGAAGGTCTTCACCATCATTGGACTCACACCATCACATCAAAGCTTTCAGAGTTGACTGACTGATTAAAATCAACAGTGCAGCACTTGAATGTCATTAACAGTAAGTCTCACGCTGCTTAAGAGGTCAGTTTCACAGATTACATGCTAAAACAGAAGAAATAGTTACTTATATATATATATATATATATATATATATATTTGTTTTTAAGGATCTCCCTTATATCACACTAGAAGAGGGTGTGAAATGCTATTTCAAGTAATGGTTTATACAGCATTTACTTTTCTCAGTCCAAAAGCACTCTGCCGTGAGTGAGTGACAGAAAAAAAACATGCCACCTGCATTTTCTCCCGAACATATCTGTCCCATGAATCTTGTTTACAGTAACACTACAGAAGACAATATCCAGGATTTTCATATCGTCTTGCAGAGCCAGCTGCTGGTGCTCCAACTACGACTCCAGTTTGAAACACAATACATAAAATCACTTTAAAAGCTGCCCACTGACCTTACATTCACTATCAGCGAGCGAGGGGTTTTTTCTGTGTAAATGTGGACATATTCTTGGTCAGGTAATGTGATGATGATCAGATGCCCTTCAACCCCATTAACACTTTCAGCTTAATCTTATGTATTAAAGTGAACACGAATGCTTCCAACACATCGAGATAAAAGATCAATATCTCTTTCCCGAGTGAGGTGTGTGTGTTGAAGCTCCACTGCTATGATTATCTGATCATCTCACTTTCTCTCCATCAACATCACTAGTCTTTATGTCTCTCTGTCATTCCCACAACCTTTATCCCCAACCACACATAATTTCAGACACACCCTCCCCACCTCAACCACCAGCCTCTCCTCTCTCTCTCTCTCCTCCTTCACTCCTTCCCCTCGGCCCTGCTTTTCCCTCCCCATGTCCCCCTTTTCTTTTCATTGTGGCCTCCTTGGCAGTGCGGCCGAGGTTGCCATGGAGACGGGATTCTTTCTCCACGTTAATGACTGTGCCACGGTTGGTAGGGGGTCACTCTCCACCACCACCACCGCCGCCGCTGCATCAGGGCCTAATCTGAGGTGACACAGCCAATATCACTCACACACACACACACACACACACACACACACACACACACACACACACACACACACACACACACACAGTGTGTCAGCACAGGCATGCACGTTGGCAAAAACTCACAAGAGGCTACTGAGAAAAATGTGCACACATTAGTGCTTGCACACAAACACACACACACACACACAAAAACCCACACACACAGAGCCCTCAGGCCCCACCCCTCAGCACCCACCCACCACAGCACACACGCTCATTCACATAATTCAGTCACACGTTCCCACGAGAGGCACGTATTCGGCTATACTCCACGCTCCACTAATGAACGCTCACGCACACACACTTCCTCTCCCTTGAACATTCAGTACCAAAGCTTCTCGCCTGAGTTTTGTATTTAATAACCAGAAAAAGACTCGAGGCTATGGACTTATGACTTCTTACGTAAACATTAAGCCCCCTTTTCTAAATTCAAGACTTACAATTTTTAACGTAATCCGTTCTAATTTCAGACGTTTCAAGGGCGTAGTTCAAAAATTCGGCATTTCTAAGCCCAGAGTATGTTTGCATGTGCTTGAACATTGATGCTTGGAGCATTCATTGGAAAAAAGAAATGAAGCAACTAAAGAAATTATCATATTTTTCTGACTGTCGATGAACGGGTCTGTTTTCATACATAAGGCGCACCGGATTATAAGGCGCATTAAGCGAAACAAAACAGATAAGTCAAACTTTACTCATCTCATTCCACGATATCGTCATGGCTCCTCCATTTCTTTCGTTGCAAACATTGCGTGCCCCATAGCAGTGACAACACCGGCATGGCGTTTTTGCCGCAGTCTCGTGGCGCCTAGACCAAACACTGAAGAAGTTCAGTGGAACTCTATCTGACCGCCCTGCACATTTAAAACTGAATTTGACAGCATACCCAGCGTGTTGTGACGCCTGCAAGTCAAAACCAAAGATGAGTCAATTATGACTCAGTAGTGACAACAGGTTGAAACTATAGTTTCATTACATCATAAAATCCAGGCAATTTCAGGCAATTTATTTGTCATGTACAGGGACATCAGGTAAACTGTTCAATTCGTGCTTCATCTTGAGTGTTGAGGCTACAAGTATTTAAAATATAAGAAAAACAAAGCAGATTAATTTACTTATGGATCATTATTTGTGATATATTCTATAATCTGTTCATTTCTGGTTGTACATTTAGTTAAAATCCATGCAAAATTCAATGCTTATCCATGAGTTCCATTTTAAAAGTCATGCACACATTCATGCCCATACACAATCCCAGTTGCAGAGAATGAACAGATATGATCTTCAGGCTCATGATGTGTGTGTTTATACACACAATTACCTGTCAGAGTTCTGTGGAATTAGCAAACGCTGATAGCGAACTCGGCACAGCCTTTTTTGCATTACACAGCTTTCAATCTACAAAACTGAAT
This sequence comes from Aulonocara sp. 'chitande type north' Nkhata Bay, assembly GCF_057382095.1. NCBI lineage: Eukaryota > Metazoa > Chordata > Actinopteri > Cichliformes > Cichlidae > Aulonocara > Aulonocara sp. 'chitande type north' Nkhata Bay. The sequence goes on along the minus strand of NC_141353.1, from coordinate 31,480,233 downwards.
TCACACTAAAAAAAACACAGTTATTCTCTGAATGATTTTTAAAGCCGATAAGCATGTCCACCAGTTTTTTGTTGTACTTCAATAGGCACGCTTAGTGTTTCCAACAAAGGCTGACAATAACTCTGGAAAAAAGAAGCCCTCAATAAACATGTAAAAATGGTGGAAATAAAATGTCTCAAGCTGCCGTTATGTTGCAAATGTAGTCCACATGAAACATCTTTAAATGGATATTACTACACTAGAAACACAATTCTTGTCTCATAGCTTAAACAGACCTTGACAGCTCACATATATGGCATTAGAATAGCAGAGGAACTCGAAATAATTAAATGACTGAAATCTATATTTATCTCATGCAGACTGTGAATGAAAGACAAAAAACGAAGGACAAGTGGAAAAACGAATAAAAATAATAAAAGAAAAGGACAAAACCAGAAAAAGAAATTCCAGAAAAAACAGATCACAGAAAGAGAAGAGACACGAGACTCCTAACAAAGCCAAGCTTTCTGATGCAGCAGCTCACATGACAAACTCCCAGAAGCTTTATGACCTTCAGTTAAACCTAAAGTCTTTCCCTACTATTAGAGCCTTTTATTGTTTACTCCACAGGACTCTGGGCGTCAGCTCTACACAAAGCAGCCAGACAGTGACACAAGCCACCAGCCTACAAAACCTGCTGGCGAACAAATGGTGAACTCCTCAGGCCTGTCAGACCGCAGTGGCATTAAGTTACCGGACACCCTCAAGAGCCAGCTACCAACACTTTTATACACAAATACAGTTATTCTATAGAAGTCTGGCAGATATTAAACCACATAATACAGTTACATTAAGTCCCACTCACAGTGGCCTAGACACTGGTCAGCGAGCCCCTCACAACCGCAGGTTACTGAGGAAAATAATTATTCCCCAACCAGTTGGCGTGTTACTGGAGGTTGCTGGCGGTTGCTGGCTAGCAACCAATGACTGCTTTGGTCACTAGTTTGCATGGAAGATCTCAACTTGTGTAAAAACATTTACAACACAGAAAGCAGTATTGAAACTGTGGTGAGTCCACCACAAATTGGAAATTGAGACCTGCCTTCAAAATAAAAGCTGTACCTTACTCATGCACATAATGCTTTAAAAAGTCTAGCTTTTACTTTGAAGGCAACAGCCTGTCTCAATTTCTAGTTTGTGGTTTTATTACTGCTCGGTGGTCAGCTGATGAGTCTTCGCAGAACATTTCACAGCAATTCGCTATTGACTATAACAATACCAAGGATGTTTCTACTACACCACCCCCTTTACGACCAATTTTACCTAATGTCAGCCAGAAACCCCCAGCAGCCACTTGCCAATTGGTCGGGTGGCTGGAGCTTGCTGGGTTCACTAACTGGTCTGTTGTGTTCAGTGTGATTGAGGTTTTATGGCTGATTTAGACTTCTGCTGTGAATCTTTGTGGAGCCTACAGCAGGGGTGGGGAACTCCAGGCCTCGAGGGCCAGTGTCCTGCAGGTTCTAGATATCACCCTGGGTCAGCACACCTGAACCAAATGATTAGTTCATTACCAGGCCTCTGGAGAACTTTAAGACATGTCGAAGAGGTAAATCATTTAAATCAGCTGTGATTGGATCATGGTCAAATCTAAAACCTGCAGACACAAGCCCTTGAGGCCTGGAGTTTCCCACCCCTGGCCTACAACATAACCTATGCAACATGCATCATGTGCATAATGTGTTAATTCCCACAACAGTCTTTCATGTTCCAGTGTTTTACAAGCATCACCAGCCATGACAGAAACTAATAAAATTCAGGGACTTTTTCCCTTCTCCATCCCCGCTATTTATTGTTGCAGTCAGCTGTTTTTAGAGGCAAACATGTGTGTCTGTTTTGTACATTGCTTCACTCCCATTCTGATTGATGTCAGCATATCTCCTTGCAGGAACTTGCTAAAATCTATGAGACCTTATCTCACCTTATCAATTTGTTGTTCTACCCAAAAATGGGATAGAAGGAAACAGAGTTGTAGATGACAATGAAATGAATGGCGTAACTGACCTTGTGACATAAAAAAAACCCCTAAAAACCAAGGGATCCATTGATGTTATAAAATCAGAAATCCCCTCAGTACTTCTGAAATTTCAGACATTACTACATCTACTCTTAACGTGGCTGAATTATCTGCATGATGATCACTGGAATTTCTTTACACTGAAGAATTTTTTCCCAGGGAGAACTTTGTCCTAATACATATTTAAATCAGTACTAATGACAACAACATTTTGTCTCATTTCATCAGTATTTTCAACACCACAAACTTCACCTTCCACTGTAGTCTGAGCGAGCCGAACAAGCGAGCGAGTAACAGACAGAAATGTAGTCAATCAATAAAACAGCAGGTCTCCCAACCAGCTTAATCTCATCTCTAACTCAAGTGTTGATGTTGGGATGAAGCAACAACGACCCAAGTCTGAGAAATCCCGACCAACAGAGGAGGAGGAGGAGGGAAAACATAAAACACGAGTAAAGAAACCAACAAGACTTTCCAAATCCCAAGTGAAGCCTTTTAAGTTTTATTAGACGTACAGCTAACTGAATCACACATACTGTATGAGCCAACAGTCCAGCCCATCCCTTCAGATCCGTGCATGCATGTGCGCTAAAATATTCTTCTTGCACAGCACAAGGCTATTAAAGACTGAAATCTAGAATACTTTTAATTAATTTAAGCCTTACTTGTCGGAGACAACTAACCATGTAAAGAGTTAATTTTTTTAAATTGATTAACAGGTAGTTTGAGATAAAATAATTAATCTTACTGTGTACCGTTCTGTTTATTTTAGCCTTTGTGTACAGCACTTTATGACTGCCTTGCTATGAAAAATGCTTGATAAAGAAACTTTACATTTTCAAGCCTTTTCATTGCAAGTAATTAAGCATTATAACAATAAACACTTTTAAATAGACTTTTTTCAACTTGTGTTATATTAACATCACAATTTCAAATTCAAACCATTAATTACTTCAGTACTTGCACAGAATCAATTTATTGCATTAAATTGGATTTTTATTTCAAAACTCTCTGAAAACCTGAATGGGCGACAGGTAGGGCTGGGCCATATTATACCGTTCACGGTAATACCGGTATAATGTTAGGCAACGATAGGAAAATGAAATATCGCGATAGAATGGGAGTAAAACGCGCATGCGCAGTGCCTTTGTTTTCATACGCACATGGCCGATTGTTGAGGAACCAGAATTGGTTTGTAAAAACGGTGCAACTTCCGTGATGTGGAACTGGTTTGGTGTTTGTCCGTCAGATACACAACAAAGCACATTTTTTTGCAGAACATGCAAGCGGCCGTTGTTATTCTCGTATTTGTCGGACTAAGATGCTCTTAAATCTGGGAGTAATCTGGGTCCTAAACTCCGTATATTTGACTTCAGGTCAAACAACACTGCAGCATCACTGAGAGTTGAAAACTGTCTAAATTCTTTCATCTTTAATAAAACGATCAGCATTGCTGCTTTACCAGGTGTAACTATGAAGTTTAACTTCCAGGCATCCATGAAAACAAAATGTATTACATTTAACGGAGTTAGAAGTTAGCAGGAAGCTAGCAGAAGTTAGCTCGCTAGTTTCGCTAGTTACCTAAGCATGATATTGCATGTTCTGACTGAGAGATTTCTGAAAAAATTCAAACGTACACCTCTGCTATCACTTCCAACATAAATGAAGACAGGAAACTAAACAGCAGTGACGTTTGTAGGGTTACTGAAGTTGGGCTAGCTGGTTGATGTCCTACGTGATCGCTAGCGACACAGCTATGTTAGCATAACATAAACAGTGAAGCTGGAGGACGAACACTAACACTTGTCCACTTATAAAAGTTAACGTGAAGGTTCTTCATGGTTAGAGACAAATGCAATCGCATGGCAGGATGCTGTAAACGGACCAAACTTCAGTCAGGAGAACAACTGAGATAATCCATCCACAATACGAGGTTAGTCATTAATATACTGCAACAACATGGGAATAGAGCAGCTGCCAGAGAATTCAACATTAATGAATCAATGGTACAGAAGTGGAGGAAGCAAGAAGAATGAGTTTAATAAAGTTTGATTTATCTGACTGCTTTGTTTCGCTTAATGTGCCTTATAATCCCGTGCACCTTATGGTCCGAAAAATGCGTACTGCACACTGCAGTTTAATGTTGCAAAGCACCTCTTTTTAACTTCAGTGGATATTATACATGGTTATGCTCAGGATATGTCAGCCCATTTCTACTGGAAATGCCTTTGGGTTAAACTTTCAGCAAGGAATTTGCATTTGCACTGTTACATTTTTATAAAGCTTTAATGTACATAAAAACCAGCTTCTTGTTTAAGTGAAAATAAATGGAAGGTTGTCTTTTTGCGCTAGTAATGTTGTGGAGTTGTATTTTGTCTCGCATCAATTATATCGTCAGTTATATCGTTATCGCAAATTTTCAAATATATATCGTGATAAATATTTTTGGCCATATCGCCCTGCTCTAGCGACAGGTACATCAAAAGTACCCACTGTGTATGTGTACATAACATCTGAACAAGACCCTATAATCAATATAACCCAGTAGTTTTTAGTGGCTTTTTTCAAAATAAAAGCTTCTAATCAAACAGACATACTTACCACGAAGCTGTTTAAGTTTCAGTTTTTTGTTTTTTTAATTCAAACATCCTAACACTCATGTATAAACTTTACTTTTACTTTTCACAGTTTACATACATTTGTATATCTACACACATTATGTTTGGCAGCTTTAAGAAAATTAATTGTTTAAGTGTTTTACAATTGTTTTTATTTTCTTTGTTGCATGCAGTCAAACCTTCAATTCTGCATTAAAAACACAAAAATTGAAAAACAGTTGCTTTTGTTCGCTACGTCCAGTGACTACTCCAGGAAATGCTGTGTCCCAGGTTAGCAGTTTGTTTAGAGTGAACAGAAGGGTAAGCGGAAAGCTAAGACGTTGCCAGAATCATAAAATGTACAAGCATGACAGATTAGCACATTTAGGCAGACTGAGTTAAACTGTCATTTCAATGTATAGTCAACACAGATGGCTACTGGGCCGGCCAAGCTGTTCCAAGGAACCCAGCTCGTTCGAGTGCGTCTGTGTCTGTGTGTGTGTAAATAAGCTTGCAAGTACTTTTTTTTACCACTAACGGTACCCACAGCTTATTTACAGACACTTTACAATATTTCCATCTACTGCCCACTTTTACTCCGATGTTTGCGACAGACACTCCAGGTAAAGATGAAACCAAACAGAAGACCAGGTGTGCGTTATCCACAAACAGCTGCCAATTATGTTTGTAATAATATTTTTGCCCAGCCTGGCCGGCCATTTATTTTGATTAATTTGGTGATAAACTCCACAGGAAGTTGGTTTTTTTGGGGGGGAGGTTTTTATCTTTCATGGAAAACAAAATTTACAGGGGTTTCTTGTTTTTTTTTGTTTTGTTTTTTTACATGCTGCTAAACATTTCTTTTCCAACATTAGTTTCACGTCCCTGAACACAACTGTTCATCTCTCCCATCTCATACGTAGTGATTTGTGGCCATGAATTCAAAATTTGTATTTTCCGCTTCTGAAAGTTGGAAAAAGTGACACATTTTGGGGTGTCTCGATGCATGCTCACTCATCCAGGTAAGTAAATCCCAAAAGGTTGATTCCCATTTTCAGTGGGAGAAATGTGAGAATTTGCATATTAATGATCAAGGAACTGACCTCCCAGCCCATTGTTCATTCAGTGGTGCTAGTTTAGTCATTGTGCAATGTACTATTTATAAGGCTGGGGAAACCTGCAGTCAGCTGAGACCGAAGAAGTCACATGGATGAGTGACGAAAGATTTCTCCCACTGAAAACGCTACGTCCAGATGAACAGAATCAACTTTTGGGACACATTTTGGGGTTGTCTGTGGAGCAAATGATTTTGCACAACCAGAGGCAGAAGTTCAAGTCCTACATGTCACAGATTTGTCACATCATGTTACCTGATTAGGTTAAACTACACATGGTTTGGGTTCAAATGCAGTGATTAAGCTCTGAGAAGGTAACACATCTTTACTTTTAGGGCATACATGTTAGAGATACAATAGATTTCCATGAACACAAACAATATCAAAATCGTTAATCATTAATTATTTGACATTTTTCTATAAGTTTAGGTGACAGAGTAATGTCAAACAACATCATCGACACTAGTTCCTGCTTATGAGGTCTAATTATTATGTAGCGCTACCAGCAGAAGACTAAAGAGCATCATGGTGAACAGAATCAGTAGGCTGTATCCTCCCATCATTGGTAAATTTCTGACAGAATCCCCTCAAATATCCACTGACATTATTTTTTCCCAACACTGGTGGGAAAAGGGGGTATGTGTTTTTCCAAGTCTTAGAATAAATCTGGTGTCTGAAATTATCACTTAATTAGTTTATTAGAGGAAAAAACACGAGTTCTTCCCGGCCTCTCCTTTGCGCTTTTTTGTTTTCTTAATTTGCACCATCAGTCTGGCAGAATTCACATTTCAAGACTTCATTTTGAATCCCAAGAAATTAAATAGTGATATTTTTTTCAGAAGCATTTCTGGCATTTATCTAATAATTTAATCCACGAATATTGAATGGAAGAAATGACTAATGATTCAAATTGATATGGATAATCCTGATGACTACAGTGAGATTAAGAAATAGGCTGCCATTGTTCAAATCCAGAGCGAAATGCAATTGAGACCCTAATGGCTAAAACACTGAATTTCATTCTCATCCATTACACTTGTTAGTCAGTGAGTGAGAGCAAGAGAGCTGCCAGAAATTCTATTCATTTCAGTGTCACCTCCAGATGGTGTAAATGTGTAGACTGTAGTAGTGAAAATATGGAGGAGGAGGAGGCCTGTAATAGACAGAGCCACAGTCTGCCTCTTATTCATGTACTGCAGCAGTCTGTGCATCTTGTAACAAGCTCAAATAGTCCATCACGACTTGAACTGGATCCCAGTTTAGTCATAGCCGATTGTTACAGATCTGACAAACAATGAACCAGAGTAACACTCCAGATTTGAGTACTCATCTCGACTTTAAGAAGAGGCACGCACGTCCGCTGGAGGCTTCCATTCATATACCCGACTCTGCTGACGGATTCCAGCCTACATCTGAGAATGTAATCATACGATGAGCTACGTGTGATAGCGAAGCATTTAGCGCAGGGTTGAATCATTTCAAGGTCATAAAGTAAGTAGGATGGCTCTACCCAGTATGAACGCTGCTTCATATCAGGCTTGAATTTTGGTAACATGACAGGAGAATCAGCTTTCTCTGCTCTTCACTGCCTTCGCCATACAAACAGCACTGTGTCTCTAAAAATAGCCCTAAAGCCCTGGAGCAGGGCAGCCTGAACAAGGCCGCCCAGCAAACAGAGAGAGAGAGAAAAAAAAAGAGAGACCATGACACCACTAACAACTTGACTTCCCACTGCACCACTCAGCTGAATCCAGGGCAGGAAAATCCACCTCTAGATGCTGCTGGAATGCATGTCAATAATGAAAACCCAGTGTGGACGAATGAGTGTCAGGACCACAGGAACAAATGCAGCCATGGGCACGCATATGCGCCAAAAACACCATCCACTCTTCTGGGAAGGGTTTTCCCAAACCTTGGGAAGTGGGACTTCCTCCCACTCAACCACAAGAACACGCAGAAGGGAAGGTTGTCCCGAAAAAGAAAAGGGTCTTCCTCAAAGTATTCACATAAGTTATCTGTAAAACACCATTTTTGATGTAACACTGAAGGGACCCTAAGCTTTCTTTCCTATTATATAGTGCCACAGAGGATACTCGTATCAAACATGACCAAAATTTCATATGATGAGGTCATTGCTCAAGTAATTCTCATGAACCAAAGGCTACTTCTGGATCTGTAAAAAGCCAGCAGCTATTCACAATATGGTCATCTTATGCTCAGAAGCTCCACCCACCTCATGTTCAAAACCTTCCGTTTATGACAGGCAACCAATCAGAAGAAAGCTGGAATTCTAAAACAGCATATGCACGAAAGGTCAGGATGATTTTGAACTGTAACTCATGCAACGCTACGCTAACAGAGTCATAGAATAAAAGGGTAAAAAATGGTTTTTACTGAAAGGTTTTTCTTTCAGTAGAGTGAAGGGCCTGAGCATAAAACTGTGGACCCAGTCTGCTCCAACAGAAAGCTCAAATTGAAGGTTGCAACATATGTAAACGTGGGAATAAAACCAGCCTAATTAAATAATTACATTACATACCTGTCCCTAGCCTAACTGATCATACGTGGGAGTCTATTCATTGTTTCATGTTCTGCCACACAACATCTTGTCTTCTTTTCTCAGAAACTGTGTCCCAACCTCTACTCTTTTCCTCCAATTCTCCATCTATCTGAGCACATACTACCATAAGGGTACAGTATTTAGCCGAAATGTGTTCTGTTCAGACATTTATGGCCGGTATTTATATATTCTTTTAGATTTTTATTTCACTGAGCGTAATAAATGGCTGAAAAAATGTGGAAAATATACATCTTCTTACCTCACACCGAAGAGAAGCACAGGTCTGACATTTGCCTCACTTCTGCTCTCTTGACTACCGGCTTCCTATTAATTCTCAATGATTCAGTGGCTGAATGACCGGACCACACTACCACCTGCCAGCAGTGACCCTTTTGATGGCTCTAATGCACCCACTCCATTCCTCACATCATGTCTTCATACCTCATTCTCATTTATCTCTCCTTTCTCTCCCACATGAACAGCCAGCTAGGCAGCTAACCAGCTTTAACTTAGCTTAGAGAGTTAGAGTTGGTTAATTATGTCACTCGTAAGCACACATACGAACCTTTATTTCAGAACAAGTTGGGATACTGTGTCAACAAATGATTTAAACTCTATATTTAATTGAAAACAGCACTAAAACAACATATCAAAGGCTGACAATATGACATTTTACTGTAAGGACGCGGGTATGTTGACCACTGTGTTGCATCACCTCTTTTAAGAGCACTTTGTAAGGGTTTGTGGAATTGCTGTAGGTCTGAACACAAAATCTTTCCCCTTCTTTCTGCTTCTAAACAAGTCAAGGGCTCCTTTGTTCTATTTTTCATTTCATTATGGAGCAAAGGTTTTCAGTCGATGGCAAGGCTGAATTGCACCTAAGATGAGTTTAACACTTGTACTTTTTTGTTCATTCTGATTATTATCGGCCCACGAAATGGTTGTCATCACAACCATTTGCACCTATGACCAATGTAGAATTCCCAGTTAACCTAACAATCATGTCCTTGGATCGTGAGAAGTGGTGCCCAGAATGGTCACCGGAGAGCTGGTTGATTTGAATCCACTGTGCAGCCCAAGTACATGTTTAAAATTTTATTAATCATGGTCCCACAGTCATTTATTATTTTACTAATTATTACCACTTAAGCATATTTACATTTTTGGAGGTATTTATATGTCACAAGCTTAAGACAATGTTTAAAAGAAGGACTGCCAGTCTTTTCCTCAGAGTGAGGACCGCTGCATATCCTAATGCAGCGGTCCCCAACCTTTTTTGCACCACGGACCAGTTTAATGTCAGACAATATTTTCACGGACCGGCCTTTAAGGTGTCACAGATAAATACAACAAAATAAAATGATACGACCAAGACAAAAACTGTGATATTTTGTAAATATAATAATAAACGCGGATTCACTGTGTAATTGTGTAACTTAATCAGCAGCGTCCTCCTGAAATGCGCCAACAACACTAAGAGTAACATCCTCCTCTCTGCCCCTTAATGCTCTCTGGTCGCTATTGTAACGTGTAAATATTTCTACAACTACAACACGGGAAAAGACCCAGGGAAGTTAATGATAAAAACAATGAAAACCATACATTTCACACCCGAGCCTCAACTCTCGCGGCCTGGTACCAAACGACACACGGGCTGGTACCAGTCCGTGGCCCGGGGGCTGGGGACCGCTGTCATAATGTAACGCTGATAAAATATCAGTACTTTGCATCAGCAGATGCTAAAAGCCAAAAAGTTTGAAAAAACTTCTAAATTTTAAATGACTTCCAAATAAATGTATTCTGTTCTTTATTTATTGTAAAATCTTACATGACAGCAGTTTAGACAGATTTCTGAAAAAAGAAAAGAAAAGGAAACATTGACATCGGTTCACAAAGGTGAAGAGAAGAAACTTCCTGCCAGCAGAGTGTCACCCATCCTTTATGCTTGTCTCTGTCGGTTGCTTTCAGTGTAGGAGATTGAGGAACTGAAGCTTATTGTACTGCAGCACGCTGTAAATTACTCTGAGAGCTTCGCATAAAATGGAAAATGGAAAAGCGCAGTGATCCGGTGAGCTCAGATACCTAGCCGCCACCTGGAAAACACTTACAGGATGCTTATTAGAGCGCCCTTAGCTCAGCCAGTGAAGCATGAGACTCCTAATCTCCAGGTCACAGGTGCCTTTAAATTTCAAATGCACCCCTGGATACTTCTACATCATTACAAAGAATTGATTTATGACACCCAACGCATGCCAAGTTCCTCTGGTCAGGTGTATTTTTAGTGAACCGACTTTGCCTTAAACTATTATCTCAACCACCTCGACTTCAGCTAGGGTTTTTCAAGACTGCCTTAAAAAGTACACCTGGGTCACATTTACTGCTGCCAAAAAAACGTTTTCTGTTAATGGAAACAATGGTGCAATGAACACCTCATTGCAAACCACAGGTGGCAGAGACTCAAGCAACAACTCCTCTTCCAATAGCTCTCCAAACATTAAAACTGATGGTTTGATGGAGCAAAAATGACTCTATGGCCCGATAATGGCTGATTGAATCACTGCAGTGTACACATCACTGCTCAAGTATTTCTAACCGCTGACATTTTGTTTTTAACCCACAATTCTGCAAAGTCACCCAAGTCACACACCTTTGGAAAAAACCTGCAAAAACTTTTCCATGACATGGCATGCCAATTCATGTGAAGCGAGGTGGATTATGACGTATATGAGCGGGTGGAATGAACAAAAGTACTGACAATAACGCGAACAATTTTTCTCTTTGATAAAGAAACAAACCAAGCCCGTTTTGCAGACACGTTGATGTTTTGAAATCCGTGAAACATTGTCAAACTTCATGCTGCTGCTAATCAAAAGAAAACCTTCAGTTGCAATCCATTTAGAACTAATCATTGCAATCAGGGAATTGGCTCATTGAGAAAAAGTAAAATACATAAAAAGCTTGAAAAGAGGTGCAGAAGAAGCTCAGCAGAGACTAAAGCTCAATTAAATTAAATTCTATTTCTATAGCGCCAAATCACAACACTCACCTCAAGGCACTTTATATTGTAACGATCATACAAAAACAGAGAAAAAAAACCCAACAATGAGAGAACCCCAATGAGCAAACACTTGGCGACAATGGGAAGGAAAAACTCCCTTTTAACAGGAATAAGCATTCAGCAGAACCAGAAGACAAAAACAGGATGTCTGCCTCCCCAATCCAAACTGGGAACTGGTTCCACAGAAGACTGGTCTGAAAGCTGAAGACTCTGCCTCCCATTCTACTTTCAAATATTCTAGGAACCACAAGTAAGAAGTGTGAGAGCGAAGTGCTCTATTGGGGTGATGCGGTATTTTGAGGTCTTTAAGTTAAGATTATTCTAGAGAAATTCCTCTACATATTCTTAAATGTGGTCCAATTTAACCTCCTAGGACCTGGCGTCCACATATGTGGACATCACATTTTGGGTTATTTAGACCAAAATACTCAATTTTGCTCTACATGGGCCTGATATCCACTTACGAGGACATTATACTGCTACTGTTCTATCAAAATTTTAAACGAATATCCTCATATGTGGCTCTTATTTTTCTTAAAAACAAAAATAAGGTAAAAAAAAATCTGGTAATTCTTTGTTTTTACATTCATCGGGCCCCAATATGCCCAAATATCAAAGAGAAATTAAAAATGTATGCTGTGGAAGAGTTCGGGTCTTAGGAGGTTAAAGGGAATCGCCACCCAGAGCAATTGGCACTCTTAATTTGCAAAAGCCGTGTTTTTATCGAGGCGTAATGGTCTTTATCATTTGGTTGAACAGCAAATGCAAACTTTTGTGAATCCTGCTAAAGAAGATGACTGTGTTGCAAAGAATGATGCAACGTCTTGCATTAATAAAGTTTTTGTTTAGAAGTCTCAAGTATCCAAAAAACAATAAGCCTGTGTTTAATGCATTCCTGTTCAACAACAACACTAATCAAGGGGCAAAAACTACACGCAGGTTATTCGTTTTTCCGTACTGATGGAGCAAACTACCACATACACAATGAGCCAAAACCTGCAAAACCACAAGCACGGCTGATAATTTCAAAAAAGTAAAACAAAACAAACTAACTAAAAAAACATATCAACTTTCATCGACACAATTTAGATACAAAACAGCAGCATTTCAATCCTCATTTCTGAAACACAGATAACCTGAAAAGTCAGCGTGACCAGAAATCTTGGCAAACTGCTGTTTGAGAGCATTTGAAGGGTGAGGTGACAAGCTGGCAGCAACCGGCTGATTCTGGTCCCTCCAATCATCTTTGTCACCCTGACAACTCAGTAGAAATGTGTCTCATACTCAGTGCTAAGCAACAAATATTTTAGGCAAAGACTTTAGATTTTCAGGTTATGCCATCAGGGCTCTGTCAGTACAAATTTATTCTGCTGGATTTCAGCACAAGTTGGTCTAGATCTCATGAAGAAGCAAAAGACAACAAGACACAACCTTAACCAAAGAAGAACTAAGGCAAGTTATCCATAGGTGCTTTTGGTTCCAGGGAAGTACCCCCTTATATGTGTCCACAAAGCTTAAAGTGGTTACATCAAAAGTCCTAAAAGCCCCATTTGTGGCATCTTTTTTAAGTTCTTGCCTCAAAGGATCCTCTTGTGCTGGAGAGAACCTACCTCTGAGTGGCACAAGTGGACACTGATTGGTCTAGATTGGCGCAACACTGCCAACCACCATATTAGAAAGGGAAAAAAAAAATCCAGGTTTGATATTTGTTGTGTCAGCAGCATAATAAGCAGACCTGGCATGCAATGAACACCGAGTTTAAATCTAGATGCAGATGTCCAACTCTGCAGGAGCAGAAAAGTTTTTCAGAGAAGAGACACCAAAGTGCTTTTTTTAAGCATCACATTTGATGGTGATTCCAAATATGCAGTTTTCATCTTCCAATGATGACCGAAATCAAAGTTAGTTTACATAATACTTCAAAATAACTGCCCAAATAAATGCCTGGAGGCATCGTGGGATGACTGCCAAGAGGAGAGACTAGCTTCTACAAGTCCACAAATAGCTCAAAAAGATGAAACAATACAAAGAAAAATGGATGAACAGTAAAGTCCAGACTAATTTGAGTAAATATGAAACAAATTTAAAATGCAATTTTGATATATTAGAAGCTTTTCTTTAATTTAATGCTGCCATTTCCTCTCAACTACCCGGGGCATCCACACAGAGCAAAGCACCATATAAAGAAAAGGGCGACGCTGTAAGAGGACAAGTAAAAGAAAAACACCCTGCAACCAAAGCAGATCTCATTTGGTGCCGTTTCTGGGTGCGTTCTTGGGTACTTACAGGCATATGGTGGTAATGCAAAAACAAGGGATTCATTAGGCGGGCTTTTGGAGACTTCTCATTAGCAGCACCATGAGCTGTGGTTCGCCTCCGGAAGCATTCCTACTGTTTGTGCCAATGCAGACAAAAAAAGGCCTTAAAGGTATGCAGTTCTCAGAGGACCACCCCAGTGGGTAGTTACCCTCAGGCAGTTCCCAGAACTGTTTGATCCTACTGGACAAACACTCTGAAAAAAAAAAAAAAAACCTGTCACACCAAAAATTGATGGGTTTGAGGTGTTTTCTATGGACCCAGCTAATACTGGTTTAGCACAGCTAGACTTGTATCAGTGTATCCGTTATGTGACAAAAAAAAAAACTAAAAGATGCTTCAGATGGTTTAAAAGCTCTGCCTACATTGTTTGGTGTCCTCCTAGCACTGTCTACACCACATGCAGCAAAGTAGCATCAAACCATGAAAAAAGATAGAAAAGAGTAAAAAAAGAATGTCACAGCAAGTTCAGGGCTTCTGTCAGAGTATTACTGGTCTAAGCTGGCCCACTGCTAAGCCTATAGATCTGATTTTCTTACTAACATATAAAGCTGCAACTGCAAAATTTCGCTAATGTGTCTTATTAGCCTACGGTCGGTACCTTTGGTTGCCTTATTCCAAGAGGTCACCACATTAAGGCATTAAGACCCACATTAAGAGTTCACAAGCTTGTGATCCCCCTAGAACACCAGTATACCTGCTGCACTGGTGTGTATTGATGTAACGTCACTATTGTCATACAGTACCATTTGCCAAGGTGAAACGGCGAGCATAATGGCTTCACATTCCCAGAGATCTATCATGTCCCGTCTCCCTCACCTCACCCTCAACCTCTCACAGCAGATGGCTGCCCCTGCCTAAGACTAGTTCATCCTGTTAAAAGGGAGTTTTTCCTTCCCACTGTCACCAAGTCCTTGCTCATCCAGGGTTGTTTAATTGTTGGAGTTTTCTCTCTGTTCTTGCATAGTCTTTACAATGTAAACCATTTTGAGGCAATTTGGCGCTTAATAAATAAAACTGAGGGAAATGTGTTAACCACTACATGGACTGCTGTTGCCGTTTAACAGTTTGAAAAACTGCAAAGAAGTTTGAAAGAGAAAGATTAAACCAGTAGGTTCTCAGTCATCCAGGTCAGGGTAGACGTAGGAGCTTGTAAATAAAAAAAAGACGACAGGACTTCTTTAAGTTTGTGAAGACCTTTTATCTCTCAATTTAGAAAAGTCCCGTTACCTTCATTTTCAAGCTCTTAAGAATTATGTGTTCGGCATCCGTCAACTGGTCTCTCTTGATCTCGTTGCTCTCTGTGTATGCAGATATGTGCCTAGATCATCACATCTCATATCAGTCTGTGCCTCACGATTACCACTATATGGGGGTTCATACTGCTACATTAATTGAGTCCAACGTTAGGCTGTTCATGGGCCCTCGGGAGCCAGTAAAGCTGCCGGCGTTAACGACTTTCCTGGCAGGGACACTAAAGCTGCTCACCAGTTTGTGAATTACACAGCTGGAAAGTTAATAAACAATGACCCAATTATTTACTTTCTCATTATGTGGCTATCGTACTGCGTGTAATACCAGCCAAAATATCAATATCAGAATTGTTTACTCCCTGAAAATAACATTAATTATTTAGAAATATTCAGTGTGATTCCCAAAAGGCCCCATTTCCTGTTTACATATGGATGTTAAGGAAAAATAAAATGATTCGACTTCATTTCGACGGCCAAACTTTTTGCACAGTATCGTCCGTGTGCAGGCACAGAGGGGGTGACACAACATCCCTGTTCTGAGAAGTTTGCTGAAACTTTGTTCAGCATTGTTAATGATTGCCTACAGTGTGGCATCTGCTCTCTGTTGCGCGCGCGCGCGCACACACACACACACACACACACACACACACACACACACACACACACACAGACTTTGTATTCAAGGGCCCTTTGCTGCTGATGCCCTGCCCAGGAATGTACAGCTGAACCTGCTCTCACATACAGTCCAGCTGATCCAACAGACACATATGTGCACACACGCACACACACATAGTATAAACAATTGAGCATGCCCAGCTATGCCTCTGATGAAGACTCTGAGCAATGCTATCACTTTAACCATGATGGGAGGAAATTGATTTCCTCTCCCACGCTTCAAACACAGCTAACTGGGTCAGAGGTAAAAGTAAAAACAGAAAGCAAGGCGAAGGGGGGCTTTGAAAATGAAAGAACTTGAGAAAACCGATGAGACAACACAACAACAACAACAACAACAACAAAATGCTCATCTATTACAGTCCTCCTAAAAGGGAAAGTTCAAAAGAAAGTGCAGCACTAGGTAAGTTTACAGCTCATGATGGGGCTGGGGGGATGCCACTAATGTTTACATCCTGTCACACTGTCACAAGCACAAGTTCCTCATTGGGGACACATGCACACTACTTTCTGTGCGATGACACACTTGCTGGTGGTAATTCGATGAAAATAAAACAGTTCCCACATGAAAGCGCTCACAATAAAGTCTGCTGATATTTTTTTCATGTCTTTGCATAACCAGGTCATGACTTCTGGAGAAAGAATCTGTGCATCACCTCTACAGCTGATATCTCCAAAACTGGGCAATTCGCACCAAAGAAATCAAACTGGAACAACAATACTTCAGGCCATATTTTATTTTCTGAGTCACATTTTATCCTTTCACCATAATCAGCCAGTTTCATTTTAACTCCTAATGTGCAAGTCAGTGACGAAGCACCACATAAGCTGAAATGATAACTTTTAACAGTGTAAACAAATGTCTGCTTTGTGATTAATTTCACAATCAACTGCATTAAACTCCTTTAGCTACAGTTCCAAAGAGAGGTACATCTTTGAGATTTCACCGCCACAGAGGAAGGCATGAATTTTATTTTCTGGGTTTGTTTGGAGCAAGCAGAAAAAAAATGTGACAGTTTGCACCAACTGTGAAAAACTTGAAACTGCAAAGAGACTAAAAGGCGAGGCTTGGCGAGGCGAGGCATCGACTCGGGTCTACAAGACCTCTCCACTACAGTTCCAACCGCATAAGTACAGTGCAGAGAAAACCACAGCAACAGGGTACATGAAGGTATGTGAACTTCTCAGCAAACTGACTTTGACCTCAAAAGATCACCTGCCAGTTGCACTGCTGCTTGCAACTTACAAAAAAAAGAAGAAAAAGGAAGAACTATACCTTTTTTGGTAGGTGGGGTACCCTAACAGAGAGACTTCTACTGCTCTGATGTTTGGTTTTAAACATTGTAGCATGTGGCATCTGTAAATACAGGTAGATGCTAATGAAAAACGGTAATTAAAGTACAAACCCTTTAAAAGCATTGCCGTTCCAGTTCCACACTGGCTGCAAAAGTCCTGCAGATTTACTGGATTTGGCAGAAAAAGTGCGTGAGAGCCAAGCTGTTGTACATGTGCTTTTAAAAGAGTCATCGAAACGTGGCACAAGTCATAAAAGTCATTCTCTGTTTAATGGATTCACTCGAGGCTAATTATAATCAGGCAAGGGAGCGGCCGTGACAACACCTCGCTCGGTTTCTTGCAGGCTGAAAGGATCTAATAACTGTTAAAAATGCAGAGATTACACAGAGTCTGAGTTTTGTTTTTAAAAACTGGTCTTTTTCAGTCACAAGGCTTCAGACAGATCTATTGGTCTCCACTTTCAGGTAAAAGCAAATCAGTCAAGCTGTTTCCCCTGGAGACAAAAGCACTTTTGACCGTTCATACAATTTTTGTTGTTTTTTTTATTTAAACAAAGCTGGTCGTGCAGGAATTTATAGTGAAGCTCCATCACGCAAAAGACGGGAAGAGGTGATGCTATAAAATCAAATGTTCTTGCTGTTCACTAAAGAAATGCTGAACTTTAAAAACAGGCAAGAACAAGCCTGTAAAGTTAGATAGAGGCCTCAAACATCCTTCCCATTTAAGGGTATAGTCAACCGGCTAGAAACACTGAGATCATTTCAACTTCCACATCAGCTCCACCGCTCAGAGAAATGTTTGTATAACTACACTTCCCCCTAGCTGCCTTACTCACCCTTCATTTGGCATAAACAGCAGTTATTCTCATTTTAGAGTCTGCTGATCATTCTAAGAATAAGAGGAAATGCATGCATTGTATGCATATGAGAGATGCAGAGTTTTTTGTGTAGGGGAGGGTATTTGCATAGTACATACAGTACCTGCTCTATTATCATGAATGCTAGATGCATCGCGGGCCTCACAGAGAAGCACTAGGTGCATAAGTAAGATTGGCCATTTCCTATAGCTGTTAAAGGACTGTAGAAAAAAAGATAGCTTTAAACTAACTCATACATGTGTACAGGGTCTCTTACGCTGCAGAACCTCCGTATGTTCTCTCTATGCCTGTTTGGGTTCTGTCCGGCTACTCCGGCTTCCTCCCACAATCCAAATCAAAGTGTATGTTTGATGAATGGAGTGTGAATGGTTGTCTGCCTCTCTGTGTGTGACCTGCCCAGCCCTTACCCTGCCTCTAGCCCCATGGCAGCACCGCTCCTCGATTTGGATAAGCAGAAGAAATTGGATTCTACATCAAACAATCCACTATGCTCTCACCCATCACATAACGAAACGTTTGCATGTGCTTTGGTGGAAACTTTGTAGGTGTCTAAGACTGACATCTCTTGACGGCCAATATTGCCACTGTCAACAAATCAAAGTCTGAATCAGGAGGTTGGAGGATGGAGTTCTATCAGCACCAAGACTGGGGTTCACATCCCATTTGGCACTTCTTCTGTTTTTCAATTTTCCATAGGGGACTTTGACATATTCAAATATTCCCTCCATCCATTTATTCAATTCAACACATAGAGACAGACAACCATTCACACCTATGGGCAATCATCACAAGAATCCCCAGTTAACCTGACCTAACATTATACTACAAATGATCGGAAATGCACTAAGAAGCTGTTTGTCAGCTACCATTAAACACAAAGGAGAACACTATTCACTGCTGGGTGTTGGACCTGTAAACTGAGTGCGCCCCAGCTCCTATTACAAAAACTGCAGAAATATGCAAAGTGAATGGATTAACTGTGCAAACACCACAATGTAAAGGTAGCATCTCACAGTCAATTTAAAGCAGATCTGATGGGTGGCAACGTCTGGAGAATAGCCAAATACTTCCAAGTAAAGGAGGATTTTCAGGCTAAAATATGTATCCCTTCTCTTCACTTTTGCTTTCACCCTGTAGTTAAGCTTAAGCACAGAAATTGAATATTAACCCTGCAGACTTCACCCCAAAAGTGGATTTAGTTTTTTGTTTTTTGTTTTGTTTGTTTTTTAGATTGCAGTGTTTTATGAAACGAAGTGAAATACAGTCCACTTTAGGTGCATGCCTAAGCCAAAAAAAGGGGGGCAACACAACTGGCTTCATGCCTTTGTGTGTGCACATAAGCTAAAAAGTGTCTACTTCACAACTTCCTATTACATAGTAAATAATCTGTTCCAGATGGTTGCGAGCCTTCATAATAACTGTCATTTAATCAATGAACCAATCATCTCCTTCTTCTGGTTTCCGTCATTGCAAATTCAACATCGTCCAGCACTGAAAAACAACAGCTGTATTTCACTCAGTCCTCCACCTGCCACCCCCCACCCTCTCCACGCTAACACGGGATGTGATGTCATAGGCGTTTCACTACACATAAGCTGAAATTGAATTGATGAACTGATGCCAGTGTGTGATCTGGCATCTGCTGCACTGTACGCTGCATGTCACCATTGGTCGGTCATGCAGATCCACAGATCAAAGTTCACTGCTTTATCAGGAAACCTGAAAGTGCTGCACCAAACTGTGGCTGGGGCTTCATCACCTATCTACCCAGCCAGCCAGCCAGCCATCAAACAAACAAACAAACAAACAAACAGATCTGAAGCTGCAGTGATGATATACTCCACACGCCAAGTTTCATTTAGTTTCGACCAGCACCGCCATCCTGACTGACACTCAAAACGAACGCCGCTGAAGCGCAGAGGGTAACATCTCGGCAGCAGGAGCCCGGTGCAGAGTTAAGCTGGAGGCAGTGCACCTGGCTGCTTTCCCAGAGTTGTGTTTGAAAAGAGGCTGCTGGCCCTTTAAAAGCTAAGATGGTGTCCTGCAAGCTGCATTTGCTGCCTTCCGTTTCCTTCCTGCCTTTCAGAGATCACAGAGCATTCAAAATTGAACCTGAACTAACCTGGCGCACAGAGGGAAAGCCAGATACACAGGACACACACAAACACACACACAAGGAGGATTTTGTTTTCCTTTTTCTGCATTAGAATTAGAGGACTCTCGGAATGATGTTATTGCAATGCAATGAGGTCGCTGTTACAAAACTCTTCCACTAATTTGCAAAATAAACTGCCTGCAAGGACACACTTGTGACTGTTATAGAAGCACAGGCTATATTCGCTCACTGACAGTCATATTTTTGGCTCATGTTGGGTTGACAATGTCAACTCTGCTTGTGTACAGGCAGATCACCCACACAGGTAGATGTTTCTTCTTCTTTTTCTTTAATTCCTCCACTGACCAGGGCAAAGCCAATAACGTGCACTTACTTTCTTGTTACGGGTCTCCGTGTGCATCTCGGTTGCCGGAGCGGTGCAGCGGCGGAGGGGTGGAGCAGCAGGAGCAGGAGGGGGTCGGTCGGGGCTTTGGGTGTAGCTCTATCTGAATCAGAACTGTCAGGGAGAGAGAGGAGGGCTTTTTTGGGGGTGCTAGTTTTCCACCTTTACAGTCAAATATTTCGGGATATAGGAACACGATCCCTGCCTCTTCCAGTGTTTCTTTTCAGTTCATATCCGCGGCGTCGAAGGCTCCCTGTGCTTTTACCCCCCCAAAAAACAAAAAAAAAAACAGCCAGTCTCTCTGTGTCTCTCCCTCTCTCTCTCTGTCGGCGTGTTGTTGCCGTGTATTCAAGGGCTGGGCTCTCTCTCTCTGCCTTTTCCTCCTCCGCCTCTCCCTGCTTGTGACCCCACCCTGCGTCCCCACCCCTCATCTCTCTGTCAGTCAGGAGCTGCGCAGCCCTGCAGAGGAGCGGGGCCGCTCTGCCGGCGACCCGGCAGCGGGCGGGCAGTGCAAGAGGAGCTGCTGCAGAAGCACCAGCGCACAAATGCAACGAGAGAGGCGTGGAGGTGTGGGGGGCTTTAATTGCATCTACCAGCACTGCTCTCCACATTACCTCCTCTCCCATGCACCAATGCTGTGCTGCAGCAGCTTATTGCCCACGGATGATGATGAAGAGAAACACCCATGTCACCTTACTGACGTCACCCAGCAAGCTAATTGAGGACACTTAAGCTGGGCGGGGAGGGTGGGGGCGTTAGGAAATGTATCGAGGCTTTGCAGCATTCGGTTTGATAAATGTGACACCGTGCACAGCCAAGATGGAAGGAGGAGAGGCACAGCCAGTTCGGGTGAAAGATGTAGTCATAACCACACCCTCGGTATTAGAGAGGGGTGTGGCAAGTGCGAGGGCGTTATTATGTTTTTCTTTTCTTTTTCTTCAATAGGGATTTTGCACAAAGGAAAAAATGTAGTCTGCATGTCAAGACTGATGAGGATTTGCATATTGAGCGCAAAACGGAGCCAAATAATGCAGAGGAGATGTGCAGTGTGTAATGTGCAGTCTAAGAACCTCAGGCTTTTTAGTAATCCCGGTTTTGCATTAAAAATGTTCTTGCTGGGGGGGGTTCTCCGCAAATACCCATAATTTGGGGTTAGGTTAATATCACACATAGGTGCGATACGCTGTCTTTATTAATTCCCACAACTGTAAACATTAAAACGGTGCTAACAGTTTAGTTTCTGTTGGACTACATTTCCCATGATTCCACACCGGAACTGACAATTCTGCCAGGAAACATGAGGAGGTAAACAAAACTTTCAGTTATCCTTGTTGTATATTACTCATTTCAAACATTTGTGCCACTTGAATCAAACACGTTGGGTTTTAGACCCCGGTCAACGACGCTGTAAGGAAAAAAAATAACAATGTAAATCCGTTACGTACCTTTTACGTCTACCTCAGGATGTTGTCATGGAGATAGCAGCTAAACTCATGTAGCGTTAGCTCATCTGTCAGGCTAGCAGCTTTACAAACTACTTTTACATGTTTATTCAGCACTTCTGTAGATTACTGTTAAGCACGGACCGTCTCCCGTCTCGTGGGAGAGTCTTCCGTTACCTTCGATCTGGATAATGTTAAAAAATCTTTTTTAAAAATAACAGAAATACGTTAGCGTCATCTCCTGCACACCAAAAGCAAGGTGAGGTTGTATTTTGGCTTCCTCTGTAGGTGGGATAGCATTGGGCTTTTTCAGAGCAACCACTCATGTTGTATTCATACAAATGCACCGTGAACAAAAGCACAAATAAAGTATGATTATGTACCTTCTAAATTCAAAAACTGCTAAATATCTAAATAAAAATAAGCAGAATTCTTTGCACTGGAGAAGCATGCCCTACAGAGTTTACTAGTTAACGTGGGCTAATTTACCTGGGGCTGAAATCACGCTGTACAACAGTGCGGGGAAAAAGGTGTGCAACTGCTCCGAGGTCTGTTTTCTGTCGTTTGGTGGGTGTGTCAGGAGGGCTACCCAATGAGGAGTAACCAGGACGGACAGGATTAGGAATGCGTGTGTCACAGAGACAGGTCAGGTTGAGCAGCTTGGAGACATGGCATAGTCTGGACGTGAGCAAAGGAGGGATAGTGGATATAATGGACAAAGGATGATGAAGATGGAGCTTCCTGGCAGGGGGGAAATAAGATGACTGCAGAAAGGATTTATGGATGTAGTGAAGGAGGACATGCAGAGGGCCGACGTGACGGAGGAGGAATAGGATTAATAGATGAGATGGAGGCTGTGGTGAAAGTGTTCAAATAGTCCAAAAACCTACCTTCTGGTTCTTTTCCCATTAACATTACCTTACCCTGAACGTGTGTGCGTGTATTCTTCAGGTAATGTGATAGACATAGAGATGTTCACAAGTAGCAGATTTGTGTTACATCAGGGTCGTTCCGTCTCAAATCATCAGATTTTTAGATCATTTTCTGCTCGACCAGCTCCAATTAATTTGACATATATGTTGAGTTCTGTGAAATTTTAGCTTCAGTATTAAATACCTTCATAGATATTTATTTTTAAAGAGGCCTATCCATCCACTTCTTTTTGCACTTTTGCATTTGAGCGTGAATATCTCAAAAACTAAAGCCTGAAATTTTTTCTGGCCTTTCTTACTTAATACAGGATCTGCTTTATGGTGGATCGAAAATACAGTAAGGAGAGGTAACAGGAGCAGCAGTATGTCAGATCATTTAAATGTGTGCAGGAGATGCAGAAGAGAGTGGAAAAACACAAACACAAACACCATAGTTTCCATTTAAATAAACATGTATAAATCCATGTTCACCGGGTGCAACATCCAAGCTAACGCGTATGTAAGTCTATACGTTTAATAGATGTCAAAAGGTCACTGTACAAGTAGACTTTGATGTTTCTTCACATCCAGCTGTTGTCTAAGGAGGTTGTAAAGAGAATGGCTGGACTTCTTTAAGTTTTGTGAAAACGTTTCACCTCTAATACAAGAGGCTTCTTCAAACCGTGGAGAGTCCCAGGTATATGAATCCTAGAGAGGGTTGTCCGTCAAGAGGGTTGTTGACCCACTATTAATCGTGTGCCTCATCACATGAGCCAAGGTGATACCACTGTAAAACTTTGCCTCACCCTATTATGTCACTTATTGAGGTCACCAGACGCAACATGTGAGTGGGGGTTGAGATGCCTGGGAAGGAATCTCAAGACTACATCGTAAGTTGTGGAACTGAAGTAGACATCTTCCCAAAACGTAAAGAAGTCCAGTCGCTTTCTTTCCAGGCTCCTTAGACTCCCATGACTTAGAGGAATGAGACATACACCCAGGTGTTGTTGAGATTCTGGCATCTAGAGATAAGGCATTTGTGGGAAGTAGGCAGAGCTGTTTGACAAACTGTTGGCTGTAGTGGGTGTTTTAGGCTACCTGGCTAAGGACGCTTAGTTTTGGGTGAAATAGACATTATAAATGATAGACACAGTGAAGTCAACTCAGACGTGCCTTAAACCTTTATTCTGTTTAATGCGCAACAGAACAAAAGACTTCCAGTCCTGTAGAAGTTAAGAGAAAACTGGCTTGTGCTCTCGTTCTCTTTGACCTCAGTGAACACTTTCCTGATGACCTGATGATTGGCTGAGTCACTAGTTTTGATCAATGTTTAATAGAATAATAAGATCTTTTTGTGAATTTTGGTCTTTCTAAGAGTCAGAAAGGATGAATGTCCAGTATGTGTTCGTAATTTAGTGAGGATGCAGTTTTTCCAAACGCGCCCTTAATCCTCACGCGTGGTCTCAAAACACCAAGACGTCGACAGCAAAAACACGCACCTCAAGGCTTCTGAACGAGACTTCACTAACCAATGGGTGATGTCATGTTTGCAACATAAATTGCATGTGGCTGATGCAAGCTATCTCCAGTCTATATTTAAGTCATAATTTTTGCCTGAAACTTCTTGAAGATGTTTTTTTGAGAAAAGAGTTATGTGTTATCCAATAATCCAGTACTACATCTTTAAAACAAATTTTATAGAATGAAATCTAATAATGATGCACCGGTGCTCAAATGAGCATCGATGGTAAGGAATATGTGTGCCCATGTTTGTCTCCTAGCTAAAAAATCAAGAAGATGATATGCCAGAGAATTGAACTGGCACTTTTACTCAAAGCAAAACAGTACTTTTTCATTCAAAATTGTAAGATTATTTCTTTAACCTTAAAACAAGTCCCACAGTCCTTCAGTGCTGCAGACAACCCCAGAGTCTGGGACAAGCAGTAGATATGACAGTGTGACCTCCTGCAGGGCATCTACATACATATATCAGTGCATATTGCAAAAACCTACTGCAAGCTTGCGTAATATTCTGTGTTTTGTGAAGATTTATAATTCCAAACTAATTCTGGCACTTGATAAAAGCATTTATAATGTAGGGATAGGCACTCCAAGACAGTATTTACTTTACAATAATTTACCAAGTAAATTGTTTAATGATTTGCTGAAAAAAGCAGGTATTTATTGGTAATAGAGGTAGGGATTTTTCAAAAACACAATGACAAAAAAACATATATGCGTCTGCTGTCGGCCAGATTCTCAATTTAATAAAAAAATACAAATTAGCATCAACAGTCTCTAATGTCCATATAATACAGCCATGTTTATTGAATTCACAAATCTGCAATGGCCTGGTATAATTGCTCATATTAGATCATTTAGATCATTTTTCTAGCAAAAATACCCATTATCGCTAATGTGAGGACTTTCTCTGATTCTCTGTGTTTGTATCTTCCTTCAGTCCTGTGGGGTTTTCATCTCTTAGCAGTTGTAAGTAGAGCAGGGCGATATGACCAAAAATATTTATCACGACATACATTTGAAAATTTGCGATAACGATATAACTGACGATATAATTGACACTAGACAAATTTATATTTATATTATATTATAAGGGGCACTGTCGATTTTCAGAAAAATCAAAGGATCGATTTTAAGTGTGCCGTATTTTCCAAAAAACACGGTAATAACGACGGCCCGCTAGCATGCTCTACCAAAGATAGTGCTTTGTTGTGTGTCTGACGGACGAAAGCCAAACCAGTTCCACACCACTGAAGTTTTTGCATTTTTACAAACCAATTCTGGTTCATCCGTTTCATTTAACAATCCGCTTTCGCCCTCCTCATTCTCCGTCGCCGCCATGCTTTTTCCGCCATGTGTGTATGAAAACAAAGGCACTGCGCATGCGCGTTTTACCCATATTCTATCGCGATATTTCATTTTCTTATCGTTGCCCAACATTATACCGGTATTACTGTCAACAATGGCCCAGCACCAGTTGTAAGCAGGTGATCTGAGGTCATTTTTCACAATGTTGTTAATTTTATTTTGAGAATTCCGGGAAGCTAAAATAAATACAGATGTTATTACTGTTGTTTGCATCAGATGTGGTTTAGTGATTTCAGGCACTTTTTCTAGAAAGCCGTACTAGTTGACACCTCCAACTTGATTCAGTCTTGTGAACTTAGTTGTGGCCTTTTTAGCCAGTTTTAAAAGGTATATCTCTTTTATATCAGCATCCAGTGAGTCTCTGAACTGCTGTGTGTCTGTGTTAAATTTGTCAGAGTGACCCGGCGACCCTGTGAGGATGGCCCGCTGCTGGAAGAGCAGGAGACCGAGGGCCAGCGGCAGCTGCATGGCCTCTTGCTGCAGCAGCTCCACACTGACGTCGACATTGAACGGTCAGAACAGGAGAAAGCATTATACATGATGTCTGCATAACGTTGAGGCACAGTGCAAAATTTAGAGTCCAGTATGGTGAAATATCACATCATGTACACAAACTTCAATGTTTGTCCCTAATGTCATGTAGATTTTCTTTCAGTTCTGCAGTTATTAAGTGAACTGAGGACAAGTAGTAGATATGACACCTCATCTACATCTACCACACTGTGACCTCCTGCAGTGCATTAGCATCTACACAAATGCTGTATAGCAATATATTCTGCAAAAACAGACACTATGCACTCACTGAAAGGTACCCTCCAAAAATTAAAAAAATAAAGATAAATACAATAACAATAACAATAATAATAATAATAATAATAAATGCATAAGATAAATATACATATTCAGACTTTCAAACACATGATCAGATATTCATTCCTGCATACACACGTTAGAAGAACAAGAGCCAAAAATAATCTTTCACCCTTTCAAACCTAAGATTCAGTAGACCTGATGAGCTGTGGAAGTCTGTTTCAAAATTTAGGAGATACAACTTGAAAAGTTTGATCACCTCTTGATTTAAATGGCAAGAAGTTTAAATGCAGTAGTTTAGTGCTTTGTATATGTGTTCCCCACTTTTCAACCTTTGCAATGTTGGAATTGCACTCAGTTTCTTTGTATGTGTTAAATGTTACAATGAATTAAAGATATTCTATTCTAAAGTAAGGGTGTGGAACAGCTGAAGGACCCTGATCACCTGTGAACCCTGTCAATATTGACATAAAATCCATAAATTGTCTTTTAATTCAGCTCAGTTTTAAATCTAATACTGATATCATTTATTGGTCAAACTGAAGTCAGATCTGCTTGATATATATTTAGTTTTGGCGAGCTTGTGGTTTACCTCTCGCTGGATAAAATTCGTGTCACACAGTTATAATATATAAACATTAAAGCGAGAGAATCAGACCTGTTTTTGTGTTACTCAGTGGGAGGACAAAGCCATGCCGTTTCAATTGTACTGAACGCTCTGTGCTTTATAAAAGAAAAATCCCACACTCTTCTTACTGTGAGGTGCTTCGAACAAAAGCGTCAGATGCTGTGTCATGTTATCCTCACTGTCCCACAGAGCAGCACAGCCCTCGGGGCTACAGAAACACACACAGTCTTTTCTCTTTCTAAAACATCTGAAGCCGCCATGTGACCTTTAAACCAGAGTCTCAGATAAGGCTACAGCTGCTTTTCCAGAGCTTAGTTTTGATCTCGTTCTGAAATCATTTTTGTCTAACAGATGTGTAGCCAAGAGGCAGTGCTTCGCCCCAGCGGCGCTTTATCGGCCGTTTGGGGAGCAGGCAGCAGGAGTGAAGAGCCTTTCCCAGTTCCAGGCCCTGCAGGATGGGGAGAAGGAACTGGCCAGCCTGCGGGAGCTGGGCCTGAATGACACCGAGATCCAGCTGTGGCAGAGCAGAGATGCACCAGAGACAGCAGAGAAGGTAAAACATCCCCGGAGGACAGAGAGGCGGCTCCAAACAGCAGAGGCTGGGTTTGTTTTGTGGTGTGGAGTGTTTCCACACCACAAAACATGTTGTGAGTCCATTATACAACTGTGTCAAAGACTTTTCGGAAAAAGTGTCCAAAACCTTTTTTTTTTGGGAAACCTGGGTAAACGAGATAGTAGAGTTTCTCCAACATGATCATGTATTTAAGTTTTCACTGGTTAATGCGTAACTTAAATCTCAGAGACTTTGAGGTTTTTCCTTATGAATTTGTGGGGATCTTTTCACCAATTTCATCTCAGAGTATGCACAATTTTTTTTATTGCATCAATGTAAGAGTTTCTCGAAAGTTTTGAGGGATTATTTTTAGAGAAAAACACTCAAGCAAGGCTAATGCACATGTCCTTTACATGAATGCCTTTCTTCCCACACAGTCCCACGGTGTGTGTGCAGCTCCAGGTGCAAAGGAAGAGCGCCTGCAGGCAATTAAAGACAAAATCGCCGCCCGGATGGAGCTTCTGTCCCGCCCACAACGCTTTGCGTCCAGCCGGCCGCTGTCACGCCGGGAGATGGAGATTGAACAAGCCCTGTTTCATGGGAATGACCGCCTGGGTTTCCTCACAGCGCTCTATCATCGAGGTACAGAGTTGTTGGTGAAAAAGAAGTCACAGGTCAAAACTCAAATATTACACTTTAGAGTCTTGATCGAGAGCATTACAGCAGTTTGAAAGAGTTGCCGGAATAGGGATTGTATGATTTTGACTTTATGGGCCATACATGATACCTTTAACACAGCTTCAGTTCTGTTTTAGAAGTGACTAGTTGTGGTTTCTTTGTGGAACTGATAGTAAGGAAGCTCCAGTGTTGACCTCTCATCTGAGAGGCAACAGCTGCTTTCACTTTGAAAATGATTAAATTATATTTAAAAAGTGAACCCTTCCTTATTTTGAGCCATAAATATACTTTTACAGCAATGAGGTCATTGTTTGTACAAGCTGAAACTTCAGGCGGCTCTAAAGACGTCACTTCAGGCAGTTTTTTCTACTATTAGGTCTATATCATGTAAAAAAAAAAAAAAAAGCGGATATCCCCAATCTAAACATTTGAAGCACGCAAGCCCCGCCCACATGCTGTTCAAGGGGCAGCCATTCAGGAGAAGAAAGTTTGAAGTAACCATCAAAATTAACCGCTACTGACTTACAACTGTGTACTCCTAGCAGAGAAAAATAGATGAGCATTATCAGCCTTGCTGGCTCTGATTCCTGCTCTGCCATATGGGGTCCCACAAGGCTCAATTTTAGGGCCACTGCTTTTTGCACTTCTTCTTTTTGGATTCATTCTTAGAAAGCATGGGATCTATTTTCACTGCTATGCTAATGATACTCAGATCTATGTCCTGTTAAAGTGGAAGGATGGCTTTTCAATTAAAATACATCTTGTAGGTCTTGATGACATGAAGTCTGGCTTTTTTGAGGTAAGGAGCTTGGCAAAGATAAAACCTATCCATTCTAGGCAGCATTTGGAGACAGTAACCATTTGAGATCTCGACTGGATTACTTTGGACAAAGCCAGTCTTCCCTCTTATGTCTTCGCTTAGTTAAAAAAGCTGCATCGTGCCTTTTGCTTTACATGTAAATAAAGGTACATAGCACCTGTTCTGGCCTCACACCATTGGTTGTCTGTGCTCTTTAGAGTCAGTTTCGGAGTTCTCGTATTTGTCTTTAAATCCTTAAATGGTCTTTTCTGAGCTGCTTTACCTCTACACTCCTGTCCAAGCTCTCAGGTCATATGACCCGTTGCTCCTACATATACAGAAGTCTAAGCAGGAGTTCAGAGGGGACAGTTACCTAAGTTGTCCATTTTGAAACACATTTATCTTCCCCGTCCTTTGACCCAGCATGAGACAATAATTGTACTTGTTTTTACCGTAGTACGGTATGGTATTTCAAAATGTAAAAGAAATCTGCAGTCATCTGTCATAATTGTGTCATGTCAGGAAAGTGTAACCTGTGTTGTTTCCATCACAGATGAAGATAAGAAGGAGAACCAACAGGGGGCGTCATCCTCTGACCCACTGGACTCTATCTATAGAGAAGTTCTCAGGGAGCAGGAGGTGAAACAAGCTTCACAACACAAATCTGAGGGAGAACCGACAGGAGCGCCACACACAGCTGAATCTGACCAATCACAAAACCAACAGACAGACAGAAATCAATCGAGAGACGCTTCTGACAGTCCGTCAGACCTGCAGGCTGGAAACAGTCGCTCATCCGTCCAGACAGACTCAGTTTCAGACACCTCAAATCAGCAGCATGTTGAAAACAAACCAGAGCATCTGCGACTGGCTCCTCCGAGACAGATTAATATAAGCCAGCCAATCAGCAGCTTGTGCGGAACAGCAAAGGTGGGGCCAAGCAGACCACTGACTGTGACGGGGGAGATTGTGACAATTACAGATGAAGAAATCCTAAAGAACCGGGAATCAGAAGAAGGGATCCGGAGCATTCCAAGGTTCCGAAACTACCAGCCGGGGAAACCCTCCAAGGTCTCAGCAGCTACCTTTGTAAACCTCACACTTTCACGATGATCCTGAAAGATCAGTTCCTTTATCTTTAGGGCAGCTGTGGCACCAAATGATTATTTCCACAGTTTCTGCTCTCAGCACTTCCCAGATTGTTGTTTCTATCTAACATAAAGGCATTACATCATCTGAAAGTGTGCACATCCACCTCTGCGTGTGGTGTATTTATTCCCTGTTCCCCATAAGGATAACATTAAAGGCACAGTGAAGCTGTATGTTGGCTGCACAGTAGCGTTGCTAAAATGACACATTAAAATGGAACAAATCATCTCACAGCAATTAACAACCTTTAAGATGTGCAGGTTGAGAGGCACTCACTTGTAAATTGAGCTTGATGATAATTGTTGTATACTGTAATTATAGTTTCCTGCGAGCACATCCAAGCTGCAGCTGGAAACAGAGGGCCACATCCTGGTATCATCAGATATACTTTCAACACGACACAGTGCGACAGTCAAGAGATGGGCGCTACAGAACATGACCAGCTTCACTGTGCTTTCTCTCTCTTTGTGTAGGTCCTGTGTGTGAAGAACCTGAGCCCACAGGCGTCAGTGGCCCAGCTGGTGGCGCTGTTCTCCAGATTTGAGAGGATGGACAGGCCCCCGGTGCTTTACCGGGTGCTGACTGGGAGGATGAAGGGTCAGGCTTTCATCACTCTGCCAGGTGAGAAAGATAAGAGGTGAGAGTCGGGTGGTCTGAGGGCAAAATTATCTGCAATACAGCTAGGTGTGCAGCAGGGGGCGTTCAAGGAGATAGTACTCAATGAACGGGACAGCTAAAGTAATTCTTTACACTAGTTTCTACACAAAAAAAACTACATGTTGTTTCAGTTTTTGCAAGTGTCATCGCAAATGAGTCTGCGCCCAAAATGCTGACATTCTGCTAAAGCATGATTGGTCCAGCTGGTTTTTACCAAAAAATCCAATTTGTTGATGGGACCACCTCAATGGCTGAAAGAGGGGCATGTTAAACAGCATGTTAACAAGTATGCTTACAGCCTATGGATGGACTTTCTCCACTCCACTGAAGGGGAATGGGGGTTTTTATGACTCGTCCACCTGGATATTAGAGTTAGGGGCATGGCTGCTTTGTCTGTGAGGCGTTAGAGCGTGTTATTGTTTGTTGGGCCTCCCCTTATGCTTACTAAAGAAACCTCTTTTATTCTCACTATGGATGGCACCTGGCACAAACAGTAACTAGGCGTTCGAGGCGTAGTTAAACCACAACAGAAACCTCCCTGTGTGTAAAAGAGCAGGTGGTTGTGTAGTGGTTGAAGGGGATTGGTATCAGGAGGCTCCTGCTCCAAATTCTCTGCTGCTACTGGTGGCTTCATGCCTGAAATCAAAATGGCGGAAGCCACGAAAGCAGCTCGTGGTGCTATGGCGTGCCTAGGCTTAACAGAAAAGTCTTTTACTACAATCAACATCAATCCATGCACATTCTGTCTAGAAAAAACAAAAACATGATAAATTGATGAAAATTGGCCACAAGAAAACCTTACAGAGATTCAAAACACATACATTACATTTGTTCTGCAGCTCCACGGGGGTCCTTTCATTCCAGACTCTCCCCTCATGAAACCGGAAATCCAGAGAGTGGGAGTTGTTATTTTCCTTATTTAGTTTTTTGGTTCTTTCCTTGGGGTGTTACTTGGCATGTTTCTTTTTCTTTGACAGATGCTGAAACGGCCCAGAATGCCTTGCAGTTAGTCCACAGATACCGGTTGCTTGGGAAACCTTTGGTGGTCGAATTTGGCCGTGAACGACAGGAAGAGGAGAAACAGAAGGAGAAGGAAGGGCAGGAGGAGAAGAAATAAATAAACAGAAGAAAAATGTTTTTTATGTAAATTAGACTGTTGTGAATGGCTGAAACTAATGTCACAGTGTACTTATTTTTTGTGGATATAAAGTTGGATTCGTTGGCTTATTATTATTATCAGCAGCGCCTGTGTGTCATTTATTTTGATAATTAACATATTTAAATGATCCAGAATCTTAAAGCATCCAGTAACACAAATCTGTTTCTCGGGAAAAGCTTTTTGTTTTTCGAGTCAGCTCAAGCATCTGATTCATGTCACACGAAGAGACTTCACATGAACTTGTTTCATATATAAAAACGCCCTTCATCATTTCACATCATTACTGTATCTACTTTAGAGTTTATCAAATGTTCTCTTTCTAGATTATTTAAAGCAATAATTATTTTATGACTTGTAGCAAGATTTTTTTGAAATGTCTTTTTTTGTTGTGAAACTGAGCAAGCAGTCCTAGTCGATGCACACAATCCACAGTTTTCAGCTTATATACATTTTCTTACAGCTGCTTTATTTTCCACTGCAGTTTAACACGCAGGGCTTCTGTGAAGGTTTCGTTAGTGGTTTAGGTGTGAGTTTACTGCTATTCCATATGTGGGCACTAGATGGAGCCATTCGGTCATTAAGGTTAAGAGAAGTTGACTGGATATGAAGTAGCAGCTTTTTGAGAGACTAAAAACTAAAATCAAGGTTGAAAAAAAAAACATTTTTTGTTAACTTAAATAAAAGTAAAAGCTAGACTTTAGAAATTATTTTATGAAACTAACAAAAATAAAAGAAATAAGCAGGAAACAATAGTTTTACTCTCTGTCACAGCCAGCATGTGGTATGTTTACTTTGGGGTGCTATATTGGACACTTTTTTGCACTCTTCTGAACATCTAAAAGCATTCCCCTGACAGATAATAAAAAAGGAAACTAATTTAAACTAAACATTTTTTTTTTGTTCTTGTTCTCATCTTGTTAGTGTGCAGCAGCTCTAAGCTGCACTTCCTTTGCTGTTAAGCCAAAAGTAAGTTTGCAGGCACTCCTATGGAGTAAAAATTTCACTTTTTAAGACCAAATTACTGTAAGTTCTAATAGTTTGAATTCAATGATATTTTAATTTCATATAAGTACAATAAAATATAAACAACAGAAAGTACATTATGTGGAGGGGTACTTCATATTAAACTCCAGTTAACCTGATGATTTATGTCACATTACAAATATAAGATTCACTTTTGGTAGCTGAATGAACCCAATCAATCCTTTTTTTGTTTCTCTTAGTAAACCGACACATTATGATTATGTTCTTTCTCATGCTGTATTGGTCGGTCAGCTGGTATCTTCAGTATATTTATTTGGTTACTGTAGAGCACTGTTGAGTAATTCCTTTTTTTTTTTTTTTTTTTTTTTTGGCCTGTCCCGTTTGGCTCTTTTGCCATCAGAATTGTTGTCTAAAGGCAAAGAAAGATGCCCAACGGATTTACTTTACCAAATTGACCATCCCAGCCTTGCCGTAATGGTCCATTTGATTCACCTTTTATTGTTTATTTTATTTTCACTTACTGAATACGGGACAGACTTGACTGGGGGAAAGAAGGGGAGAAAGAAAGAGGGAAAGAGAAACAGCTGAGAAGAGGGATGGGGGAGAAGGGCAAAAAACAAAAACCAACAGAATGAGCAGAAAAAAAAAAAGAAATAAAAAATGCATATATCGATCACCTGGATCACCTGCTGAGAAAGAAAAAAGAAAACAAGCAGAAGAGAACAAGAGTAATAGAATAAACAGCATCACAATGATATATGGGAATATGACAGTAAATACTAAATATTAAACATTATTGTGCAGCACATAAGATCAACAGAACACAGTGTGCTTTGAGGTAGGAGCCAAAAAGGGTGTAGTTTGTGGGTGTGATCACCCGTGTGTACACCTGTGAGCATGGACGCGCTTGTTTTTAAAAGGTTCCTTCATGTAATGATCTGCTAGAGGGTGTGGGGGGGCCACAGCCCCGTCCTCCAGGGCATGAAGCCTGTTGAGTAATTCCTTAGTTCTTGGATCATAAAATGTTCTCTGCGTGAGAGTCAATGAGCTCTCGCAGCAGTTAATTGCTCTCTCAGACCCAGCGTTAGTCCAGGTTCATACTGATAGAACGGTGTATGTATCATCTCCCCTGTGGAAATGTCTACAACCTTTATTCACAGCAGGTGTCTCTGAGTAACAGCAGTAACAGAGACAGACCTCATTCACAAGGTGTTTACATTCCCATAAGAGCTGCGTGCACCTCTGTGACACAGGGGTGCTCAGGAGGGTTCAAAGTGTGTTTTGAGTTTGTGTTTGTCTTTCACACAGCCTTGGTGTGCGTGCTCTCTGTCTACTTATCTACAGCGTTCTCTTGCTCAAATATGTTTGGGGTCAGGGGATTGTGGTGTGCAGGATTTTAGGTTAAAACTTGAAATGAACAGAAATCCTCACTGGTGTCCCCCACAGTGTGCATGTCTGTTCAGTATCACTTGCACTGTAATGTAGACTTGCAATAATGTATATAGCTTTAAGAGTCCTTGTACATCTAATAATTTTATGCATAAACAGAAGTTACAAATACGCTGATATATGTTGTGTGTAATTAATATTTTGGATTCATTCTAGTTGACATTAAAGCTGACTTTGGCTAAAAGGGCAGAAAGACTAGTTTGAGGCAACTTTTCACGCCTCAGATCTCAGAGCCTTTATCGCATTTTGGTGGATGCAAACTGACCCAGTGAGCGGTCTCACAATGCAGCTATTAGTCAAACTCAAACTGCTTATTGATCGGACTAAAGTGAGGGTTTTGTTTGTTTAGGTCTGTTTGTGTTGGATTTCTGTTTGCCCTCGGTTCAGGGCTGCAATCTTTTTCCCGTTCAGAAAATGGGAAACAGCAGCCTAAACGCAAACAACACTGGCAGTCTTTAAATATTAACTGCTGCAATTTAAAAGGCCATTCAAGTGTCAGATAGTCTGCTTTATTTCTAATGGTTATGTCACACCTATTTGTCAGCTTCAGAGTAATTATTTAAGAAAAGTTACATCTCTAAATGCTTTCTTTAAAGCAGTTCATGGAAGTCACACTGTTTATTCATCAAACACTGGCACAGGCTGACTCACTGCTGTGGACACCTGATGCATCAGAGCCATTATTGATTAACCTGTGCTTTTCCTTTCGGTCAATACGTTTGCTTCTGTCTACGGTCCCTGCAAAACCACTTTGAAAGCACATCAGATCTCAATGGGGGAAAAAATCATGCTGGATATCTTTACTGGTATGGACTGGGTAGTGTGTTTGGAACAAATGGATGCTATGTGGTTGAGTTTATGTTAGGCGAGCACATGGGTCACTCAGTGACCCCGAGACCATCACTGACCCACCACCAAACCAGTCATGCTGGATTATATTACAGGCAGCATAATGTTCTCCACAGCCTTTCTAAACCCTTTCCCGTGTGTCGCATGTCCTCCCAAGTACAGGTTGCCACAATTTCACATTGCCAGGCACAGGGCCCACTAGAGGATGTTGAGCCCTCAGGCCACCCTCACAAAGTTTCTGATTGTTTGGTCAGACATTCACACCAGTGGCCTGCCAGAGGTCATTTTGTAGCTCTCCTAGAGTAACTACCTGTCTCCCAGAATCTCCTCCATGCTCTTGAGACTGCACTGGGAGACACAGCAAACCTGGCAATGAAGCATATTGGTGTGTCATCCTGGAGGAGTTGGACTGCATGTGCAACATCAGTGACACTGACTCTATCCAAATGCAAATCTAGTGAAAAAATGCAGTCCGTAAACATGAGGAAGGGAAAAAATGTCACCGGCCTCCACCTGTTGTCTCATTGTTGCCCCTCTAGTGCACCTGTTGTTAATTTCATTAACACCAATGCGGCTGAAACTGATTAACACCCAGTCTGCAACTTAAACGACCAGATTAATATCGCAGAGGTTTAAGACTCGATGGTAAACTCGGATTAAAACGTGTTCCTTTAATATTTTTTTAGCAGCGTATACTAGTTTAACCCGTGCTTTTCATTTAGGTCAGTACATTTGCTTCTGTCTTTAGTATCTGCAAAACCATTCTGAGGGAAAAAGCAGTGTAGGAGGAAAGAAAAGCTCTGCAAAAGGCATGTAGGAAAAGTTTACATTTATTTCCAAATACAAAAGAGTACAATGCAGAAAAGGATGCTTGTGGTCATTTAAAAATGGTGTCATCACAGAGTTTGTCCAGCGAAAAACTCCAACTTCATTGTGTCGTCGTCAATGTACACATAGACTGTATATAAAGGATGAATGCAGCCATCGTGCTGTCACCCATTGGTTTGCAAAGTCCAGTTTTTAAAGCTTTGAGATGATGAATTTCAAAGTGCTGTGAAGACTTCCTAACTTGAAGCGTACACTGATTTATTGCTCTTTTGAATTGTATTCAGTGAGACTCATAAGGTCATCAGTAAAGTCTTTGCTAAGGGAATCATATAGGGGGACTTCTATACAAGCTTAATTTGCCCCTTGTTGGTCGTTACAAAGGATTCAGATTAAAGACGTTAATATCATGATTTTCCCTTTTCAGATTTAACAAATATTCTTTATATTTTGCATGACTGGAAATCTCATTGTGATACACTGATATTAATGTACAAGGCACTTGTAATTCTTTGAAAATGCATTCAAATTTTCAAATAGGATGGAAATTAATACAATTTATAGTTATAGTTTACATTTTGCAGGCACAGTCCAACATCGGTTTCAGGTAAGACAGTACTGTGAGAAGTATTCTTTCTGATTTAGATTAGAAACATCCATTTTGGCTGCTATGTAGAAAACTTTTAGTTAGATTTTTGCACATGCAGCAAAAGCTAGGCATCTATGTAGCTAATGAGAACACGTTCACGTAATGAAAACCATTCATAAACTGTTTTTATTGACAATGTCTTCATGTATTTTTCCTACATTTTTGTCTACTTTGTTTATATTTCACAAGGATAGTAAAAGACTGATAATAAAGATAAAAAAGTGACAATTTTCTATCAATGCAAACGTGTGAAAACTATAGACAACAGGTCAAACAAGTACAGAAACACAACTTTAATAGTTCTGCTGTGTAATTTTGTTGAAATTTCACAATTGCTTCTCAAAAAAATCCAGCAAACACTGACAATGTGCATTCATTTAGATACACTATAAGAATACATTTATTAAACTTAAGCTGTGAGGCAATTACAGTTAAAGGTGTAATGGACAGGTGGACCCCTCAGACATATCCTGTGATGTCATATCCTGCTGCAGTGGGCTTCCTAGCTCGTTGGGCTCCATGCGTACCCGACTCTGAACTGCCACTTGCACTACGAATTAGTGTCTGCCCCCTGCTGGGGGTATTGACACCCCCCACCTGCAGGGTGGGGTTGCGGTAGGTCTGTGAGGTTGTTCGTACACCTGTGCTCGATATGCCGCCTCCTACTGGGTACGGATATCCGCCTCCGTGGCGTCTCCCACGGCCGCCTTCCTGCTCTTCACAACATGACACACATAGCATCCCCCCACCCAGCATGGAAATGAGTGCAGAGGCCAGCCCAGTGTATAGGCACTCTCCGAGTTCATACTTCATGCTTTGAGGTACATTTGGAAGGTAGAAGGTCTTAACCACCTCGTGTGTGGTCCACGCCACGGGTACGAGAGCCAGAAAGCCTGCAAAGACAAATAACACCCCACCTGCACCGGCGACACGACTCTTAACCCCACCAGAGCTCTCCAAGCAAAGCGTGCACTGCATTCCCAGAGTTGCCATAGCAATTGCAAGGATAGACAACACTATGGAGATGACCATGAGGGCACGAGCAGCCTGCAGGTCCGAAGGCAAAGCCAGCATTGAGTTGTAGGTCTCACATTGGAAGGCCCCCGTGCTCTGATAGACGCACTCCATCCACAGGCCCCGCATGTTATCCACAGCTGTGACAATATTGGAACCAATGTGTGCAGAAATCTGCCAGTATGGAAGTACTGTGGCCACCAGGGTCCCCAGCATCCCCAGTAAGCCCAGGAAGAAGCCCATCAGCTCCAGAGCTGCTGATGCCATAGCCGTAACTGTGATCACCCAGAAGCAACCAGAAGAGACGAGCTCCTGCAAAACCCACAGAAATATTTTATTAAATACTATAAATAAACAAATACTAAATAATAATTTTGTCATAACTGCAAAAACCCCAAGGCAACCAGTTAAACTAAATTATATAAAATTCTCATTAATTAGCTGAAAAATATTGGTTAAAGAAATGTAATTACAATAGCTGTAATTTGGTCACATTACTATACAAAATATAGTAAATATTTTTGTTATATGTGCTTTTTTTAAATGGAGATTTATTGCCTAAAAACATCAGGTTGTAATATTAAAAAAACAGGCTTTAGTTTTGTTAGCTTGCTAAGTATGCTAATAGAGAAAAGTTGTAAAATACTAGATGATATAACATTCATGATGATTTTACAGAGTAAGATTCATATTTTAGATAATACTTTAAAACGTTATTGCTTTTTTTCTTTAATTTTAGAATTAGTTTTAGCTTTAGCATTGTCAGGTAGCAAGCTAACCAGTTATACTAGCTAATTAAAAGTAGCCTAAATCAAAGAGGGTTTTGTTTTTAGTTCTTCATTTCTCACATTTTGTTAATGTCATTTAGTTCAAGTGTTGTGTGCAGAGTAGCTTGGATTTTCAGTTACAGTTTATTGTAACTTGAATGTTTTAAGTTTAATGCTAACCTTGTAATCACAGGAGAGGAAGCTAAGCAGCATTCAGATGAACATCATTACATTTCATTTCTCATACACTCACCGGCCATGCACACTTATGTACACTTTGTTAGTTCTGGGTTTGATTCAAGGTGCTGGAAACAGTGCTTAGAGATTCTGATCCATGCTAACATTTTAACTTTGTGCTTTTTTACTTTCAGCTGATTGGTTGGCTGCACATCTATGATGCAAATCTTTGATGTGCACCATATCCCAAAAGGTGTTCTAGTGGATTGAGATCTGATGACTGTGGAGGTTCAAGAAGCCAGTTTGGGATCATTCAAGCTTTGTGACCTGGTGCGATATCAAGCTGGAAGCAGCCATTAGTAGACTGTGGTCACGAAGGCATGGACACAGTCAGCGATACTCAGGTAAACTGTGGTGTTTCTGCGCTGCTCTGTTGATACTAAGGGGTATAAAATACGGGGAACAGGGGCACATTTACTTCTATACAGTGCCCTGTCTTCTTTTAACAAGTCTGGACTTTCGGGAGAGGGATGTTGTCACTCTGAGGTATGAAAAGCCTTCACTGATACAGGTGTCATCTGAATGGCAACATGTATTGAACTTTGCATAGAACCAAGCTACCAACTCCAGAGGTAGTAAAGCACGTACCATTTTTCCTGTTTAGTCCAGAGGACATGGCATCCATGTTTTACAAAAAGAACCACAGAACAGATTTACAGTTTGCCTCTGTCCTCCTTTAATGAGCTCTGACTCAAAGAAATCATCGGCCATTCTGGATCATGTTCACATACAGATTTCTTATTCTGTCCTATTTGGTCCAGTTTGTGTTTAGTGAATGACTAAAGGTTCAGTTCAAGTATTATCTGTGTAATCTACCGCTGACACAGTGGCAGGTGACACTGGCTGTTTGAACAATATTCCCACCAGAGAAATCAAAGTAATTTTAGTTCATACAGTTCACACCACTAAAACCAATGCACAGTAACCCACCAAAAAGCAAATCAGCGTTCTTTAAGTGTAAAGAAATTCAAGTATTCATTGAAAATCTTTAAATTTACTGACAAACTTTGCTCTGTTCCCTTATTTGGACAGGGTCACCACAGTGGGTAGCTCCACATGTGAGATTTGACAGATGCCCTTCCCAAAGGCAACTATGTCCTGTAAAAAATAATGTGAAATGGATACTTAAATCCTTAATTGGCATCTAAGCCACATTTATAATAGCTAAATTCTTCATTCACTGTCAAAGTCAATTTTTGTGAGGTGTTACATTGATTCAGTTTTGCAGTCCACACATCCTTCCTCCTGAATAAACAGTGACAACACACACAGCTCACTTCCATGCATTTACCTGAGAGTGCTGCAGGTTATAGAACAGCCAGGCGCTGAACTAGTCGAAGATTTTTTCCTTTGCTGCAGGGTGTGAAGTTGCAGCTGGAGCAGAGGATGAGGAGGTAGAGGATGAAGACAGAGCAGAGCCTGCAGCCTGCACAGATTAGATTCACCACTGGTATTTCTGTTGAACCTGCTCCTGCTTCTCCAGTAGAGAAAATGTTGCCTTTTTCTTGCTGTATCAGACTCTGACTGCTTCCTCAGACCTTGACATAGTCACAGCTGCTGTACTTTTAAAATGCCACTTACTCTGCTGCTGCTTAGATTAGACCGAGGGAGCCAAGAAGGGGAAAAAAATACTTCTTTCAGAAATGAGAGAAGAAGAAATACAGTCCTCTGGACTGCCTGTTGCAGGGTATCCACTTTAAAACAACAACAGAGAAGGATAAGAAACGCCAGTGTTCCTGAACATTGTGTCTCTATCACCGTCTCATCTGTGTCGCGTGTTTGCGTATCTCTGTCCCTCATCCAGACCTTCACCTACTGTCATGTATACACACTGACATCTGTGTGACACACATATCCCGGTTGGTCAGACAGCTTAATCATTCTCTCATCTGTCATTTCTCCAAAACAGACCTTTGGTATGTTGGCGGCAACAGGCTGACCCAAAAACTAAAGGTCTGTGTGTGTGAGAGAGAAACAGTTTCAGGAGTTTCATTAGCTTTTTGTAAGTGAAATTAACGAAACGTGTAATCATCAAGAAAAGCGCCTAAATCAGTCATCCTTTTATGGAACTGGAAAAAACATCCAGCTCACTCTGCAGAAATTTCAAGAAAAAAATGCTTGTGAGCACTTCTTTGCATTTTTAATTAAAATGAGCAATGAAATAAAACACCCTCAGGTGATAAACGTTACAAAAGGACGATGGAAAAAAAGCATATTTTTTATTAATTTTATTTAATTTCATATTTTGCAAGTGTGGGGTTCCCAGCAGAAATCGTTTTAGTTTCATATTAATCTGCTCAATTTACTCAGGGTTGTTTTTTTTTATGCAGAGACATGTTTTGACCTCTTATATTACAGCTACAGGGCAAATGTCCTTCTCAGGAATTCTAATTTCGACTTCGTTTGCCTAAGTTGGGTTCTCTTTCTACTTTTAACACTTGTTGTTTATGTTTTAGAAATATCATGAAGACTTTCCTCATATTTTTTTGACTGAAAATTTTTTTTTTTACAAAAATGAGACACAAATGATCAGTTTCAAAATTATCTAATGTTTATATATTTAGTCCAGAGGCTTAAAACAATCATAATATGAAAACCTGATCAAGAAAAAAAAACTACTTCCAGTAAGAGGTAAATCAATGATTATATATCCAGTGTGCTACCCAGTGTTACATGCCAACATGTTATAACTGAGCAATAAACAAAGAAGTAATGCTGGTTGCATACAGTCACAAACCTTTTGGCGTTTTATGTTCAGGCAAGGTAGCCAAAAAGTCAACCAACCAGCTTGTCTCATTAAAGCAACTTATTTCTTTACATTTAAAATAGTTTTGCCCAATTTTATATTAGATATTAGCTGAATTTAGTGGTGCTAATGTTTTGAAATATTGTTGTAATTTATGTGATTTTATTATATAATATGATTATATGTTGCCTAAAGCAACAAGAATGTGTTATACCTAGTTAGCTAGCTATAGCTATGATTAGGGGATATGCTAAGCTAGGCTAAGCTAAGCTAAACTAAGCTAAGTTAAGCTAAACTAAGCTAAGATAGCCAAGAGCATATAAGAAATAACTCAACAAGGTCAAATGTACACAAAAGAAAAGAATAAAGATAAAATAGATACAAAAAATTTGAAAAATCTAATATAGGAACTCAACAAGTTGAAATAAAAAAATATTATAAAATGCTATGTTACAAAAAATGCTATGTAAAGTAGTAAGTTTTACACAGAGAAAAAATGATTTATAAATAGAGTAAATTTAATGTAAAACAATTTTGCTAACTAAAGGTAATTTTGTAAATAAATAAATATGTTTTTAGAGGCAACTAATGACTTCCTCCAAGCTGTCATTTTATCTTTAGCTGCCTTTATATTAAATAGGAGGTGTATATATAACACAGAATTTGTAAAGCATGAACATCAGACACAAAACCAGCAAATTTCCCAAATGAATTAATTCTGCAGTTCTGTTTTAAAGTTCAGGCGTTATCATCTTATACTTTATTTATGTTTAAATGCAAATTTTAATGAATCAGAAAACATTTTCATGGCATCTCCCACCATCCACACTCAAACCTGCCATACAGTGGCGTAATTTCCAGGGGGGTCAGGGGGGTTATGGTCCCCCCAATAATCAGACACAACCAATATAACACCCCCCCCCCCCCCCCCCCAATAAAATTATGAATTATCTTGCATAAATAGGCTGTTGATTTTCTTTGCTCATTTCAGGTATTACCAGCAAAATAGTTGCATGTATAATCATCTGGGAATTTACCCAGATATATTTATTTATTTAGACAGAGATCTCGATCCCCCCAATGTTCAGCACAAAGTTACGCTGATGCTGCCATAATATATTACTTCTGGGTGAGGCTGACACCAGACTTGGCCGGCTTCTGCCTATCATCATTTATCAAATGTTTTCAGGCTTGCCAGTCTGAAGGCTGTTGATGCACAGAGGCAGAAAATTACAAAAGCAAATGATACCTACCATGGTTACCATGGAGGTGGATCTACTGCTGATAGACGAGAGGGATGGTCCTTCCTTGTTGGTCAGTGCCGTGTAAGCTGTTGACACGCACCATAAGAGTGTGCATGAGCAGTCATTACAGTCAGCTGGTTTGTCGAAGTTGAGCCCTCAGTTTCTAATCCTTCCAGTCGGCCCTCACATGGCAGCGGCATCATAATGAGATTAGAGCATAATCCAGTCACTTCCCCTCCAAAGCAGGCTGAGGGGGCAACGTCCACACACTCAGAAACACTGAGCCATTATTACAAAGCACAGAAAGGCATTATCTGGGCACACTGCATATTAATGTGGCAGCTCAGGTCAGCCTGTGACCCTTTGTTATACTCTTGTGACTCTGACTGGTGCATACTTTCTATGAATTAATGAAAAGAGCCAAAGAATATGAAACTGTTCCTATCACAACTTTATAAATCACTCCATAACAGTATGCAAATGTATGCACAATATGATAGGCCCTCTTTTATTTATTCTGTCTTTAAGAAATAAAATATTCTGCCACTACTGTGCATTTCTGCTCACTTTTATCTACCTGCTACACTCGACAGCACCTACTTAATGAAAAACACTTCTGACTGTCTGGATGATTTAAAATCCTGAATGGATTTCCTTCAACTAAATCATAGCACAGCTGAGGTAACTGTATTTAGTCCCCCTCTACCTCTCTCGATATCTTAAAAGAATGCACTTGGTTAGTGTATTTCTTTCAGCTTAATAACATTTTTAATAAATGTTCTTACTCCTCGTCTATTTGCTGTCATGCTGATGCCTTTTCTATGTTTGGCGGATATCATGATTTGCATTTTTTCATAGTCCTTTGCGGCCTATTCTATTAATATTATTATGTAGATGGCTTGTATACCTCACTGTGCTATATAAATATAATGAACTGACACCACTAATCTGGGAAATGCTTAAGCTTTGACTCGACTATATGAGCAATAGTATGTGGACAGCTACACATCATACCCATAAGTAGCTGCTGAACACGTCATTTGAACTCTCAGTGTTAATCTTCTGTTATAATAACCTAAACAACTCTGGGAAGGTATTTTAGAGCCCGGCTATGGGGATTTGCTCCCATTCTCCTCAGGCACATTAGTGAACCTATTGATGCTGTAATAAGGCTCACAGTTTATCCAAGAAATGTCAGATGGGGTTGAGTGAGTCAGGTCTCAGTGGTTTGAAGTGCTGAAGAACAAATCAAGTCTCGCATCTCAGCAGCACAAGTTTCAGCAGTAAAATTAAGGAAGCCCTTTAAAGCATTATCTCAGTATCTTTGACTCACAGGTTGTTGAAGGGCTTCCCATGATGCAATGAACAATTTCTCTCTTATCTTTCCCCTCAGCCCCCAAACCTGTGGCAGCAGATCGCTAACCCTGTCTGAGTTTGCTTCTGCTGGAGGTTTCTTCCTGTTTGAAGTGAGTTCTTCCTTCCCACAGTCGCCAAGTGCTTGCTCACAGTGTTATGGAGTCTTTTCCTCGTATTGAAAAGCAGTTGCTGACGCCGCTGTTGT
Organism: Aulonocara sp. 'chitande type north' Nkhata Bay; assembly: GCF_057382095.1. Taxonomy (NCBI): domain Eukaryota; kingdom Metazoa; phylum Chordata; class Actinopteri; order Cichliformes; family Cichlidae; genus Aulonocara; species Aulonocara sp. 'chitande type north' Nkhata Bay. The sequence continues at coordinate 31,435,935 of NC_141353.1, read as the reverse complement.
TGTGAGCTGGTGCTGTGAGCTGGTGCTGTGTAAATAAACAGCCTATAAAAACATCTGAGAAGAAATTCATCTGAATGAATTTAATTGTTTTTAAAAGGTTTTGTCTTTGCGTGCGGTTTCGTCTCTTATACTGTCTCTGCCTACGATCATATTTCCATCCATCGATCCATCCATGTAAGCCAAGTCAAGTACCTGATAGTGTGTAAGTTCAGATTTAGGTTAAAAATCTTTGAAAGATGCTCAGTTCAGTTGCCTAACATAGGCTGCTATGCCACATGTAGCTTCAGATACATTTTGAAATACACTTTTGACCCTTTTTTCTAATTGCTTACACCAAGTGCACTCTGTGAGATTTTACGTAATTATAACAACAAACAGCATCTCTCTTAATGTTCATTTGGTGTGTATATTGATAAAAGGTCCACATACTAGTATACAAACTTCCTGTTAACCCCAGAAGAGGGCGCCAAACCTTAGGTTAAACTTGCCATGCTTAATATACTAACTTAACCAAAGAGAGCCAAATGGCTGGTCTCTGGGAGTTGTAAGATCAAATAAAAAAAATCAAAATATATTTATAAGCACATTTAAAAACAACACGGGTTGTGCTGTACATAGTAGAGATCAAATAGTAAACATACATAGTAATTACTATAAAAGACTAGTCATAATTGAAAGCTAGAGAGTACAAATGAAGGGCCTTTTTTCAGGAAGAAAAGCAGAAAATTCCATCAAAGTTATTTTGAAAAGATATTTTCAAAGCAATACATTTCCTCTTCCTGTATATGAAGGCAGCTGAATTTTAACATTTTAATTGATTAAAACACTTAAGAGGGAATTTCTGAAGCGGAAAACTCTGTTGATGTTGTCTGTGGAAGATGTTACAACTATGACATTGATGAGTAGATGGTGATAACCAACCAATCAGATTCTCAGTTTTAGTTTAGTTTTTAAACGTTTCACCAAGTTGAAAGTGATTATTGCAAAGCACTGCAAGCAGCAGTTGTTGTAATTTGTGTGGGAAGAAAATCATGGTGGCCAGTATCTGCTGGTTGCATCTGCCAATGTTTGCTTTATTTCGTGGGATTTCATGTCCCAGTGCTGCTGATGTCGGTTGTTCTAACTGTGGACTCAGTAATATTGCTATGACATGCACCTTTTTTTTGGCATCAGTGAAATGTGTGATACTGGCATTGATGAGAAAGTTAACCCTCACCTCAAAGGCTGATCATTGTCTAGTGATTCTGGGAGTTATCTGACACGTCTCATGTCCAGCAGGTGAGTAATAAGTGCATAGGTGCACAACACAACAACAAGTGAAAACAGGAGAAGACAAAACAGGAAACAAAATTGACACAGGACAAAAAAGAAATAACCTTTCAAAGTAAAACAGGAACTAACCAAGGAAACAAAAGGAACCCAGGCTTAAACAGAGGGAGGGTACCTAGAAAACAGAAAGTAAAAGTTAAACCTTAAATCAAAAGAATAGACTCAGAATAACCACAAGTACAAGTAGGATGTAGAATAGGATGAATCTACAGACAAAACAAAATAAACACAGAAATATAAACTTTACAAACAGGACAAATAACTGAACCTAAACAGAAAACGTTGGTATATTAACTCTGAATTCAAAGTATTAAACAAGTGTCAAAACCAGCAATGTGAAATAACTTTTAAAAATTAACCTAATTAATAATTGCCCACTTTTAATGCAATACCCTACCAGTGGTTGCCAAAGTGTGGTCTCCCACAGGTGGAGTACTGAATTCAAGTCACAAAATTTGAGTTTTTAAGGAACACGTTTATTTATTTATTTATGAGGCCCAAACAGTTTCCTTATTCTGAAACATTAATTCACAATGACAGTAATTGAGCACCACCTCAGGCTAAAGTACCTCCTCTGTTCCATATATTTTAACGGGAAGGTAGTTTAAGGGTTTACACAGGAGTGGAGTCTCCTGTGTAAACATCCATCTCTACCGGTTTCCAGTTCACCTATCCCCACTAACTGTATGTCTTTGGACTCTAGGAGGAAGCAGGAGTACCCGGAGTGAACCCACGCAAACACAGGGAGAAGATGCAAACTCCACACAGAAAGACCCCGCCTGATGGTGGAATTGAACTCAGGACCGTCTTGCTGTGAGGCAGCAGTGCTAACACCATGCTACTGTGTAAACAATTGGAAGAAAAACAACAGTGCACAGTATCACTAATTTCTCACTGAGCTTCCAGGATCTCCTGTAGAGCAAAAGGTTTGTTGTGGTGCCCTCAAGTGGTCACTAGAAGAAAATGCAGCAAACAGGTAGACTTTCATTCAAATATATAGCTAGAGGCCTATTTCAGCTGCTACAGGACAAGAGGCAACCCTGTTTGTAATTGATTAACAGCGTTACAGGACCAACACAGAAAGAAAAACAACTACTAACACCTATGGGTAATTTAGAATCACTGATTAACTAAACCCCACCAGCTGCATGTCTTTGCACCATGGGAGGAAGCCAGAGTACCCACGGTTAATCTACACAGATATGCACAGAAATGCCAGATGGTGGATTCAAACCCAAGACCATCTTGCTGTGACCATCTTGTTGCGCTGACCACCAAGTAAATATTAAGCAACCCTCTTTCATTAAGCAAACCAATATATCCTAAACAATTATGAATACAGGGTACAGAAAGCCACTCAGTTAAAACAGTTAAACATAAATGGTTCATGATCATAAATTTAAATTGACCAGCAATTGTAATTGTGCTGTAAAACACTTTTTTTGTTTATGTTTTGTGTCCTGTTGGGCTGTTTTTTCAACACTTTTAAAAGCAATCTTATAAAGCTAACAGGAGTGGCACCTGGTGTGGTCTTCTGCTGCTGTAGCCCATCTGATGTGCTGCATACTTTGATTGTAACAACTGATTATTTAAGTTACTATCAGCTGTAAGTCTGGTTATTGGCTGATTAGATATTTGGTTAAACGGTTGTAAAGTTTTGACTTAAATTCTTTTGTAAAACTTCCTTTTCATGGCTAACAGGCATGTGGGACTCTTTTTTTATTTACAGTGAAAGAATACATTTATACAAAGACACAAGGCAAAAGGGGAATACTGCTCTAGGGGGTCCAGGGATGTAGGGAATCCACACATCCAGTATTTAAAGGTAATTCTCCCTCAACTCACGGTCAGGCTTACCACACCAGGGAAGAGAATCCAGTGATCTGTGCAGAGGAACCACACAGTCACAATCCAGAAACACCAGGGGCACAGCAAAGCACACAGAGACGCAAAAAACAGGATTTTAACTAACTAAGCAGTTCAGCGATCCAACAAAAAAATAGTTTATTTAAAAGTTTTCTAGATGGAATCTAAACGCATCAGGAAGTTTTCAAAAGTCCGTTCTGATAGCACCATTTATGTGTTTTTAACCTCATTAATTTTTCCAGATATTTGATTTCTTCTACAGCTTTTACACTGGTGGTGCAGATGTAAATGTTTGAGTGAGTGTCATTACAAGAGTAAAGTTTTTATCATCAAAATAGCTTAACTAAAAGCACTCATTATGTAGAATAGCTCTTTTTAAACTGTATTGTGTTACTGGGTTATAATTAGGGTCATTAATGTGTAAATCAATTTATTTTTGCACTAGATAAACCAGTAAAGATTTCAGTTGCTTATATGGTAAATGGCCTATATTTGTATAGCGCTTTACTAGTCCCTGAGGACCCCAAAGCGCTTTACACATTCAGTCATTCACCCATTCACACACACATTCACACACTGGTGATGGCAAGCTACATTGTAGCCACAGCTGCCCTGGGGCGCACTGACAGAGGCGCCCCAGGGCGCCCCCTATATGCCGAGGGGGAGCTTTAGCAGTAATAATGCAATACAAATAAAAGGAAAAAGAAAAAACAATTTTCAAACAATAGAAACTAAACTGAAAAAAGGTAAACCCAGTCTCAAAAGGGACACGAAATGTAAAAAAATAAATAAATAAATAAATATGAATGGATAAAAAAAAAGATAAATAAAAAAATAACCAAAAGTCAGAGCCTCTTATCTTTTTGTGAATCTACACCTCAGTTTATTTATGAAAAAGGGACTACATAATACCTGAGCGGATTAGAGCAGTGTGCAATCCAACTTTAGAGGTCTCTTTGGCGGACAGCTGTCAAACGAGGCAGTCCAAAAACAAGCTGACCAATCACAGCCTATTGGGAAAAGTCATTTCACTCCTCAGACCAATCAGGGCGTTCTAAATCCAACCGGAAAACCACGCGCGATCCATATAAAGATTTTTTTTTGTCTCCGCCCACAATTTCCAAAAATAATAAATTAATAAAAGTGTGTCCTAAGGTTATCCTGACCCTATTATTCTTCCATACACTTTATGTGTTTCAAACGTCTCACGTATACATGCGTGGGCTGTTTATACACCAAGCCGGCCGGTGTTTGGGCTCAGTGACTCAAAACTTACATTAGAGTTTCTACTATTTATGTTTATCAGTGTTGTTTGATTTATTTCAGTGCGCTTTGTGTGAGTTTGGGTATGGATTTGTTGCGATATAAATCGCTTTGCGGTTCGGCATACTACAAAATGTTTATTTTATAGTTTAATTTGTGTAGAAAATTGATTTTTACCAAAATGCTAGGCGATGGATTCACCTTGTGAAAGTCGCTTGAACGCATGAAGCAGCTTCAGAAATTAGTATTTTTAGCGCGAAAAAATGTTGTTTTCTGTGTATTATTCATGCCGAATCAAAGAAGTTGCACCAACGACAGGAAACAACTCTGACTCATGCTTTGTGAGTCACCTTTTCAGACTGATAAGGACCGGCCAGCTTAAATCTTCATTATTGTAAGCGGAGTACGTCACGGGGCTGAGCCAGACTGTGGTCTACACTCATCTTTCCCCCAGGAGGCTCTCCTTCCCAGCCCCTTTGTTCAGTCTAGCCGGTGGGTTGAGTCAGTCAGAAGAAGGCTGTGCTAACCCAACAAATCCAAATCACTGTGGGAACACCGACAAGAGAAAGAAGAGGCCGACAAATACATCCACCGGATGACGTTTTTAGTTAGAGGCACAGCAGAAAGAAAACGGAAAAAGTTGGTTTTGAGTGTTGCTGATGCTGCGTTTAACCGTCTGGCCCTGCGTGGAAGCGTTTGGCTCATTTAAGTCCGTTATCGTCGCTCCAGTATAGCCGCCTGAGCTAACACGCTGTTAGAGATGAACCGGCAGGCTACATGCTAACCCATCACCGGTATATTGCTGACAGTGTGCAGTTGTTGCCACCATCCATCCAGTGATCCACGCTGACTCTCCCTTTCAGTTTCTGCTCAGCATCCATATTTGCATCCCAGGGAGTGGCAGCCACTAATCCCCTCTTTTTCCACCCGTGGCTAGGAAATCAAAGTTGGACACCCCCTGAATTTTCTCACAGGATGGTGAGTATTTTCCTGCATTTTTACGCGCTTTTGTGCCATTTTGTGCTTTTATTTCCTCCCTGGGAGGGTACTCGGGGTGTGAAGTGAAGGACAGTCTAGACCACGTTGCCGCAGTAGCTACAACAATGGATCAAACCGGCGTTGTGTTAGATTTTGTTGAGGTGCGCATTATCAGCACATTGCTGCTCTCCTGTTTGCACTGAAATCAAGGTGTGGATTGGGAAATGAATCTGTGCTTTAATGTGGAAGAGCTGAGGAAAAATTACAGACAGAGGCCTTTATTTGTGTCTCCACTCAGATCAAAACCATCATCCCGAAAAGCACCACTGAACGACACAGGAAATCATTCCTGCCTGTGGCCATCTCCCTGTACAACGCATCCACTTAACACACTGTTTGCTGCTACAACTACACATGTTTCTTTTCCAACTATTTATTTATGAGTGACTTATGTATGTATGTATGTATATATATGTATATATTGTACTATTCTTAGTTAGTGTATTGTCTGTCTTGTCTTAATGTTGGTTTAAAATGGAGCACTGTAACAAAAAATAATTTCCCCCAGGGATCAATAAAGTATTCTGATTCTGATTCTGATCCCCGGCTGGTTTGCTCTGACTGATTGATCCAAAAATGAATATCCTCTCCATTTTTTTTTTATTATCTGGATGAGTGTAAATAAAATGGAGAATGATTAGGCAACGCTGGAATGTGTTCCCCGTCCCTCCTAATGCCCAGTGTCTAGTTTAAAAGCCTCAGCCAGATGTGTGTTGTTTATTGTAGGCTATAATGGCATTATATCTTCTTAATGGGCTCTGGGCCATGATTTGTAGGCCATGTTCTACTTGGGCAAAGGCCTGCATTGGTTTTCACTCTTGTTATGACTCTGCTGAAACTGCTAAGTTGATCATGGATGATTGTATGAAGCAGTGGGGCGTAGATGACAGTAATTTACCGTGACACATGTAAATGTGTGTGGATTGCTATGCAGGTGCCAAATAGTTCAACAGATCGACAAAAACACGATGCTTGTGGAAGTTCTCTCAGTGCTGCTTCAGTGTTTGGCTCATGATTAATCATGTTTTGCTCAGTGGCACCCCAGCAGTAGTGTAGCATGAGTAATAACAGTGGGACACATGCATTTCAGTCTCTACTTCAGTGTTTTTTCTGCTGTTGTTAATCAAAGAAGAATCCCACATTGCCAGTGCCAAATTGGAAAAATAAAGCATTGTGCTCTGGATAGAGTTGGAGAAGCAGGCCTACCCTTCTTAAAATGCACAAAAATACATGTGCAAGCTCACCAGGTAAACAAACTCTTAAAAAGTTGCTCTAAACATATTTTAAAGAAGCTTTTTTTTAATTGGAAGTTAAACTTCTAACATCTTTACTATTGCAGTTCAGGTTTCTTTGAGTGCAATGCCTCTCTCTTATGACATAATAAGGCTGACACAATACCAGATTTTATTTACGTAATTTTGTATCAATATCTTTGTCATATCTCCAAAAATGAACTCAAATGATTATTAAACTTAATATTTGTCTTTTTATTTGGCCAATGAATTGCACCCATAAAATATGCATAAGGAGGTGGAGAAAGTCTAAGTAATTATAAAGGCATGCAAAAAGAATGACGACACGGTACTCATAAGCTTTGGAAACACTATATGGACAAAGGTATTGGGCCACACCTCTTCATCTTTGAATTCAGGTGTTTTCAGTCACAGCTGTGTAAAATAAAGTACCGTTTCACCATTTGTGGAAAAAATGGGTCAATCCAGAGAGGTATGATGTGTCAGTGGTCCGTTCCAGCTGTCTGTACAGTGTGCAGTTCCTTACCATCATTTGTACTCAGAGATGCAATTAAGATCTTATTCTAAAAATTTCTGACCTAAATACTTAAGGAATGGTTCGTGGCACTCTGAGTTAAGTGAATGATTTCATTAGAGAGTAACATCATGTGTCGCAGTCGTATTTTTTTGAATTGACATAAATAATCCACATTTACAGATGTACACTTTTGAAGTGATAAAGCAGTTTTATGATTTATAGCAAATTATTTTGTGGACCTTTTGATTATGGACTTCTGGGGTCACAGAATTCACACACTGAGAAACACCGATATAAAGGAAAATGTCCTGATAAACAAAAACACCCACAAGGCCTAAAATCTGCCATCAGCTGACATCAGTGTGTCAACCTGAGAGCTGCTGTCTCCGGGCGTGTATTAATAAACGCTATCCATTTATTATTTATAACTACTACCAGTTCTTCAGATTCTTAAAAGTCATCAACTCCCAGTGTGACTCCTGAGGAGGAAGGAAGACCACATATATAGATGAAAGCTGCATAAAAGAAAATCACATTTAGGCACTAAAGCTTTTGGTAAGTTGGAGAAGCTGTTAGGTTAGATTTTCACCCTGTGTGAGCTGGGATTGGCTCCAGCCTCCCCGGGCTGTAAGTTGGATGAGCAGTTAAGAGAAATGATAGATGGATTGTTAGGTTATGGCTTTGTGTGGGCACAAGTAGTCCAAACCCAGAAGTGATCTTTGCTTTTCAGATTGTTCGATTTTCAGTGGATTGTAGGGACACAAAAAAAAGAACAAGATGCAAAAAAGGAAATTTCTGATCTCTTTCAATCCCTGTGTTTCTGCACTGAGCCAGTGTTTTGCATGCAAAATGTTAGGACGACCTTACAGTGTGTTGGAGAGCAGTTCAACAATAACACCCACTATGACCTCAGAAATAAAGGTCAAGTAGAATTATGACCGCTTGGCCAAAAACAACAAAAATCAGTGTGCGCAAAACTTAATTGTTGGTATAAAGCAGCTTCTCTGTGCTGTGTGAGGGCATTAAATTGCAGAGGTGTTCCTGATAAACTTGTTGTCAAACCAGTTTCCATTTGTTCTGCTTCAACAATCTGGTCCATTCACTCAGGGTTGGACATCTGATGTCACACTGTGTTTGTTTAGCTGTCGTGCTGTCAGCCGTTCTTGTATTTATCCCATATATTTGTCATCCCCACAGCTAAAACATGGAGAGTGACAGCCACCACTCCCACATCTAGTGCCTGATCCAAAAGCCTTCATCGCCCAGGAAGGAGGAACTCTCAGGTCTCCCTGCTAACGTAGAATGAACATGCTCAAGTCCAGTGGACTGAAAATCCCTGGGCGCGGGGCCAAGCATTCCAGCCCAGTGGGAAGGACCTCAGCGGGTGGAACGTCCAGCCCCGTTGCCCCTAAAGACAGTAAGTCACTTCCTTCTCCTGACCCCGTGGAAAATAAAAGGAGCGTCTTTTCCCCCAGTTATTTCTTTTCATCGCCGGAAGTGGCTCAGACCATTTATTTGTGTTGCTGACTCAGAAACGCACAGCTGCATTAGATTACATCCTCATGGTTCTTTATGATAGAAAAAAACATGGAAGGAGGATTGGTTTGTGTCTCCCACTTCTTTAAAACATCTTCCAAAGTGTTCCAGGGCAAACCTTGTGTTGCCTTCAGCAGTTTGGAAAGTGATTTGTTTTTATCTATCAATGAATGTTTAATTTAGGCCTAGGTGATCATGGGGGGAAAAAGCAGGCTCACAGGTGTCAGGTGACCTGCATGGCAGCCACGTAGAGACCAAAGGAGAGCCGACAGCTCGCCAGCCAACACCTCAGTCGCACACTGTCAAAAACACACGGGGTGAGAAACCCTCAGTAATCCAGAGAGAAAGTAATCAGCTGTCCTTATTGATCCTTCCACAGATCCACCTGTCAAAACCTTTTGCAACTTTTACCTCTGCTGGGCATCTTGCTGACCAAAGGCCTCCCCATCAGCTTGGCTCAAACTGAAGTAAACGTCGGTAAACTTGAGCTTTTAGGGAGGGCCAAAAACACTGCAGTGTAAAGTAAAGAGGTTATATTGATCTGTAACACAAAAAAACCACAGGTTGTAGCAAAAATAATGACAAAAAGTAACCATGTTATCCCAAAGACCTCGTTTTTATAAGATAGCCAAGATACCCATGGATTGATCTGTTCTCAAAACCATATTTAGTCTGGCTAAAAGATTTGAATTGCACTCTTCTGCTGTGAGTTCTGTAACGCTTCATTTCGTTATTACTCACATATTCATTTCTTTCTTTTGTATAGTAACACATGTATTAAAGATTAGCTAGTAAGTGTTAGAGTTTTTCAGCTTAATGTTTTGATTTTACCTCCCACAGGTTTACAGCTGGTTGAGTCACTTTTATTAACCTGTCTCCAGGCGGCTATCTCCAGTGCTGAGCAGAACTATTTAGCCAAAAAAGTGGAGTATTTGGAGGCTACATAGTCAGATTTCCAATCAGGAGATGGTTGAGACCAAAAATGGAGCAAAAAATGGTGTAAATATTGGATTTGCACCAAAAAACGTAACCAAAAATCAATGATAGTATATTACTCAGTCTGCAGGATGTTTACATTATCATGTTTCTTCAATGCTTAACATGGTAACATGTCAGTGTTGTGTATTTACGGCTGGCTGAGTTGGCAACAAACAGCCAAAAAGAAAGGCGCTAACACAAAAGGATAACTTTAAAAGCACACTTTTTCTTTAAAACACTGAGGTCTTACTTTAAATGTAAAAGAGAAGGAACCAAAACACAGCAGCTCTTAAGAGCATGATGCTCCACATGCAGGCAATATTAGGATGCAATAATGCAGCTTTATAATACTGAAGATATATAGCTGTTAGCTGCACTAACAGCCATTGTTTATGTATCAAATGTATGATAATTGTCATTCTTGTTTACAATAAAGTTCAGTTCCTGTCCAAAAAAAGTATGAAAAATGTGGTTGTGAGCCACACTGTTACATTAGTTGACGTTTTTCTACTTAAATATGACTCGTTTTCTATAGTTTACATCAACTGCATATCTGCAATGACCACACAGTTGACGATTCATCTCCTGACGAAAAAAAAAGGACTACTAACCTGTACGAACACTCAGAATTACAGCCCTTGTTTGCTCAAAGTAATCACAGCTGTTTGCGCTCTAAAATGCAAACCACACTGTTTATCTGCCCACCTTCAGCTCACACGACTGTCACGTCTCACCAGCTTTGCACGCAGGTTTGTTCAGTTTCTGCACACAGCTCCACACCCAGCGGTGAACAGGGCAAAAGAATTCGCCGACCCGATGGTGGGGAGGCCTTTTATGATCAGTGTGTCACAGTTCATGCTGAAAGGAGGAAAAGTTGGTCCGACACTTTTAACGTTACGTGATAACCATTAGTTATAGTTATAGTCATTATTAGTAGCTTATTACCAAATAATGAGTTAATAAGAATAAGTTAATGAGTGTTCATTCATCTGTTATGTCACTGTTAATTTTCCTAAGCTTCCTTTTGTTTCTTTAGGCAATAAGTGCATATTAAACTGCTATTAAATACATGTCCTTAACAGAGTATCAAAGTAAGCTTTAGTAAAGGCATAACAATGATATAATAGTAAGTTAAACATTGACATCGTCTTATTAAATTCATTGTATCATGTTAACAAGCATGAGGACTTGTGTGTGTGTTACAGGGACATTACTGTAAATCATCACTGTGGGGTTTTATACAAGTCATTTTCTTGGTTTTACTCCAAGTTGCTATTTTATACCATACTCTGTGCCTCCCAGCATATCACAATAATCACTAAACATTAAGAGCTCTAAGATTCCTGTGACAGCTGAATATATCCGGCTCTAATGAAACTGAAGCGTTACGAATGCCAATCCAGAGCTGTTGATGCCTGTAAGTCTGTGAGAAATCTAAACAACAGAAGCATTTCGGGAGAAAATAAACAAGTCTTTCATTTATCTGCTCGACTTTATGTTTAACCCGGGGCGGTTCTTTTTTGTTCATCTCCGTGTCGGAGCTACGGCGGCTCAGATTTTTGCCTATAATTATCCCGAACGTGTTCATTAGCAGCTCAGAAAGCGATCTCTTAGCGTTGCGCGCGGGACTGAAGCCTGTTGCCCAGGGCTCGTCAGCTGTTACCGTAGGTTGCTGCGACTTCGAAATTCCTGCCTGCGGTTTTAAACTGTTTGGTTCTGCCATATGCGAAGTCATTAGCTTGCTCACATCCTGTTTATGCACAAAATACACAAGCGTGATGGATGTGGCAGTGATTTATTTTCCCACTGCTGTACTTGAACCATGTAAACTTTAGTGTGTGAATGCTGCACTGACAGCTAACACATTTCTAACAGTCTGACTTCTGATACTAGTGCTAATTGGATTTTGGTGATCTGTAATAAATGTAATTAGATTAATGAGAAAGTAATTCATTTGTGATAAGTGGCAGTATTTTTAGACATACCTTTGATAAGATGGCCTAAGTCTCAGTTCTTATTTGTGCCACATGGTCACTGTTCGTGTCTCCCTGTCGTGCTCCTGCGGTTTTATGTTGGACTTATTATTAAATTTAGGATTTGTCCATTATTTTTCTCATCATTATATTTTTGAATTCTGGTTCTTGTTTGATTTCAGTGACATTCTAGTGGTGTTTAGTGTGTGGTTTATGGGCTCCTGTGAAATTAGTGACCCCAGGTTCTGTTATTATTTCAGCCTACCCCCCCCCTCGTGTTTCTGTCTCTTCCTTCCTCTGTTATCATGTTTAGTATACGTCTTCTGTTTATTTCCTGTTTTACTTTGATGGTTAGTTTTCTCGTGGGTCTTGTCGTCACCTATCCTGATTGTCTTGTCCCTGTTCTGTCCCTAATCCCCAGTTCATCCCCCACATGTCATATCTTTGTTTCAGTCCTTCATTTTCTTTGCCTCCTTCTGCTTCTTTGGAGATGTGTAGATTTTTGCCTTTCACTGGTTTTCATCTTTTTGTGCTCTTTTTTGGATTTTTTTAAATAAAACAAAAAAAAACCCCATAGATTTCTTTAAGAGCAAGACTAACCTTTCATGCTAAGGTTATCCAATGTTTTTAAATATGATAGCACTGGTCCTGGACTAGCATCCATATTGAAAGTGATGCATGTCTTAATGCATCTTTAGCCATGACGTTGTGTGTTGCAGCACCAACACCCTGCTTACGTCTGCGATATCAGCGGTTTTATGAAATAACTGTACTCAACACCCCGGGAATGACAGTTGTCTGGTTTTAGGTAGGCGGGTACACCCTGTGCAGGTCACCAGACTATCACAGGACCAGTCAGAGTCAAAACTAGTTAAAATACATGACGACACCAGTCAAAACCAGCTAAGATTGCTCCCCCTCTCCTGTCAGCATGGTAAAATCACAAAGCTAGCTCTGTAGCTTAGCATGAAGATTGGATGAGGGGAAGATTGTCTGGTAATGAATTGCAGATTATTTAATGTATACGATGCTAGTGTTTATGCTAAATGTGACTGTGGGAATCTATCGATCTGCAGCAGCGATCTGCAAAAATCAGCCAGAGTCCCTGAGAATAAGTCAGCCTAATACTTACAGAGCGCTTGGGTCATATAGGATCTGTTGTAGTTTTGGTCACTGGAATGTTTTGCCAAGAAGATGATTGGTATCTTGGATTAAATTGTTCTTATTACCTAAAGAAGGCTATAAAACACATTAATGAGAAATCCCTGGGAGAATATCTGTGCCTCACCGAGGACGTGGAGGGATTAGTTTCCTGTCCCAGATAGTTTTATCACTGACCTGCCCTCATACTCCAAATCTCAACCCGCTGTTTGTTGGTTTTAGTCTGGAAGACTGCGAGAGGGGGCCGCTGTGTCGGAAGCTGACACAGTTTACTTTGCTAAATTTAAAGAAGGAAACTGCAGTAAAAGGAGTGAATAGAGGAAAGTATCCAAGCCTTCATCTAGAAACTTTAGATGTGGAAATAACGGAGCTGTGCCACCTCTCGCGATGCAGCATCTCCTGTGACCTTGGAAGCAACAGAAATATCTCGTGTAGACTGCCTAGGTGGAGACAAGCAGCATTTTTTTTCTCTTGGTTTAATTCTCTGAAAGGCTCTGTTCAAGGTTTCCCTCTGTTTACCCACATGGAAAAGAAATAGTAAAAACTTATAAAAGCCTTGCATAAGATGTGGCCTACTTCATATAGTGAATCATATAAGGCTTATATGATTCACTCATGAAAGTGGCCACTTTCATATATTGTTTTAGTAAGTATCCAAAACATACAAGTTTCATTTATAGAATTTTTCAAGGGATCTTATATCTGTTTTCACTCTTGTATGCTTTTCATTCAAGTTTCACACAAGACAGATACAAACTTTATAAGATTTATATATATCTTTTCCATATGGGTACTGCTAATCAAAAGGTTAATTATGCACTTTAATTGTAGAGATTATTATAATTAACATTTTATATCTTTGTTTTTCTGGATTTTTTGTTGCTATTTTCTCTCCATAAAACTGGAACGACCATAACTTTCCTTAATTTTAAATTTTCATTTATGAGCCGAAAATGCACAATACTGATATAGGAAAATAGCTGATTATCGGCCAATACATCAACCTCCCTGATATATTGGTCAAAGGTACAAAGGTTAGCTAATAACTTTCTCAAAATATGGAAAATACTGGGACCAAAAAACAAACTGGTGGCAGGCAAAATGCCAAACTGTGGCTTTAAAATGTGGAAACATTAAGTAGCCTTTAGATTAACAAAAAATGTCTCTTTCAGTATCCCTTGACACTGTCCATTAGAGGGTATTTAGCCATGTGAGTCCATGTGCTGCAGCAAGCCCGAGATTCCCTGTGGTCTGTTGCATGAGGCTAAATAAAGCAAATCTGTTCATTTGTCCTTTAAGTCACGGTTATGACGTCTCCCAAAGTTCATATAAAAGCAACAAGTTGATTAAAAAGTCAGGAAACAGGCCCAGGGTCAGCCCCCTCCATCTGTCACATTATGTGCTGCTCAGCCTTACCCAGCTGCCACAGACACCGCTGAAGATGACCACACAGAGTCAACCTTGACTAACTGATTATCGTCCTTTTAAAAGAGACAAAAATAAAGCACAAGTTAGATACTGGAGGTAATAGCCACTGTGCAAGACGATCATAAAGAGGCAGAGTTAAAGAGGCCACGGAAAGCAGGGAGAGATGGGGGGATAACTGGGAGGAGGAGGGGGAGGGACGGGAGGAAGCTGTGGAGGTCTCATTGTGTGCAGCTGATGAATAGTGGGATTCAGATGGTGGTGGGAGGTGGCCAAGCACAATAGTGAAAGTAAGGGCTGTGTTTCCAGTTTTCCTTCTGCCGAGGATCCTTTTACCCTCACTGTGCTGTTGCCCCAGCAACCCAAATCATGGGTTAGCTCAGGTTTTAAACACCACCTTGGGTTTGCTGGCTTAGATCACATGTTGCATTGTTTGGATCTGTGTATCCTGTGATTATTACACTATGATTAGTCACGCTTTTCTTTAAGAAGTGGGGTTTTTCATGCCCTCGCAAAGTTGCCCATCCACGTAGAAGGTTGTAATGTAGATATAGGCTGGCCATTTTTATGGTATGTGTAGGAAGAAACAGCAGGAGAGCACTCCATTACGTAATGTTACGCTAACAGGGTTCAGTTTATTTGTAACTGCAACGTGTCCCGTGTAGTATTTGGCTTGATCACAGGTCTTTAACTTTTGCACAAAATGAAAATGAAAAATGAAATTAGTGACTTTTTAAAATCTGTAATAGTCGGCATAAAAAAAATCCAGGCTATAGATGCTGGATTTTTTAAGATTCAAAATTCAAGATTCGTTATTCGTCACGTGCATAGCAGTGAAATGTAACCTGACACACTCCTCGACTTGTGCAAAAGGGGGAGAGAAGAAGAACATTATATATTATATACATTAGGTGAATGTGCAGTAGCAGCATTGTATGCAGCAAGCAGGTGAGTTTTGTACTTTTTAAAAATGTCTAAACCTCCATGAATATAAACCTTACTTTTTTCAGTCCAGTGAGGTCATGTGATTGTTAAAGACAGATGATTTTTCAAGACTGACCTTATGGAAGTTTGTTTCACCACTGAGTAAAATAAAAACTGCCATTTATGAGTCAAAACTTTCTGAAAATAACTCAGAATTGAGACATTAAATTCCAACCAATTTTGAGCTACTAAATTCAAATTTTGAGATAATAACCTAAAAATGATCTGCATTGGGTCAGAAATTTTAGAAGAACTTTTATCCATCCATCTATTTTCTTCCTCTTATCAAGTTGGGGTGTTGCTGCGGGAGGCAGGGAACACACTAGACCAGGGGTGTCAAACTCAAATACACAGTGGGCCAAAATTCAAAACTGGAACAAAGTCGCGGGCTAACGTTAATATTTATTGAAAAAAAAATCTTCCTCCAGATACAAGAATGAATCTTTTCTTATGGACTCAAATAAGTTTTTCTGGAAAACTGAATATGGAACAAGCAAAGCTTAATACTAAACAATATATATATTAGCTGTATAATACCAGTAGGCCAGCTCTAATAGTAATTTGGTATGGCTTCGGTTTGACACCTATGCACTATACCCTCCCAAATTATGGAATTTGTTGCCTTTGCACCTCTTTCATTTTAAAGACCCCCCTCTTCTGCTTTTCTTTGACCCAGTTTGATACATTGATGCAATTTTTACGTTTTTATTCTTTTACTCATGGTTATTTGCGTTTTTGTTCTGCATTGTTTTATTTTATTTTGTCATTTTTATGTATTTGATATTAATTTTACTTTATTCTGGTATATTTTTTTTATGTTCAGTGCTTATTGTTTTTAAATTCTTTATAAATAAAGTTGGCTTGAGAGATTGACATCGTCACAGGGATAAGAGAGAGACAGATAACCATTCACTCTCACAGTCATACTTATGGTCAATTCGGAACCACTGAGATAACCTAACACATGCATGACTTCAGACTGTGGGATAAAGCTGGAGTACCCTGAGATAACCCACACGAGCACGGATAGCGTGCACAGAAACTGTTGCCTCAGAATTTTTGTGAGGTAACAGTGCCAACCACAGCATCATCGTGCCGTCCCCATTCTGTCTCATACCTTCCAAAAAACATATCCAGTTAAAACAGGACGTCATCGTGAAGTTCTCACAAAAATGTCACATACTAATTTGGATCCAGATATTCTTTTGGATCATGTCACGCACGCTGAGGAGGGAATTTTCTGCCTCGCAGAGGTACACAGTCTCAGACAGCCCACAGGTTCATGAAAATGCAATAAAGAATCACTGGAATAATCCTGTGCTGTGAGATGAAAGGTTCAATTTATTATTAAAACTTTTTTAAGAAATTGAAAATCAGAGAGAGTGTCGTGAATCACAGAGTTTAGGAACAAAATTCAGAAACGTAGCGCCGTCCAAATAAACCAAAAGCAAACCTTAATGTTGGCTGGTGAAAATAACAAGAACCATAAAGACAAGCCAGAACATTGTGCAAGCACACAGGCTCTGCAACAAAGGACAGAGGAAGAGTGGGGCTTAAAAAAACACACAGGTCATTAGAGGAAGTGGACACAGGAGGGTAATGGGGGGAAAAGACCAAAGGAAAAGAGAGGGAAATACAAGCTGTAACTGGACCAAAGGATTAAAGGCCCACATTATTAAGGATTAATAATATGAAAATGTAAACAATAAATAAACTAAAAGCCAAGTGGAAAATAATTATTAATGTTATACAGTGTCTATAAGTTCTGAACTCATGGTCCAAAAATGAGACAGTAGTTTATTTCTTGGATGATTCGTCCTTTTTCTTCATGGAAATACCAGATCTAAAGAGCCAATAGTGCTGTGGTATTTCAACTACAATGTCCATGTGTTTGGCTGTAATGTCCTATTTAGGGTACATTTGTCTACTTTTACCTTTACTTCCTTTGTAACCAAGGTCCTTCTGAAAATGATGTCCAGGAAATCGGAAAAGTTTAGAAAAAATCTGAATCCGAAACATACAAGCTTTTAGATCAGGTCATAGTCACTCAGGAAACTTGCAGGACTGCAGTCTATTTCACGGTGACTAGCATTGATTAGCACTGAACAGCTGTTAATGTTCTTCATGTAATATGTTATATACAATACTGTATAAAAGTCTTGAGCTGCCACCTCTGTATGCTTCAAAGGAGCCAAAGTTGTTGTAATTATTTGAAGTGGTCTCCAGGCTTCCTGACGGTCTTTCGAAGTTTTCTCTAGATGTTAGCTGCTTTTTCACTCATTTTCAGTTCACTCCTTGTACCTGACCATTTTCAGATGGATTTTTTTTGTTTTTTAAGCTATAGGACGCTTACCTGTGAATCAATAAGCATAAAAAGGCAATGAGCTAAAGGGATGAACTGGTGTTGTGTCTACACATAACAGACAGCTTAGCAAAGAACCCATTTTAAATGGTAACTTTGGGTCGTTTGTTACTGGCAGCCTGTTCCACAAGCACACAATTGTTTGCATTTCTTTAATTAAAAATAAGAAAATGCTAAAGATTACAAAGTTTGACAGAGATAAAAAAAAAAGAAGTTTTAAGTAGCTCCTTGAAACTTTGAGGACTCTGGACAGTGATAATGATCCCAACACACTGTAAAGCATACATAAATAGAAAGAGCACACAGTTGAACACTATCAGTCATGGACCGGCTTTGCCAGAGCCCGGACGTCAACATTATTGAAGCAGACAGCATCCAAAAAAAGAGCTTTGAATGTCCTTCGGGAAGCCTGGACAATAGTTCCTGAGACTACTTAAAGAAGTTACAGGAAAGCTTGCCGGAGAGAGTTCAGGTTGTGTTAAACAATAAAGGTGGTGATACCACAGCTTGACATTTAAGCTTGTTAGAATCTTATTTTATTTGGAGTAAGGAGGCCTGACTGCAAGTGTTTCTCAACTATCTTTGCTGTTCTGGATGTGCTGGGCTTCACAATTCGAATGGGATAAAATACTATACCAGGAGTGTCCAATTCCAGTCCACGAGAGCTGCTGTCCTGCAGCTTTTAGATGCATCCCTACTCCAACACAGCTGAATCATATGAATGGCTTGTTACTGGGCCTTTACTTAACTTGATTGCATGCTGAAGAGGTAACCCAACCATTTGATTCAGCTGTGTTGGAGTAGGGATGCATCTAAAAGCTGCAGGACAGTAGCTCTCGAGGACTGGAGTTGGACACCCCAGGACTATGCAATCAGAAATGTGGGTCAAACACAGACTGACTGATGGTTGATGCTGATGCTAAATGTCAGTTTACCCTGGGCCACATCCATTTTGACACATAATTGATTAATGACCATCGTCTGGTCAATACTTTCAGTTCAGCTGGTATATTTGTGTGAAATGGTAAATGGTGCTAGATGCCTCGAAGCCTAAACTTTGTCCACGGTCAGAGAAAAAAGTAACCTTTTGAAAGGCATCCATCTTCAAGATGACCACTTCTTGACACTGAACAAAATTATCAGTCAGTCATCAGTTTTCCCCAGAACAGCGATTTACCAGAAGCAGCACATTCCTAAGAGCTTCTAAACTCTATAATCAAGTTAAATCCCCTTTGAAGTTGTACCCATTTTCATTTGCGGCTCACATAGCAGCATATGGAAGCAATTGGGGCATAACATGCATCGAGCACAGCCACTGGAGCCCACAAAGCCCCGGGCCCGCTCTCAGGGTGTCGGGGAGACCGTCCTGGCACCAACCACTCCTGCACACAGACATAGATAAACACGCTTTTACGGCAGCGCGGTGCACCAGACCTCGTGCCAACGGTGCCCCTCCCGGTTTACAGGCTGTGCGGATGAGAACAGACATCCAGCTCTTCTATGTGTCAAATAGGCGATATCACAGGGCTGATGGCAGGGTTAATCACCGGCACATCACAGATACCGTCTCTCTGACCCACTTTTCAGAAGGAATTAGACTATCGCCTAATCTTGCACAAACTGCTCTGTTGTGCTAGATGCTGCCACACAAGCTTTTTTTTCTGCTGGCATGGTCAAACAGGATGAATAGTGTGAAGGCGATTCTGCTGGACTGTGAATGAGGATGGCCTCACAATGTACACAGTGTTCGCAACTTAAATCAGAGAGGAGTGTAATGACTGTAAGAAGAAATGACACAGTTTCCATGCACCTTTTAGTTTTAATGCCTTTAAGCACATTCTGTTTTTGTTATATGAATCCTTGTGTTGCTCTGCAACATGGCAGATAACTGTGTTTCTGTGCTTTTTCCAGGTGCTGCGCTGAAGCCCACCACTCCAACTAAAATCTCGGAAGAGGGCGACGATGTTTTGGGGGATTACACCGTTGGCGAACAGGTTTGGGTCAACGGTGTGAAACCAGGAGTTATCGCCTACCTAGGGGAGACCCAGTTTGCTCCAGGACAGTGGGCAGGCGTCATACTGAATGACCTAGTTGGCAAAAACGATGGTTCAGTGGGTGGCGTGCGCTACTTTGAGTGCCAGCCCCTCCAGGGAATCTTTACGCGACCCTCAAAGCTCGCCCGACAGCCAGTCGGAGAGGGGAGCGACAGCCACTCCACCGACTCAACCCAGAATCAGACTCAGCAGGGTGGCGGCGGCGGCGCCCCCGCCGGCCAGCGGGTGGTGGTACCACTCAGAGAGGGCCTGCTCAACAGCGCCGTGAAAACGGGAAATGAGTCTGGGTCCAACATGTCTGACAGTGGTTCGGTTAAAAAAGCAGGTGATAAGGATCTTCGAGTTGGAGATCGAGTTTTGGTGAGTAGACCACATGTAACACTACCATTATAGCATGCAGATCATGGGGGTCAAACATAAGACCCAGGGCCCAGAATAGGCCCAACAAAGACTAGTCCGAGCCTACCAGAAAACTGGAAAACACAAAAGAAGGTATAAATTTTGGACTTTTAACTATTTTAACAAGTTTTAAAGCTTTATTTTAATCTTTATTCGGTAATTTTACATTTAAATTCTTCCAATTAAAGCCAAAGAGACATGCAATTTCTTTCATTTGCTGTAGAAGCATTTCATTATCAGGTAGAAAATGAAATGTGTAGTTGTATTTGCACTTATTCTTTTATTAAGGTGCTCAGTGTGTAATCAAACTTCTTTAGACCCACAGAAAGGCGAGCGTCACTGGTCTGGCCCACAATGTAAAATGAGTTTAAGATCCCTGATGTACATGATGGTTTGCAAAGCTCTGTTGGCGCCACCATTGCACAAACATGTCGGGTGCTTTACAAGCCACAGACAGAACTGTGTTGACCTTCCCATGTAACCATGTTCCCATTTGCCGTGTCTTTAACAAATGCGAAGATAAATAATTTCCCTGCCCTTTTAAATGTGGACGGTTTTAACTTGATTATCTGTAAACATTTGAAATTAACACAATCGTCAGTAGTAACTGAGCAATGACTTCCTAATTAGTATTTAATGCAGGCCTCAGTAAAACTGGATTGATGCAGTGTAATGTGAGACATTGACTGATTCTTTGGGGAAGTTCAGTTTTCCTTTATTTGGTCTTAGTGCTAGGATTTAACCTTCACCCAACCTCTCTTGCATCTTTTTCCTTTTCCATCATCCTTTTCCATTCTCATCAGCACCAAAGCTGGTGAGAATGTCACTAAACCTCAACAGGAAGAATATGTTTATCTGCTTCTTGCATTTTCTTCCCACTGGCTCCTGTTAGTCTATACACCGCCTACTGTATGGGATTATCGGGTCACGTGGATTTCCATTAAGTGATGGACACAGGGGATATCTACATCAGATCCTGCGCCGTCAAAAGCGGGGAGCCCGAAAGCCTTCCTCCTGGTCAATATTGTAAATCACTCCAGATTACTTTCAGCACTTAAGAGAGGAGATACCACTGCTGACACATTGATCTGTGAATCCATCATTTTCCTAAACCTCTCCTGTGTAATCCATCTCACTGCGGCGGCTCGGATGTGCTGCCATGCAGTTGTGTCACATTTGGAAGTACAACACCGCCTCCAAAATTTTGTGAAATGAGCGAAAACTATGAAAATCAGATTACACACTGTGGACAAAAAGGAAGGTCTATTTTTCTCCATTAGGTATTGAGCTATGTGATAGTAGCAGTCGACACTCTGGGGGCGTCTTTGCCAGAGAGCGGGGCGAGGCCCTGACAGAACGCTAGAGTAATACTGAACTAAGGGCAGACTTTGCTGATGTGTGTTTAAAAGTTTGCCTCAAGAGAATGTCACCCTATATATATATATATATATATATATATATATATATATATATATATATAGAGAGAGAGAGAGAGAGAGAGAGAGAGAGAGAGAGAGAGAATGTCTACATATATATATATATATATATATATATATGTAGACATTCTCTCTCTCTCTCTCTCTCTCTATATATATATATATATATATATATATAAAGATGAATTAAAGAAGTGTTTCCCAAAAGAGGGGACAGCCTCAGACCCTTGGCACCTTCGAAATCCGAACACCCATGGGAAGTTCAGAACTGCCTCTCCTTTGTTAGCTTTAGTATTTAACCAGAGGCTGTCCCCAGAGGCCATCTCTGCTACTGGAGAGATCAGCAGAAGTTAAATGAGCCTTTTCTTCCAGTGGAACTGCATGTGATGTGGCTGCTGTTTATTTGAATAACTCCAAAGGCATGCTAGTCACTGAACTTCTTCCTGTTGCACAATCGCAAAACCACTATGGTATGAGTAACTGGGCGTATATGGCTGCTTATTACTATGGTTTTGAGATTTTAGTGGAGTCCATCGGTGTATACGCATTCACTCTTGACTCTTTATCTCTTTAAAGTCTACTAGGCGTAACTTTTAAAGCTGTTTTCTGAACTGAGCGGTTTCTGTCATAGCTACCTTGGAAAAACCTAGAAACTTCTCTAATGGTTGTTAAGACTCATCAAGATATAGTTTCGAGGTTGTCCACTAGCAGACAGTTGCAGACTACAGCTTGATACAGTGTGTGCAGGCTAATGATAGGTTAATAAGTAGTGCATTAGCCATGAAATGAATAATCTAAAATTAGGACTTTAAATCCTGGAGCCAGCAGACGTAGATGAGAGGGGCTCTATAAAGTAAAGCACTTATAATCCTCTCTGCAAGCTTGTATCCAGAGAAAGTAGAGATAAAAGGTGCAATATCTAAAAAGGTTTTTTTTATGATATAAAATTTATGTTTTTACATGTTTTTACAAAAACTGCTGTTCTTGCATGGCCTTGAGACCCTGCTACAGGATAGAAATCATCCAGTAACCAGCTTGTATGATGATCTAGATGTAAGGCCGGGACGTCGGGCTAGCGATTTTGCGAGCCCTGATACTTAAAACTAGCAAATCTGACACAGTGCACTTTTACACTCTCTGATTTACTTTGATGTTGAAAAGGTCTGCAGGTGCGCTCTAGGTGTGAATATATGTATGCTAATCAGAATGTGCAGGTGCCAGGTTGTTATTGTTGCTGCAAATTGGCAGCTAAGGGTGGGTGATACAGCCTCGAAACTATATCTTGATATTTCAAGGAAATTTGCAAAATTAGAGTTACTGTCACTGATGACAGATTACCTGAGTCAAAGTGTGACTATATGGCTACAAGGTGTTGGCTGCAGTATGCAAAAGTAGTGACACAGAACTATATACAGTGTATTGACTCACCAGGACTCAAAGCAAGAGCAGCCTAGGTAGTGTTTTCCCTGCAACTTTTGAGTAAAAGTATAACTTTTAAGTATAGCTGCATAATGGTCATGGTCACATATGGCATGATAGACAGCCAGTGACAGCCAGTGAATTCTGGAAGCATTCCAGAGTCCATGCACTGACTTCCATGACATAATCACTCCTGGTTTTAACGTAGTGCTGCCTGCAGGGCCTAAAGATTACAGACATTCAGTACAGATGCGCAGCTTTGTCGCTTGCACTCAGGGATTTCTCTAGATTCTCTGAATCACTGATGAAAAATATTTGTTTAATTGTTGCAGTTTCTTTCTAAAACTGGTGAAACTCTGCCTCTCTAAGATGCTCTTTTTATACTCAGTCATGTTACTCACCTGCTGCCAATTGCCAATTAGTTTACTTTTCCACTCTTTTGTTGCTGCAGTCCCAACTTAAAGCATGTTGCTGCCACCAAATTAAAAATGAACTTTTTCTTAAATTGCCACATATTTTCAGCTCATTAATGAATCTTGGGATAATTTTAGCCTTTGCTAACCCTGATGCTAATTTCTGCTCCCGAAGTTCTATAAACCTGCTGCGGTCAAGTATACGTTTATTGTACCATTTATTATGTTTTAACAAGTTGTTCCTGCGGCTGCTTGAGGTTTGGGGTAAATGGATTCTTTTCGTGTCACATCATGATGTGGCATAAAAAAAGTAAGACTAGTTCCTCGTTGATGTTGGGATTTAGTCGTGTAGAACAGTTTTATCTTGAATACCTTGGAGTGAAGCTTTCAGATGACTTTGAAAATAAGAGGAGCCAAGATTGGGGCTTATGCTGACTGGCTGCTTTGGCCCTGCTGGCATTTTAACACAGAGTCACTGAGACATCACGCACCCCAGCAGACAGCAAACCATCTCGGTTTAATAACTTGTGACACCACAGTCTTTCTTGGCACAGCTTCCACTTTGGCCTCAGTGGTTTAAGAGAAGGACAGAGTCAGCTCAGGAGTGGAATATTAATTTGACAATAGAGGAGTGACTCACCACGCTTTATTTTAGTCTGTCCTTGTCTTCTGTTTCATGCTGAATCCAGCCATGTGTAAAAATATTTTATAAGAGACTCTGATGGACTCCAAAACAACAATTACGATTCTTAAATTGTAGATAAATACAGACGCATCTGTTGCTCTAAGCATTTTTCCACCTGTTCAGTGCACTGGGAATGGGAGTATTGTAATCGAACAATAGGTAAATAGATACAGATGGAGATTCAGATAAATTAAATTAACACAAAGGAGATGAATAAAATGTAACCATGTTGCTTTTGTCATCTCTGACTGTAGTGTGCTTTCTCTTTAAAGGCTCTCCTCTTAAATGCTGAGTATCTGTGCACGTCTGTGATGGTTTTTGTCATAAATGTGGTCACCATGTGTGAAGGACAGTCCTCAGCCATCAGTTTAGATCATCTTCCTCACAGGAAACCTACTTTTTTTCTGACTGGAAAATACAGAATTGAGAGAAGTGAGTGAAGCAGAGTTTACATGTATTGAGTTAGCCTAGTCAAAAATCTCATTTCTGGAGTAAGTTCAAACAGCTGATTAGCTTAACGATTGAAAGTGAATAAATAACAAGGTTAGGTGCTGATGGAAGCAGAACGGAAACGTTTCTGTTTTGACTTCTATAATTACAAACTGGATTCCTGGAGGATTTTAGTGTTGAGTGTTGTCTTTGAACTTTTTTAATATATTTATAATGACAGGAGAGTAAAAATTCTATGCCTTTGTTTCTACAGCAGACATTTTCGCTTATTAGAATATACATGTCCCCCAAAAGCATACCACTTCTCTATATTCAAGTGTCCAGGTAAGACAGTTTGACAGGGTGTCATGGTTCGGCTGTGTGGCAGGCGGGAGGAGGACCCAATCGCAAGATTCACAAACACGGGGATGAACTCAAAAGCAGCTTTATTGCTGACAGGCAGAACATAGGAAATACAGAACTCAACTAAACTGGGAATCAATAAACTAACACTCGTAGGGAGACACAGGGAATCCACACAACAATGAGGGAGAACGCGACGCCGAACAGAGGGAGACGCAGACAGAAATACACAGAGGGTTAACGAGGAAAGTGGGAACACACGGGGAACACAGCTGACACAGATAACCATAACGAGACAGGGCGGGGTGAACATAACACTGACGGGAGACGGGCAGAGTCAAACAGGAAGTACAGAGGTTCAGACAGGAGGAGAGAGAGCACGGGGAAAACAGACATAACGGGCTGGGGAAACATGGAACAACCACAAAGGGAGACGAGGGCTCATAAATACACAGAGGGCACACAGGGGGGAGAGAGAGAGCACGGGGAGAACTTAGACATAACGGGCAGGGGAAACATGGAATAAAACATAAGGAGAGACGAGGGCTCACAGATACACAGAGGGCACACAGGGGGGAGAGAGCGAGCACGGGGAGAACTTAGACATAACGGGCAGGGGAAACATGGAATAAAACATAAGGAGAGACGAGGGCTCACAGATACACAGAGGGGCACACAGGGGGTAAAAGCCACGAAGGGAAAACACTTAGGGAACAACACAACAGGGCAACTCAGGAAACATGGCCTAAATAGGGAACAAAATACAAACATACAAGAAAACTAAGAACACTGGGCCAACATGGCCCAGGACCATGACAGTACCCCCCCCCCACAAGGGCTGGCTCCCGACAGCCAAAACCCGAGAACCAGGACAAACAGAAAACAACCCACCCAGGGCGGGAGGCGGGGGACCAGGACGAAGGGACCAGAACAGGAAACAAAAACGAACAACAGAAAACACAGGAGCACAAGACCATAGTTCAAATAAAGTTCAGGGGGCCGACCCAGAGCCCACCGGCACAAAAGTTCACGGGTCACACGGTCGGGGGGCCGACCAGGCGGGTGGCACAGGTGACAGAGCTGGTCCGGAGGCCGGCCGCGCGGAAGGCAGCGGCGGCGAAGGAGACGACGGAGCAGTTCAGGGGGCCGGCCGCGCGGAAGGCAGCGGCGGCTCTCCAGTGTCAGGCGTACTGGCCGAGGCCCGGTGGGCACAGGACCAGTCGAGGCGGGACCAGTCGAGGCGGGACCAGTCGAGGCGGGACCAGTCGAGGCGGGAGACTCTGAGGCTGGGCCAGGCGAGGACGAAGACTCGGATGCTGCTGAGGCTGGGCCAGGCGAGGACGAAGACTCGGATGCTGCTGAGGCTGGGCCAGGCGAGGACGAAGACTCGGATGCTGCTGAGGCTGAGGCTGGACCAGGCGGAGCTGCAGAGGCTGATGGAGGCTGAACGGGCCCCTCGGACCCTCCAGCGGAGACAGGAGGCTGAACGGGCCCCTCGGACCCTCCAGCGGAGACAGGAGGCTGAACGGGCCCCTCGGACCCTCCAGCGGAGACAGGAGGCTGAACGGGCCCCTCGGACCCTCCAGCGGAGACGAGGAGGTGCTGGCCGGGCTGAGCAGAGCCGCCAGCGGAGACGAGGAGCGGCTGGAGGGGTCCTCCTGAACCCCCAGCGGAAACAGGTGCAGAGCCAGCTGGTGCAGAGACTTCTGGCTGAGGGGACGCTAACTGTGGCTGCACAGGGCGCGCAGTCTGCTTAGAAGGCAACGGCTGGGGCTGTGCAGGGCTAACAGTCTGTCCAAGCTTTGTCAGCACGACGCTGTCCTCAACTGGCTGAGTGAGCTCACAAGAGCTTCTAGCAGAGGACGGCGGTGACTGGACGAGTTGCTGAACTACTGACTGATCAGGGAACAAAGTTACTAACTGAGCTAAGAACTGAACAAGCAATGGAAGAAACTGAGGTGACAACGGAGCGGATGACTGAGCGGGTAAATGAGCTGCTAACTGTGCTAAAGTCTGGACTGGTGACAAAACAAGAAACTGTGCTAATGACTGAGCTACAGACTGCGTTGTGGACAGAGATGCCAGGTGTAGTGGTAGGTGCGCTTGTGGTTGAGGTGACGGCTGAATGTCCATCAACCCCACCCGAGGGGTAGGTACGGGTGCCGGGATGAACGGAGCCTCTGCCAGGCTGGGGATAGGAGCAGGGACCAGCTGGACCTCAGCCACCCTCACCCGAGGAGCTGATACGGGTGCAAGGGAAAGCTGAGCCCGCGCTGCCCTGGTTATAGGAACTGGAGGTGGAGAGCGACACATAGGAACAGAAACAGTGACTGGGTGAACTAAGTTGGAGTCAAATACAATGTCAGTAAACAGAGACTTATAGTGGGCTGGATCTAGCATCGCTGCTGTGTTTAAGTTGTCCAGGGCATCATTAGCAGTCTTGGAAAGAGTGGGTCTAGGGGCAGCCACAGGTACAGGAAAACTCATACAAGCAGCGTCCGGATGACCTGGATGTGGAACCACGCTACTCGCAGCCGTACCGGACGTAGCCCGAGACGTAGTGCACACAGAGTCCATGAAACCTGGCTGAAAAGCATGGTGCACAGAGTTAAACCAACTTAACCGTTGAACAGAAAAGTGAACCTGTGCAAACAGCTCGGTAGAGCTCAAACCAAAATCTCTTGCTAGTCTGTCTATAGCAGACGAAACCTTGCGGTTCTTGACCTTAGCAGGCATGGGAAAAGGTGAGGTTGCACAGGTAACGTCCGAGTTAACACTTTCAAGTTGGGGCACAGAAAAAAACCACAACCTGAGAAACTAAAGGAGCAACACTGGGAGTCACAGCCCTAGAGTCCAAGGGCGGAGTAACACAGTTCTGCGGGGCTACAATGCTAGTAGCAGTGTGTAGATGAGTCTGGTGAGAAATAACAGTCTTAGGTTCAGTTACCTCCACGGGTGACACCGTCATGTCCGCTAAACCAAAGGAAACGCTGCGAGCGTTTCCTGAATCAGAGGGCTCAAAAACACAGGGGTTACCAGCGAGAGCAACCGGTGAATGATCGGGCACGGAGGTGCCTCGCTGTATAGTGTCCCTGGAGTCCAAAAAAAAGGGAACAGAATTATCCAAGTCCGGTGTCAAAAAAACAGCGCCACTCACGATTGTGCATGAGTTATGGAGTCCGGAATCCGAAGGCTCGGGCTGAGAGTGTGACACACGGTCACTCTCTCCCAGGGGTGAAAACTGCTCCGCTGCTCGGGAACGGCGACGGCGGGGACGCCGTTTTCTCCGGGAAGGGGGAGGAGACGAGCTGGGCCGCGAATCCGTCAGCAGGCCGGGCTGAACATCCTCCGGCTCTTCGTACAGGACCGACTGCTCCGGGAGGACGCCTACAGTGGAGACGAGGAAGTCCTGGATGTGGGGGCGGAGCGCGCCGAATAGCCACGGGAGTCCGGACACCATCCGCTGTAGACGGACGGCTACGGTCTCCCGGTACTCACCCTCGGGCAGCGCCACCCACTCCTGACAGTGATACTCCACTGTATAAATCAGATCCTCCCGGAGGTCAGCGGAGGGGTGGTGAATCGCTGGGTCCATGTCGTGGTCGCGTTCTTCTGTCATGGTTCGGCTGTGTGGCAGGCGGGAGGAGGACCCAATCGCAAGATTCACAAACACGGGGATGAACTCAAAAGCAGCTTTATTGCTGACAGGCAGAACATAGGAAATACAGAACTCAACTAAACTGGGAATCAATAAACTAACACTCGTAGGGAGACACAGGGAATCCACACAACAATGAGGGAGAACGCGACGCCGAACAGAGGGAGACGCAGACAGAAATACACAGAGGGTTAACGAGGAAAGTGGGAACACACGGGGAACACAGCTGACACAGATAACCATAACGAGACAGGGCGGGGTGAACATAACACTGACGGGAGACGGGCAGAGTCAAACAGGAAGTACAGAGGTTCAGACAGGAGGAGAGAGAGCACGGGGAAAACAGACATAACGGGCAGGGGAAACATGGAATAAAACATAAGGAGAGACGAGGGCTCACAGATACACAGAGGGGCACACAGGGGGTAAAAGCCACGAAGGGAAAACACTTAGGGAACAACACAACAGGGCAACTCAGGAAACATGGCCTAAATAGGGAACAAAATACAAACATACAAGAAAACTAAGAACACTGGGCCAACATGGCCCAGGACCATGACACAGGGAGCTTAATGTTATTGTGTGCACCTCTACGTTACAGAAAAAGAGACCCTGCTTATGCCAACACCCACACATTTACCGTCTCGACCGCAAGAAGGAACATCTTGAACAGAAAATGCTAAAATTACACCGTCATGGCCATAACTGCTGACATTTCTCATTAGAAGAGCATCCTGTGTTTGTGATGTGGAGCCTGACCAGCACTGGAGTTCAAGGCCATCATTAGAAAAGAGATATTTGAGAGAAAAAAGTACACCTCGACCAGTCTGTTCAGAAGCTTTTAAAGTTAAACCTGAGCACAAAATTCAAGAAACAGGGCACTGCTTTCATCTTCACGTGTAAAACATCTTCAGACACAAATATAAATATTCTCTTTCGCTCTGTTCATTGTACCATCGATGGCTGTGAATGAAACTGTGAATGAAACTTGTAGCAAAATACTCAACAGCTGTGTGTCCCTCCACTGGCGCGGGGTTTTCGCTGTTTTAGATGCTTGTTTGATGCGATAACATGTTTTTTGTTCGTTAAGTTGACGCTTTTCCTGAAGCCTTCGTTACCGTGTTTACTGGACACTTAACGATAAGCAATGTCTTAATGATTGCATGAACGTGTTCAGTGGATCTTTGCAGACTTCTGAGGCGACTTTGTAAAATTCACGTTAGCAACTAGTGCATCGTTTTTCTTTTCCTCGATGCATTTGTTGTCCTGCAGTTTATCAATCAATCAAAGCTTTATTCATCACATGCAGGTTGCCCTGCAGTGAAATAGGACCCCCCCCCCCGACCTTACACATATAGCACAAACATTACATGGGGATACAGGTCAGAGATTGGTAGAATCAGAAAAAAACATTGAAATGTACACTACACTGGGGAAAGTACAAGAGGAAAAAAAGAGACCCCTACTCATGCTATGCTTCCATGGTAGGACAGCATGAGAACAGGAAACAAAAAAACTCCTCTGCACAAGAAGCACATAAATGTCCACAGCACAACATTGTGAAGACATGACAAGCCACAGGGGTGGGTGGGGGTTGAGTAATCCGAAGCGAACACAGCAGCCACCCTGCACAGCGCTACCATTCCAGCGCGGCACACAGACCTGCCGTGCTGCCCCTTCAGGAAACAAGCATCGAAGGCGTTTGGTGTGTTTTCAGGCAGTGGAGTAAAATAGTTGTGTTGGACTGTTGCACATGCTGTAAATCCAAAGTGTTCCCAAACAACAGTTGATGATCCGCTTTTAAAAGACAACTTTACACATTGTTTCATAAATGACTCATTTATTGACCTAAACCTAAACCCCCAGTCAGAGATAATGGGTATCTCAATGATTGTTTTTAACTTCCTTTGTTAATCCAGGATCTCTGCTTACTGTGACTCTTCTTCTCTCCTTCTAGGTGTCCTCTTTCCATAAGTGTAACTTAATGACAGTCTGCATGTGCTGCGTTTAGGGGAAGTCTGTAAATTGTAGAACCGGTTACTCACGCCACATATTAGAATTTAAAATGAAAGCTCCATTACAATAAAGTCTGAAAAAAGTAAAGGATCCATATATTTCCTGACTCAACTGCATCTTAAATAAGTTAATAGAAAGAAGAGCGCATCAGTAGCAACGGTCTCTATCTTACAGAGGCAAAAGGGATTATGGGAACTGATGTGTGAAATTACATAGAGTCAGATTTGATTATGATGTTAAAGACAGTGTAAAACTCAACAATTTGACACTTTGTATTGAATTGTTTGTATTTAAGTGTAACTGATTTCTTCCCTTTGTTGTTGTTGTCAGGTTGGGGGCTCGAAGATGGGCGTCATACGCTATATGGGGGAGACAGACTTCGCTAAGGGCGAATGGTGTGGGGTCGAGCTGGATGAGCCTCTGGGGAAGAATGATGGTGCAGTAGCTGGTACAAGGTATATACAAACACTATGCATGCCTCAAGATC
This sequence comes from Aulonocara sp. 'chitande type north' Nkhata Bay, assembly GCF_057382095.1. Taxonomy (NCBI): domain Eukaryota; kingdom Metazoa; phylum Chordata; class Actinopteri; order Cichliformes; family Cichlidae; genus Aulonocara; species Aulonocara sp. 'chitande type north' Nkhata Bay. The sequence goes on along the minus strand of NC_141353.1, from coordinate 31,404,891 downwards.
CCCAAATTCCTGCTCTCTTCTTACCCTAAAAGGAAATCAAGGGGAGGGATGTTGATCTGTCCGCTCGGCCGTTTGTGCTCTCATCTGTTTTTCAATGAAACAGTTCGACCTTCTCGCTCAGAGCTGCTCTGGACTGTTTTTTATCCTCATATTTACTCCTTCAGACTCTTGCTTAGCCCGCATAGCACACATCATCCCCCTTTCAATCATGGGAAATGTCTTAAAACATTTGAAATGTAGTTCCAGGCATTTTGAAGTGCTGGTGGAATTTTAGAGCCAAGCAACAAGAATGTAAAACTAACATTTTTTAATGATACTCAGGATCCAGTAGCAATCTATGCTAGATTTTTCTGGATAGGTTATTAGTTTGTTGAGTTATAAATATTATACAATAATACTTATATCATTATACCCAATATCAAATATAGATGGACAGTGAGGCGATAAAACCAGAACCACGTGTTCCATTAAACTGTAGTTAGAGGGAAAAATAACACTACAGCATGAAATAAAAACACAACAAAGGCGTGTTTGTCTTGTTTCTTAAATCTGTCATCTGTCATAATTTTATAATTTTTGGACCCAAAGATCAGACTGTGACCAATATAAAGTCTATAAGTCTATAAAGTCTATAAATTTTTGTTTGCGAGTGAGTGTTGAGCAGTGACAGACTGTGAGGAAATGAATCTGGGTGGTGTCTGTAGAGAGGGAGAGCTTACAGGTGAGGTTTTTTTTACAGGTAAGGTCTGACTTGAGAATGCAGGAGAAAAGAGATTGGGACAGGGTACCTGTGGGCGGGCGCGTGAGGGCGCGTGAGTGGCAGGGTGGTACCTGAATCCACTGGGAGCCTGGTTGTGAGCTCCTGACTCCTCAGGGATACACTTTTCAAGGGATGACTTTTCAAAGACGAGGTAAAAGGCTTCAGGCAGACAAGTTACCACCATTGTGGATGCAATGAACTGGCAGAGAATAACGTAGTTACAGCAGGCGTGGAAGTTCAAACCCAGGAAGACCAGCTCCACTCAAGGGAACGACACAGGGCAGCGCAGTTCTCCATCTGAAAGAACAAAAAACCCAAAGCCTTATAAATTCTTAGCTAGAGATACTTAAAGAAAGGTTAGAAAAGTCTTTGCATTCCTGTAACTTAATGTTCTTTTCCTTGTTAGTTAATGAGCAGGTAAATGAAAATATACTCACTGTCCTCTATATATGACAAAGAAATCCAACAGATACTTTGCAGCTGTCACCATGTCGGCTTTTTGAATCTAAAAGAAGTTATTAGCTTAGCTCAAATTCTAGCTAGTTTTGTTAGCAAACTGCAGATACCAGCTAGTTAGCGTAAAACAGTAACAGAGACAAAATACTAGGATTTAAATAACCAGACCCATTTGTTATCTTTCAGTACAATTAATCCTAAAGCAGGTCATATTATATATAATTCAAACAGATAATCTCATAAAAATAACATAAACATATTTTAGATTGACTAAAGTTAGCGGAGGCCTAGCTCGTAGCTAGCTGGCGCCACTTCAAATGTTTTTTCTTAAACTTTACATACTAAAGAAATGTAAAGGGGTAATTATATTAAAAAAAATCCCTCTTTGTGTAATATTAAAATTATGATGATCTGATAATCTGAAACATGTAAGCGTGACAAATATGCAAGCCACTAGGAAATCAGGAAGGGGGCAAACAGTTTTTCACACCACAGTACTTGTCATGTAGGGGAATTAGCTATAGAGAACAAAACTGCTTCTGGTACCTGGCTATAAGTGTATTTATTTATGCTATAGATGCGGGCCTTAAAACACGGGAGGCCATGTTAACATGAGTCACTTTAGGATTGAGCCTCAAGTGGCCGCTTCAGGAACTGCAGTGTTTGTCACTCATGCGTAGGGATGGGTATCGTTTAGGTTTTATCCGATACCGGTGCTAAACCGGTACTTTTGAAACGGTGCCGGTGCTTAAACGGTGCTCAAACCGGTGCTTAAAGAATGGAGAACACAAAATTGGTCCAAAAACCTCTCATGTTCAGCTGTATTTTTGTAAAAAGATAACAATGTTAGCCTTTTCTGCAGCTAGAGGGCATATATGGTATCACTCTTGGCTGGAAGCAGTGCTTAAACAATGGAAAAAACACAAACTTTGTCCAAAAACCTCTCATGTTTAACTGTTTTCCACTTTTTCTTTGGTCATTTTAGCCTTTTTGGCCAGGGTGAAGGGAGTATCTGCCATCAAACAAGAAGACAGCCGCATGTAACTATGATGATGTTTGCTAGTTCACCTTACATGCATTAATGTAATAACGTGGTTAGCCTACTCAATGTAAATTACACACGGACAACATTAGGCTACTCACGCAGATGAAGAATGGCTGCTGCTGCCATCATCATCCGTCATCATTTCTGCTACACTGCCAGGGCTAGGGGCCAGGACTCTCCTCTTCGTGTTTTTGGGGGATGTTGCTAACTCCGAGTCCGATAACAGGCAACCCACCCACAGTAGATGCGCTCGGTGTGAGGTCTCGCAGCAAGCTATCAAATACGGCTTTTAAAAAAAACGCTATGCGTCGCCAGGTGTTTCATCGGATTTAAGGTGCTACCTCCTTTGCACAGTATCACCTTAAACTTCCATTGTTTTCATTCAAATTCTGTCGTTTTCATTCAAATTTCATTGTTTTTATTCAAATTTTGTTCTGTTCATTGTAATTCCGTTGTTTTCATTCAAATTCTATTCATTTCATTCTAATTCCGTTCTTTTCATTGAAATTCCGTTGTTTTCATTCAAATGCTTTTGTTTTCATTCTAATTCTACTCTTTTTCTTCAAATTCTATTGTTTGTTTTAGAATTCTGTTGCTTTCATTCAAACTCTGTTCTGTACATTCTAATTCCGTTGTTTTCATTCAAATTCCATTGTTTTCATTCAAATGCTGTTGTTTTCATTCTAATTCCATTGTTTTGATTCAAATTCTGGTCTGTTCATTCTAATTTCGTTGTTTTCATTCAAATGCTGTTGTTTTCATTCTAATTCTACTCTTTTTATTCAAATTCTATTGTTTGTTTCAGAATTCTGTTGCTTTCATTCAAACTCTGTTCTATACATTCTAATTCCGTTGTTTTCATTCTAATTCTGTTGTTTGTTTTAAAGCACTTGTTGCAGGCTGCTGAGTTTGCATATTTTGCTATGAAGTACAGCCAGACTTTTGACCGCCTCGTCTTGGGCATTTTTAATCTGTAGCTCTGCTCTAAAAGAACGTACGTACCTGGACCCGCCTACTATCCTCGCAAACGTAAAATGATTGGCTAGAATTCAAAGTGTATGACAGGAAAAAAAAGCACCGAAATAAAGCACCGAAATGTGCACTGCTTTTCGGTTTGGTTACTATCATTTATGTCAGAACCGGTGCCATCATGGCACCGGATACCGGTACCCATCCCTACTCATGCGTCTTCATTTTTCACGCTGGGAGGTTGTTACGATGTACTGTATGATGTAGCTGGCCTCCCGACTCTTTAGTTTATTATTTTATTTCTGTTTTTATTCACAAACCAATTAAATGATGTTGCAGGAGCTATAAGACAAATTTCCAATGTATCAAATATTAAAATATATTCAAATATTGTTACTATTTATCAAAAATTCCCTTCTCTACATTGAGAAAACTGAAAACCTATTGCAGATACATGACTGTAAAGCTGCTCTGTGACTTCTAAATAATATCCTCGTCCTCTTGCATCTCCCCCTTCTTCTCTTCCTGCAGATACTTTCAGTGTCTCCCTAAGTTTGGCTTGTTTGCTCCAGTCCACAAAGTGATCCGCATCGGCTTCCCCTCCACCAGCCCGGCGAAGGCTAAGAAGAGCAAGCGGGTGGCAATGGGAGTTTCCTCTCTGGCCCACAGCCCCAGCAGTTCCTCCATCAGTTCAGTCAGCTCGGTGGCCTCCTCTGTAGGTGGACGTCCGAGCCGTGCTGGACTGGTAAGACGACTGCAGCGCGCCTCAAATCCGCCCTTAGAGTGGGTGGATTTGAGGGCGGGAAATGCACTTATTTTCTTTCTCGCAGTTAGATAAGAAGGTCGACACCACTCTCATGTCTCTAAGCTTCCTTTGAGGTCTCAGCCAGTCCTGATGTCTTGTCGTCTTTATAGCTTAAAGTGGACCTAATCGGCTGATGTTCAGCTTCATGTTTCTTTTGAGACACAAGTGGCTTAAGGTGAAAGTTCAGATTTAAAAACTTGCAGAGCAGAAAAATTATCATATTTTGCATGTGTGTGGGGCTGTCGCTTCCTGAAATGACCATATAAGGAAATCCCTGTCAGCTGACATCAGCCAGAGCCAAGAGTAGAAAAAATGGTGAAAACCTTATGTTGAGGATTTATATTTATATACTCATGCTGTTTGAAACATGTTTAATTCACATATGTTTAACAGTTTGGATATATTGTAACAGTATATATGGATATAGTTATGTAAATCTCTAGATTGATTGATAGATAGATGAGAGAAAGTGTATCGCTAAAATGCCAGTCGGGGGCTGCTGTATTGATACTTACCCTAATCAATGCATGCTTCAGTGAATGATCCCATTTGTCGATTTTTGGCTGTAATTCAGCTTGCACTGCTGACTCAAATAACTGTCCTCATTGAGGCAACAAAATGAAATAACCTTAACTATTGCACAGTAGCTTATACAAACCACAAGTTTTCATTGCAGGTCCACTTTAAGCAAAACAAAACTTGTAAGTGAGTTTAGAGGAGGTGGGCACATTTTTTGTTACCTTTGGACAGAGCCAGGCTAATTACATGCTCCTGAGCTGAGCTAAGCTAACTGACTACTATCTATGGAGTAATCTTTACCATACAGACATGAGAGAGGCAGAATTCTTCTCATCTAAGTGTTAGCAGGCAAGCAAATGAGAATATTCCCTAAAATGATCCCTTTAAAAGTCAGTAAGTAAACATGACCACAGGGTTCATATGTATATGCATATAAAACCCATATCCCTGTTAGGCTTGGCAAAGCATCTCACTTCTCAGCTGCAAAATATTTTTATCCAAATATTAAAAACATCCCCATATTTTGAATTTTGTTATCGTCCAAAAACCTGCTTGACCTAACTGCAACCCCCCCCCCCCCCCCCAATAATTCACAGGAATGATTATTAAGATTAGGAACATCTGTTTATTAGTTGCTCATAATTCTGTACATTACAATGTCTGAAAGTCTTTAAATCTAATGAAATATCGTGGCCGCAGATTCAAACAGGAGGATGATGAAGTGAAGTCAGACATCTTGTTTCTTGCACTGCGTCTTTAAGACTAATATCCTCACCAACAGCTGGCAACTGACTGAAATAATGGGACATCAGGGTATCTCGCATCGATTTTAGCATCTGGGTACGGGCCAGGTCCTGATGGAGAACACTACCCTTTACTTTCCTTAATTGTTGGCAGCACTCAATGCAACCTTTGTGAATTATCAGTCTGATGGCACAGCACAAAATTGTCTTTCCTGAAGATGCTTCGTCCTGCACAGTTTTAATTTTCTTAAGTGGTTAGAAAGCAGGCGCCGTTTTTAATTTGGATGGTGAATTATGGGCACAAATTTGCACAAGGATCTCTGATTCACTGTGAACGTATGAAGCTTACTGTGAGTCTATGTGCTACATAATAGTGTTGCCATCATAAAAGCATGAATTTGTTACCTTACAGGTTGTCAAATACACAGGCATATGACATTAAATTGAGCATGACTGACACATTTTATATGAAATATCTACACATAAAAGTGCAGATGTAATGTTTTATGTGCAGAATGCTTCAATCTAGCTTGTTATTAAAGAAAGTTCCATAAATGCTGCTGAAATGAGACGAGGTATAGAGGGCTGGTAGAAATCCTGTCAAAGAGCATCCTCTAGTGGCCAAAGAGAATACTGCAGCATTCACTGTGATTAAATGGTTGTTTTTGGTCTCCCTGCTGCAGATATTCCCAACCAGCCAGATATTTCCTCAGAGAAGAAGAACATGTATATTTTTTAAAGCCGTATGTAGCTAACAATTTAGAAAATAAGTTTAAAGTTTGCTTTTTTTTTTTTTAATATGACTTATTATGAAAAAGCAGAGACCTGTCATGTCACAGACAGCTGATTTCCTGTGATCACAAAGCAGACGATGAAAACGATGAAAGTCTGATGTCAGAAGCATCGAGATGTTGGATTCTGTTGGATCTGAGAGGGACCTGTGCGGCTAACAGGATAAACGATGTTTCTGAATGCATCAAGCCCAATCTGCATTTCCTTTCTGTTCACACTTTCATCCTCTTCTTAAAGTCTTATCTCCTTTGTCCCCCTCCTCCCCGCCTTTAAAGCTGACGGAGACATCATCGCGCTACGCACGGAAGATCTCGGGCACCACCGCGCTGCAGGAAGCCCTGAAGGAGAAGCAGCAGCACATCGAGCAGCTGTTGGCCGAGAGGGACTTGGAGCGGGCGGAGATGGCCAAGGCCACGAGCCACATCTGCGAGGTGGAGAAAGAGCTGAGCGCCCTCAAGGCTCAGCACATGCAGGTACGAGGAAGTAGGGAAAACACAGCTCGACACTTACTTGGTCAGGCACAACGTCATGTCTTAGAAAAGAGAGGCCCAAATACAGGACACTGGCAAATGTAATAGTAACGGTAAATGTTCAGGTTCATGTTCGACGTGTGATCGCAGATGTTACCTGAGCCAGTTTAGTGGTCATTATATTTAAGGCTAGCTTTAATTAAATTCACAGCCTAGCGCAGCGTGACAAGATACACAAACTCCTGCAGTTAGTAATTTTAAATAACTGAACACTAACAATCACATAAATGCTTTTAATCAGTTGATAAACACTTATTTGCAGAGACAAATATTTCTTCCTCTGTTCTCACAGCTTTCGTATCCAGATGCATTCTAGGATTTTAGGCCTTCATCACGGCACACTGAGGTTTAGGGCTGACTGAGGGGTACAAGGAGCAGAACAGAAGATAAAGACAGGAAGTAAAACTATGAGGCATGGATTCAGAAAATTAGGCAGAAATGTGAAAAAAAAAAACTGCACAACACAATGAAAACTAAAGAGACTATAACCATTTTAATACAAGGAATGTAGTTATATAGCTATTTTACAACTGGAGATAGAACAAAAACCTACAATAGTCTGTGTCAGAAGGGGCAGGTGGGGTGGTTATACTTGAATTTTACTTAAAATGTATTTATGTTAATGTTGCTGTCTGGTTGATTTCATGGGAAACAAAAGCACAGTTTGGGTTTAAAAAAATCACCATTTCACACACTTTTAAAGGCAGTTGCCCATTTACAGCCAGCTTCTCTGACCACAATTAAGCACATAGTAATGGTCACAAAAACCGACCCCGCATCATCTCGCTTTGCGCTGCCCACACTGTGAAAAACGACGCCAAAGGGGCTTTTACAACGTGACGCCTGCGTGTCCTGACTGAGCGTCTGTATGTGACGACTTGAGAGGGAGAACGGGTGGGAAAGGAAAAACCTTTGTGGGTGTGAAAAAATTTAATTTGTGTCTCCTGTTTGCAGTATGTGACAGAGAACGAGAATGGTCTCCAGCAAGTCAAAGCCATGCTGGCCAGCACGCAGAAGGATAAGCTGGAACTGGCCAATCAGCTCGAAGAAGAAAAAAGGTAATCGCTCACACATCATTCAATTCAGTTTTATTTATATAGCGCCATATCACAACAACAGTCGCCCCAAGGCGCTTTATATTGTAAGGTCGACGCTACAATAATACATACAGAGAAAAACCCAGCAATCATATGACCCCCTATGAGCAAGCACTTTGGCGACAGTGGGAAGGAAAAACTCCCTTTTAACAGGAAGAAACCTCCAGCAGAACCAGGCTCAGGGAGGGGCGGGGCCATCTGCCACGACATCATGGGCTCACTTTCACACAACAGTGTTGCCACATAGTTGAAATCTTAATTATTGGTAAGTGTTATAGAGTGATCTCACATGATGCTCTTTTAGCTAATAATCTGGGATTTGCTTTCATTTTTATAAATATTGTGAGATGATTGAGTTGCTTAGCTTAGCATTAAGCCTAGAAGCAGGAGTAGATATCCTGGCCACAAAACCCTCTCCCTGCACACTCTCCCTCCAAACAGCATGTTAAAAAAACCTTAAGTGGAAGTGGATTATGAAATTCCAACACTGAGTTTAGTGTCCAATATGGAGAAAGCTCCACACGCCTAGTAAAATATTTCTTTCGCATTTAGTTTTAGTTTTCAAATTCACTTTTTGGTGATCAAAATATCTATTCTTGATTCCTTTGGATAGAGGCGACACTGTCCCAAAGCTTCCTGATGTGTTTTTATCGTACTCGTGAATTAGTCGCCCTCATCAGCCCCAAGTGGGACTCCTCGTTGTCACGGAGACACAAAGTTTAGGGTTTTGATCCATATCTCAAAGCTCAGGAAATGACTTAGCTTCCCGAGGTTACCAAGCAGAAACAGTTTCTGCTCCTAAAGTCAGATATTATGCATACATGCATGTGACGTGTACAGAGGACAAAAAGCAGGTAAATGCAGGCTAATCTTAGCTTCCTTTTAATTAAAAATAAAAACAAATTGCTTAGAATGTTTGAACTTTTCCTGGGAGACGAATCTGTCTGGTGCGTCTCAACCAATATGACAAAAATTGTGACTTCTGCAAACTGCTGTGATTGTCTGCAGTGCCGGTCGCTCCCTGGACACTGTGTGAGACTTGAATACTGCTCAGCTAATCGCCCCTTCTTTATTTCCCATAACGCTTTTACAGGAAAGTGGAGGACCTGCAGTTCAGAGTAGAAGAGGAATCCATCACCAAAGGAGACCTGGAGGTATTTATCAGAATTAATAGCTGAATGAAAAAAGCCTATGTGCCTCACAATGTGAATCACCGTAATATCACAGGTCCGTGTTAGTCACAGGAGATTCTGTTTTCATGCTTTGCAACCCTGAAAGCTCTGTCAGCGTAACGCACATCCTGGACATCGGGACAGAAAGGAAGAGGAAAGGGAAGAAAAAAGCGTCTGGGTGCACAAAAGAAACCTTGATGTGATAATGTGCAGAGTTCCTGAATTCCACATAGGCGGCTATATAAATACAGAGAGGTCGGACTGGGTTTCTAGTTTAACAGGGTGTGCGTTCGGGATGTCCTCAGCTGATGTCTCATGAGTGGTGATAGCACAGAAAGACAATATTTTAAAACTGATATAAAACATGAGACACAAGCTTTGTGTAAAACAGGAGTTATTTTTAGTCAAATTCTTTGATACTTGATTAGAGTGTGTGTAACAACTCCACACGAATCCAAAGCTCAGACAGCTTTTTTCCCTCCACATGTATCTGCATAGTGTCATAGACAGCAGATATTCTTAATATCCGCTGTTTTGAGCACACCTGCTGTTCAAACCTTTTGTTTGTGAGGCACAGCCAATCAGAGGACAGCTGGCTTAAAGTAAGGAGAAGCTAAAACAGCTTGATTCAGGCAGAAAACAAACTTAGAGGCTGAAACAAGGTGCAGAATAAGATAAATCAGGGAAAGTTATGTGTAAAATGATTTAATAGAGTTCAAGAATAAAAATATGTAGTTGGATGATGATAATAATAATAACAATAACAGGCTCAAAAAGGTGAACATATTTGTTCACTTCATGACTGAAAGTTTTATTCCAAACAATTTTATCTCTTAAAAAAAAATGCAGATCACATTTCAAAAATTATGCGGGTCTTTGTTGTCACATTTAGAAAATACCATATTGTTTCCACAGTGAGTGGAAGCCATGTTTATTTGCCAGTCACCATTAATAGACTTAGACATGCTCAAAGTGCAATTAAGACGTTATCTCCTGTAACAGGGGAAAGGAAACTGAATACCATTGTACCGATTGGTTAAAGGATGAGGAACCCACAGGGATAAGTTGTATTTTTTTCCCCACTCTTTGGATAAAGTACTTGTTTTTTAATATATTTGCCTTTCATTCTTTCAAAAGATTTGCTGACAACAATAGGATGAAATTTCAGCCTTGAATAAGATGTGACTCTTAATGCCGATCATGTTTATTTACTGTATTAGACATAAAACAGTGTATATGAATGCAATCAAACCATGTGTTTTAATGCTTTTTCATGGTTTGCACAGTCTGCGCTGCTTAATGCACGTCATGCATTAAGCAGCTCAGACTGACGTGTCTGTGAGCCATCTGCAGGTGCAACTCTTGTCTTCTCTGGTCATGTACCTGTGACCACAAAGTTGTCCTTAACTGCAAATTGCACTTTCTGTGAAAGTGAAACGTAACCTCAGATCTCCTCCTCAGCTTGTGCACCCTGCTGCCGTCTGCAGAGCTGCCCTTTCATCATCAGCTGTCAGCCGTTTTGATCACCTTCTTTGATCTGTATGGGTCTCTTTTTCCTTTCAGCCTCCCTTTTCTTTCTTCTTTGTATCTCTCTTTGTCTCTTCCCGTAGACTCAGACGAAATTGGAACATGCCCATATTCGTCAGCTTGAGCAGAGCCTGCTCCTCGAAAAGTCGAGAGCAGAGACGCTCCACAAAGAATTAGAGAAGCGGAGGGTAAAAAACAAAAATACACAAGCAAACCTTTGCCTGTGGCCACTGTCCCGTGCGCTTCTGCACCTGTTTGCTTCTCTGTTGATGATAACTCACATATCCCACCTGTGGCTGTGTCCAAATGTAGTTTAGATATATGCAAAACATACTTACAATCAGTACGTGTCAGCATACCGGCCCCATGTGACTACACTACAAGTATTATGGGCAGGAGGATAGGCCCCCAGCATGCAGACGCTTGCTAACAGGTACAGGTGTGAACTCCACAACAGTCACAGAATAAAATATGAGGATAACCTCACCAGAATAATTTGAAATGACTCATAACTCTGTGGTTGAGACTTGTAATGAGTGTAGCAAGCTGAGTGAAGTGTTGTAGTTTAATGGATTAGGCTGATCTTTAGTCCAAATCCCATAAAAAAAAGACCAAAACCAACAAGCAGAAGAGAGACAAACAGGCCCAAACTTTTGGTTCCACTGATGGCTTGACTCATTTAAAAAAAGTTAACATACTTAACTATCTTTGTAAAATCAAACTAAGTACTGTTAGAATCTGGAAAAGAACTAGCTTTAGGGGTTAACATAAACATTTATTTATAAAAATATAAATAACAATGCAAAGCAGGGCCTCTTTGCAGTAACATGGTCCAAACCTTTCCCATTGCAGCCCACTTGTTGTCATGTGGGCATGAAGCCTTCTTTAATGGCTTTAAGCACTTTAATTTTCAGTGGGATCTATTTAATAAGCGGTCAAATCCAGTAAAAACCTCTTTAAAGAGTCTGGTAACTTTGACTTTTCTCCCTGTACTTATACTGTGCATACACAGTTTTGCTTCATTGATGGCTCAGCTTGCTAGCCTGATCAGTGAAACTGCACGTAATGATCGAGGGGGTCATTGCACGATCATATGGTGATAAATTGCAATAATAAATCACAATGGATTCCTTCCTTTTGCAACTGTAATGAGGTCTGTGTTGTACAAAGCTCTCATATTTTATTGAGTATGGCTTCAAACTAGCACCTGAGACCTTGACCTCTGACCTCAGTAAACACTTTTGTGATGAGTTTAAGTGAGAAGTAGAGACATTTTCCCCATAGACATCTATACATCTGGGCTTCTTTTAACAACCAGAGCAAGCGGGGAGAATGGCTTCACTTTTCAGACGTTTTCTGTAGTCTCTAGTTTGCATTCTCTTAATGTGAATAGTACATGCATGCAACATACGTATTTTTTAAGCCTTTTAATGTGAATCAAACTGAAAAAAAGCACAGTTTGTGTCAGTCATGGCTGTTATATCAGCTCCCACCTAACTCAAACCCAGGATAAATAAGGTCTTAGTAGATCTGGTTTTGGTCTTTTCATGGATTTGTTTATAATCAACAATGTATCTATGGAATATTACCAGCTTTAATATTTAGAAATAGATGGGAAAGTAGTGGAAATATGAAGTTTGTTATTTACTTAAAATGATAGTGGGTGTTGGTCACAGCTCTTCACATTACACATGATCATTAACCAGACTGGCTTCATCTGGGCCTTCCTCTGCTTCATTCCATCGCTTGTAATCAGAAAACCGAGGCTCGCAGCTGCTTCAGCTTTTCTTTTGTCTAATGTTGCAATTAGCTGCCATTAATTTTTATTTAAATGGTGTTTTTTCCCCCCCCTTTAAATCCAAAGCTGGCTTTCAGATCTGTCGCCTGCTGCACTTTGAGACGTCGGGACGTATCACTCGAAACGGCCCCCTTCCACTTAAGCTGTGGAGGATGAATCTCCCCAGGCGCCACACCAATTTTTGAGCAGTTATGTAATTAGTAACACACGAGAAGTCGCTAAATTATTTACGGGATCCATTACGGACGCTTCGATAAATTTTTCAAGACAAATCATAGGCGGTGCCGCCCATTTTAGTCGGCGCCGCGAAGGACGTCCTTTACACCACTTTGACATGCAGCGCTGCGCTCCACGTAGACAGGCTCTTTAATAATAGACCACGGTATCACAAATCAAACCGCGCAAGCTTTCAATTTTCAGCCATCAAAAGATAACAAAACACTTTGAAATGCTTGGATTCGTATATGCAGTAAGGTCTGCTTCTGCCAACAGGGAAGATGCACTCATGAAGCGGTATCCTTGAGGTTGGGTAAGAGAACCAAGGTGAAAAAAAAAGAAAAAAAAAAGATTTGATCTTGTTTTGGCTTTGATCCTCTCTTGAGCTATCTCAGTTCCTGACTTCAAATCGACTTCAGATGCTGTTGAGGACATTAACCTTGCATAGACTCTTTTACTCCTCTGTGTGCGTGCCTGTGTGTGTGTGCGTGCGACGTCATCTGAATGCTACTCAGGCAGCGTCTCTGGTGTGAATCAGCTAGTAACTCTGGTCTGGTCAGCTGGGATCTGGGTTGAAATTAACATCTGTGCACTGTGCAGCAGGTCCTCCATCTTAATCTCAGTTTTTTTTTTGGCTGTTTTTCTTTTTCATTCTGATTGGAAACAAATGTGTGGAGGATGTTTGCAGCTGTGCATATGTCACTGTTGAGGTTTGCTGTATTATATTTGCTTGGCTGCTTCTAGAAGATCAGAGAATGGCTGCGCTCTCCTTTCATTTTCCACCTTTGGTTTTTGCACACTGAGCTCCACAAATGTTTGGACAGCGACAAGTTGATCCTTTTGGCTCCTCGCTTTAATTATTTTGGATGGAAATGATACAATGGCTTTAGCATTTAAGTGCAGGCTTTCCGCGTTATTATGAGGGCAGCGTAATAATTCTGATGGTTTATTTGGACTTTGATCCCGAGTGAAATGCAAACCCTGACCGGTGCCAGTGTTTTGATGGTGTTCCTCTAAAATTACGAGTGACTGCAGTTGTGAACAGCCAGGGAAAGGGGAAAAAAGGGATGGCAAAATCCATCCGCCATCTGTAGAAGACTTAAAGCTCTCTTAGTCAATATTTTAATATAAACAACAGATTCAATGACCTTGCAAGTGGTTGCATAACCCACACAGAATTATTACCCAGCTGTCTGTCCTCTATGCTCGGCATTTCAGAGTCTCCTTGGTCATTATTTTTGGTTTTTCGGCCTCAAGCAGAGCAAGGCAGCTATTATTAGAGAAGTAAGTTCTGATAAGTAGACGGGTGTGTCAGCTACTGATGGCAAACTGTGTTCAGCACTTTTAAAAAGCCCAGTCTTTCCTGACGGAGTTGGTCGGAGACAGAAAAATGATTAAAAACAGAGCGACTATTGGCAGATTCATTAATAAGCAACGCTCGCTAATGCCCCAGCCTAATTTATTAAAGATATTTCACCTATATTAATTACACTAAATAAATATATTAACACAAAGTTCCCAACAGTATTTTCATACATCAAGATTTTATGTCCACATGTTCCACAGTTTCCTGCTTTGATATTCATCATCATTAAAGTTACCAGACATCTTACCGGTAATATTAATGGGAATCTTGAGGAACTTGTGGGTGTTGCATCACTCATATTTATGTTGTAAGAGTGAAAATCTCAAATGCCCTCAGCAGGATAGGGAGTTAACCTCCGTTCTGTCTTTGTGTAATGTGTTTTTCCTCTGCTGTATGTTGGCTTCGTGTTATTTCTGACAAAATGCCAGTTTAGCCCCGAGCGACTGTGCTGCTCCAGGCAGCTCTGTGAAGCTATCTGCACCCAAATAAGAACATGAAGCTTCGTCAGAGTTCTTTAAGAAGTTAAATGAAAGGAATAGCCCTCAGTTGGCTTATTTATAAGTCTTGCCGATATTTGCTCTGTTTTGGACTTAATTTTTGTTTTCACCAACTCCTGAAAATGTTTGCCACAAAAAAGTGGTTGAACCAATAGATACTTTTCAGTGAGGCAAGTGGAAGTATATAAAAAAAAAAAGAACAAACCTAACCCTCTAAAAATCAAGGATATCTTCCTAAATATTAAGTGATGCAACTAAAACCTTAAGGTTTTAAAAAGTAAACAAGTAAAAGGTCACTGGTTCCATTCCAGACACCAGACACAAAAATCGCCGTTTGGTCAGGAGGGGCATCCCGCGTAAACTCTGCCAAACTAAACAACAGCTGCTACCTGCTGTGGTGACTCCATGTGACAAGGGAGCAGCTGAAAGTAGTTTTTATTTTAGGATTAGACACTAAATGTTCTCCTGTGTTCACCAGTTAGTTGCATAAGTCTACCAGGTGGTGCCGGGTAGCTTGGTACAGAATTCTTAGGAAGTAAAGAGGTGGGGTGATAAACTTCTGGGCCTAAGCTGGAAAAAAAAAATAAAAAAAAAATAACGAAATAAATAAAAATCGAAGGTCATACCGGATTTAAATTTGGCCCATCACCCCTTCAAGGTTTAGGCACAGCTGGAGTTTTTAGTGTCACGTTCTCGTCACCTGGATTTACACATGTACAGTTTAACCATGGACCTCAACCTCTTACACAGATCAGCCTGGTCCAACCAGCAGCAGTTTTCAGCTGAACACTCTGCAGTATCCAAGCCTGAAAGCATCACATCAGGTTGGGAACGTGACCGGGACGTGTTTGTTCTTTTGATTTTGTTGCAGGGTTTTACTATAACTTCCCGACGTGTCTGAGGGAGAACGTTCAGCATAAACGACCTGAAGGGAGGCGCACCTCATGCATTGTCTTCTTGCACGCAGCCCACACCAATGCAAAATTCGTGCATCATCCGTCCTAATCTCTAAATCTGCTTCGCCTCTTCCACAAAATAAAATTCAAGTTGATGGGCGGCTGATTTGACACGTTTTCACATACAGCATGTGCACCGGTCTGAGTAGTTAGAGCAGAGCATTTTAAAATTTGCAGCCACACTGGACGTGGTCCAGCGCTATCCAAAGAGTTGAGACTGAAAGCGAAATAGGCCAGATTGAAATCAGATATGGTTTTTCATTTAATGGCAAATTAGTTAGGACATCATCCTCGCTGACTGCACGTTTTAGCAGCAGTAAATCCCAACAAATTACACCCTGTATGCACACATCCAAACTTTGTTTGCAGTTATGTGTTATAACTTTTTCAAAAAATACCAATGAGAAAAAAATACTCTGAGAGTCATTGTAGCATCTTCACTGGGAGCCAAACTGTTGAACAATCTGTTGCTGTCCACATACTTTATGTCACATGTTTGTACTGTAAATCCTCTGCAATGCACTTGGTCATCTCCAGGACCTGCATAGATTTCTCTGTTTTCCTTTTCTTATGGGCTGATTTCCGCTCTTCGTCACGTCACCTTTGTTTCTTTGGAATGACAGTCTGTTGCAGGGTCTTCCACCTGTTGTAGTAAATACAATTACTTTATAGAAAGAACATGTTTCTCCTTAGGAAAAAAAAAAAAAAAAAAAAAACTTTCAAAAGCAGTGCTGGGTTCTTGCTTTCTTTCTCATCAGCAAACTACAGTTGAAGAGAAGAGCCGCATCATGCAGTTGGAGGAGCAGCTCAGCCTCAGGAGAGCCGAGATCACGAATCTCCAGGTCCAGCTCAAAGGGGCTGATGCAAGCTGGCAGAAAGTTGACCGTGTTGATGCGGCCCAGGGGTCCGACGCCCAGCCAGAGACCCTCCTGCTGCGCGAGCAGCTGCTGTCAGCGGGCCGGGAGCACTACAAGGAGAGCAGCGAGCTCAGAGAGAAGTACGAGACTGCCTTAGCAGCAAGCCAGCAGGAGATCGACTCATTGAAGGCTGTCGTGGAGAAACAGAACGTGGAGATCAATGAGATGAAACAGAAAGCTCAACAGGCTACCAAGGAAAACGTGGAAATGATGGACACCTGGAAGGTACGCTGCTCTGTTTTTTATAACTGTCTTCAAGTCAGCCAGAGTAGTGTGGTCATGTCAGTGCAGTTATGTGTTTGTAGGAATCCTTCATTTAGAGCAGGATTCAGTTTTGCTTACAAAATTTCAAAGGATTTACAAAAAGAAAAAAGGGTAAATCAGGGTGGCTATAACAAGAATAAGAATGTTACATCAAAATGTAATTTGAGAAGTCTCTCTGTGTCCATCCCTTCTTCACTCATCTCATCATCCGTACATTCCACCCAATTCAAACATGGCAGCCTAACCTAAACCTAACTCTAACTTCAACCCTGAAACCAAGTCTTGAAATTCAAACAGGCATTTAAAGCAGTGTGAAAATACACTTGCATTTGTGGTCGTAGGTAAAGTATGACCACAAACTGAAACATGGACTATATTGCCAAAAGTATTCGCTCGTCTGCCTTCAAGAACATATGACATCCCATTCTTAATCCAGCCCACCCTTTACAGTTATAAAAGCTTCTGGGAAGGTTTTCCACAGGGTTTAGTGTGTTTATGGGAAGATCCGACCATTCTTCCAGAAGCAAATTCGTGAGCTCAGACACTGATGTTGAATAAGAAGACCTGGCTCACAGTCTTTGCTCTAGTTCGTCCCAAAGGTTTTCTTTCAGGTTGAGGTCGGGACCCTGTGCAGGCCAGTCAAGTTCTTCCACACTAAACTTGCTCATCCATGTCTTTAAGGACCTTGTTTGCACAAAAGTGCACGGTCACGTTGGAACAGGAAGGGGCCATCCCCAAACTGTTCCCACAAAGTTGGGAGCATGAAATCATCCAATATGTCCTGGTATCCTGAAGCATTGAGAGTTCTTTTTACTGGACCTAAGGGGCCGAGTCCAACTGCTGAAAACCAACCACACACCATAATCCCTCCTCCACCAAACTTTACACTGCAGTCAGACAAGCATTGTTCTCCTGGCAACCACCAAACCTACCTACACTCATCCATCGGATTGCTAGGCAGAAGCGTGATTCATCACTCCAGAGACCGCATCTCTGCTGCTCTAGTCCAGTGGTAGCATGCTTTACACAGCTGCATCAGCCATGGAAACCCATTTGATGACGCTCCCTACACACTGTTGTTGAGCTAATCTGAAGGTTTGGAGGTCTGTAGTGATTGACACTGCAGAAAATTGATGACCTCTGCGTGCTCTTCACCTCAGAATCTATTGACCCACTCTGAGATTTTATTTAGCCTACCACTTTGTGGCTGAGTTTTTGTCGTTCCTAATCACTTCCACTTCATTATAATACCACTAACAGTTGACTGTGGAATATTTAGTAGGGATGAAATTTCACGACTGGACTTGCACAGGTGCCATCCTGTCACAGTGGCACGCTCACTGAGCTCCTGAGAGCGACCCAGTCTTTCACAAATGTTTGTGAACGCTTATGTGTTTGATTTTATACACCTGTGGCCATGGGAGTGATTAGAACACCTGAATTCAATGACTTGGATGGAGGAGTGAATGCATTTGGCAATTTAGTGACTCATAAATCCACAGGTTTGCCTTCACGTTCAGCTCTCTCTTCACCACAACAGACCAGTGAGCATCTGCAGCACTGCAGATCCTGCACCAAGCAGTCTGCACAACCAGACACAATCACACACAATGAGATTAGAGTTAACTATTCAAATTTTTAAAAGCATGCATGTTAAATCTTTGGGTTGCATTATCCCCTGAATGGTTACTAGATGATTTGAATTGATTCGTTTCACAAATGCAGCAAGTATGACCTAAAAGCGATCTTTCTCCCTTTCTCTTGCAGGCTAAATTTGACACTTTAGTCAGTGACCACCAGCGATCCTTGGAGGAACTAAAGGCAACACTGAGCAGTAGTCATACCGCTACAGAAGGTCAAGAGCAGGACACCCAGGAGCTGAGAGCAACCCTGGAAAGCCTGAAGATGGAGCACCAGCTAGAGGTGGAGAACCTCAAGGCCAAACATAAAATTGAAGCTGCCATCCTGACAAAGGAACGAGAGGACCTCTGCGCTCGTCTGCAGGAGGCCAAAGACCAGCTGGCTCAAGGCAACCAGACATGGAGGGCTGAATTGGAAGCCAAAAGTGGAAAGCACGCGCTGGAGGCAGCTACGGATAAGCTACAGAAGGCGGAGCAGAGGCTGGCAGATATGGAGACGCTTCAGATGGAGCAGAACAAAAGAGCGGAGGAGCTGAGGGAGAGGCTGGAGCTGTCAGAGAAGCAGATGACGGACTACCAGGCTCTGCAGAAAGCTCAGGAGGCGAGCCAAGAAGAGATCCAGAAACTCGAGGAGAAGCTGAGGGTGACGGCCAACCAGCTCCAGGCCATCCAGGCCGAGCGCTTCACATCTAATGATGCTAATGTGAGTGGCTGAGGAGAAAGAGGCACCTGCAGTGTTCAGATACAAACTCAGCACCTGACACTTTCTCCTCTTTCAGGTGATAGAAGATAATGAAATTTCAGATGAGAAGATGAAGCTAAAACAGAACATAGAAGGTATGTTTGTGTTTATCTTAATCCCGACTACAGATTCATGAAAAAAAAGCACACCAATCACACACACTTCAGCTGATCTGCTTTCTTAGTTTAATCACGTTTGTGCTTTTTGCTCCTTGTTCTTACGTCCCAGTGATTCCCAAAGTGTTACTTCCCATTGTTCTCGTCATATTACCCATGTATGCACTCGAGAGATAAGAAATTTAAAAGCTTGGCAGGAAAAAAGGGACGTAACAACTTTAAAGAAAGAGCTCAACATTTTAGGAATAATGCCGCCCTCCTTGCTCCTGAGAATGTGTTGTAAAAATAATATTGTATAGAGACCACTTCGGCCTACTTCCATCTGCTTTTCACCACTAATTCCCTTTTAATCTTGTAATTTTTGTCAACATAAAAACACCTTTGTTTTTTGACTAGTCCGACACATTTCTGGGAGTTAAGCATCAACTACTCAGCAGGCGCTGGTAGTTTTTGTCATTCAGATTCACTTTTTCCCCGTTATTTTGGGAACACATGAAGACACAAACACCAGACAGTCATTTCCACATACAAGCAAAGCTGAGATGTGGATTTTGTTGCTCTGCTGAAGCGAGCCAGACTAGTTATTTCCACTGTTTGTGCTAAGCTAAGCTAAAAGGCTAGTGGTTACAAAAGGGCCTTGTATTTATAATAACAAAATAGGAAGCAAATCAGTTCCCTAAACTGGTTAAAAATATGTCAAGTTAAAATATCCTATATATGAGGTTATAATGTATTCCGAGGTACTAAATACTGACCAGTACTCATTATGCGTATGTCTTTGTGAAATAAAATAGATTTCCTGAGTCACAGTCTATAAATAAAGACCTCACAAGCCTCTGTCTTGTTACATAAATCTCACTTAAGCGTCTAATGGCTAAAAAGCTCGAGAAAATCGCAGCTCTTCTGGTACACAAGGGCGTCTGTCCAATAACTTCATAGGATTTCACTGTATCCTGCCAAGTGACAGATAAGGAAGTAACACAAAACTGTGGAAAACTTTGTGGCACTCCAGTCACAAATCACTGCACTGATTTGGATCATCGGCGCGTTGTGTGAGCGAGGCGTCTCATGGCTGTTATGTTGTTTTTCCGCAGAAACAATGGAGAAGCTGCTGAAAAGGGAAAAAGAAGTCTCTACTCTCACTTCCCAGGTTGAAGCCCTCAAATCACAAATCGGAGGTAAACAAGCGCGCAGCGCCCTTTTCCCGAGCTCGCCGACGTCTTTGTTCTTTCAGCGCTTTCGTGACAAGATATCCTGAAATATTGAGTTTCTGCGGAGGCATTGTGTCTTTCACGTACAGGTGTTTCATTTCAGGATAAAGAGAGGCGAAGCTTGATATTTTCCTGCAGCATTTCCTTCAAGTTTAGGTTTTAAACTGAGAACTTGTCA
Organism: Aulonocara sp. 'chitande type north' Nkhata Bay; assembly: GCF_057382095.1. Lineage (NCBI taxonomy): Eukaryota > Metazoa > Chordata > Actinopteri > Cichliformes > Cichlidae > Aulonocara > Aulonocara sp. 'chitande type north' Nkhata Bay. The sequence goes on along the minus strand of NC_141353.1, from coordinate 31,384,575 downwards.
GCTCTCTCTCTCAATAAATAAAAAAAATAAAAAAATATGCATGTTCGTGCGGCGACTGGAGGCTTTATTTTCCGACAGTCACGCCGAGTTCATCGCGCGGGGGAACGTGTTCTTCACCGTTACACTCTTTGATCGTCACCCAGAAATCTTTTGATAAGTTTCATCACATCAAAAGCACCCAAACGCACGCTTTATGTACTTCAGATAATCAAATTGACACACTTTGAAGAAGGAATGTAAATAATTTAAAACGAGAAAAGAAAAATATAAAACTCGAAGGATAGTTGTATTCGTCTCTTTTTATTCTTTTTTTAAAACTCTGGGGTCATCACCGATGACCCTGATCTGTAAGCATTTTCAAACAAAAACTGCACAAAGTTTAGATCAAATATTAAGACGACCTTCTTTACTTGTTTATGAATGAAATAGAAATTGATTTTTGAAGATGGTAAGGGGAAATGACATCAGCAGCGAGAGATCTGAAATATCTAAAACACTATTATTGCGGTGTCTTTACCTTACAATACAAAGCACCTTGAGCCTCTTGATTTGGCTCTTTGTGAATAAAACTGGATTGAATTGAACTAATAATAATGCCTGCGTCGTTATCTTATTCGCTTGGCATCATCGGAGAAAAACGTGGGGTGTTTCAGAGATGAATAGAAATGGCAGACATCTCAAGTGCAGCATTATTTGAAATGAACTGCGTGGGCATATAAACATTTTAAGAACAACATTCGTCACTTTCTAAACTGAAACATCTTTGTCCATCACCGCTATATTGAGATGATTAACGCATGTTTTTCGACTGTAGCTTTTGCAACTTCAACATTCAGCTATGAAACGCATTTTCATCTTGTTTTTAATCAAACAGCTGTGAGCAAAGCAGGGAGGGCAGCTCATTTGCTGCCAAGGCTACACCCAAGAAGTTGTGAGCCACCCCCACACAGAAACGCAAGAGTTCAGCATTTCAGTAGAATTTCACAAAAAAGACTGGGAAACTACTTACCTGATGGAGAAAGCTGGTTTATGGTGATTCACAGAGTTTTTTATGACACGAGCCTGGATATCAGGATTTCTGACTCCCTCCCAGTGTCATTAAACGTCTCACAGAAATAAGCTGTTTGTCCCTCATTCACCTGATCACCATAATGGCAACTACTGAAAACCTACTATATATTGAAATAAAAAAAAAATACTGTTGAGCTGAACGAGTTGCACTGAACAAAAGTGGGAAAAAAGCTTCAGAGTTATAAAAGAGCAGTGTTAAAAGAAGAGCTGATGAAATAGAGAGGTAAACGTGCCTCTTTTTTGAAGCTCGTTGCAGGCATAGAATTAAAAGTGAGCATATAGAAATTTGTCAGAATCCTTCCCAAATGTGATCGCCTGATCTGATTTAAAATGCATTTATAGCATTAATTGAAAATAGTAAGTTCTTTATGATCACAGTTCTGATTAGCACAGCTGTGTTAAAGTTATTAATAACTAGTGTTGCAAACTATCGATTTGTTTTTAGCGCTGGAGGGCAAAGTTCGCAGCGGGGAGAAGAGAGCCGAAGCCCTGGCCAAGGAGAAGACGCGCATGGAGGCAGAGCTAGAGTCCATGACCAAGAAATCCCATGATGCCTCTGGGCAGCTAGTGAGCATCAGCCAGGAGCTGCTGAAGAAGGAGAGGTAATTTGACACGGAGACTGTATTGATTTGACATTCTGCCTCAGCACTTTCTCAATAACAGCAGCGAAGGATGACACCAGTGTATTATACATGCAGACACCACCAGCACTTATTGCATGACCTTGAAGCACTGCTCCTCCTTCCTTTTTGCTTTTCATCTGGTTGTTCTTGCAGTTACTCTGATACTAAGAGGTTTTGATTTATGATGCATTTTCTCCATTTTCTGGAGAAGACAAAGAAGTTTCTGTGGCATTTTATGTAATTTAATGTTGTAGTTTTTGTTTGTGGTTTGCAAATGTAGAAACCCAACAAGAGACACGGGTTGGAAACTAGCAATAGCTATAACCTGCTTCATAATCCATATTGGAACTATGTTAAAATGCATTATGCCTTATAGTGTGTGCGCGCGCGTGCGCGCGCGCGCACACACACACACACACACACACACACACACACACACACACCCCAAAGATTTTTATTTTTCACCTGAGTAACAAAAAATGTCTGTAATGAATCGCAGACCTTTTTTACATTTCACACCATCATTCGACCGAGTGATAAAGCAGAAACACCGACACCGACGCAGCTCTAAAGTGATGGATGACTGCTCGTGCTTCTGTCAGAAGCTTTATGAAAATATCTGACTTTGTGCCAGCACATACGGCCGCTCCGCACCTCCTTTAAAGCGGTGCCTGAAGTCACTGAGAGCAGCTGGCTGAGGTTTCATCTCCAACAAAGACCTGCCAGATGGCCACCTCTCTATACTGAAGAGTCTGGTAGAGTTACAAAACATCCAAGTCCTTTAGTGCACACTGTCCAAAAAAAAAAAAAAGCCCCACTCTGCTTAATATGGTCATTATTTAACCACCCAAGTGTAAAAGGCAGCCAGTGCATCGTTGCAGAGGCGCAGGGTCGCTCCTTTGTTCATTAAGCCATTCAGAAAATGTGTTTTTCTGCAGCGCTGTTGAAAAAGTTGTTTTCCATTATTCTGACATTATGCAGTCCCTACATTATTCATGATTATGATGTTAGTGAACTACCGCACTAATTAATTAGAGTTGGGTATACATTAGGGTCCTCAGTGATAAAGCTGGTATTTCAGCATGTGACATACACTCGCCTGCCACTTCTTTAGGAACACCTTTCTAGCACCAGGTTGGATCTTTTGCCTTCAGACGTCCTTTAATTATTCATGGCACAGATTCAACAAGGTGCTGGAAACATTGCTCAGAGACTTTCGGTTCATGATAGCATCACAAAGCTGCTGCAGATTTGTTGGCTGCACATTCATGATACAATCCCACCACATCCCAGTGAAATCAGTGTCAAGTTTAAGAAAGCAGTTTGAGATGATTTGAGGTTTGGGGCATGGTGCCCGCTGCATGACAGGGGTAATCGGTACAGTCATGAAGGGAATGACATGATCAGCAACAGTAGGGACCCAAAGAGTCCACTCTGTCATACCAACATCAGCAACCTGATGGTAGCATGCAGGATGGATATGTATCTGAATGTCACAGCAGAAATCGAAACTCAGAACAGACCAAGCAGCGTTTTTCTAATTTTAGTGAGCCTGTGCAAAAGTAGGCTGGAGTGGGACCCAGTGTGGTCCTCTGCTGCTGTAGCTCATCTGCTTCAAGGTTTAAAGCACGATGTGTTCAGAGATGCTCTTCTGTTTGACTTGATTGTGACAAGTGGTTATTTGAGTTACCGTTGCCCACCTAACACCTTCAGGTGGTCAGGCCATTTTCCTTTGAGCTCTGATATCAACAAAGCATTTTCACCCAGAGAACTGCTGCTCACTTCACGGATTCTTTGTAAACCCTACAGTTGGTAGTCGAGGAAAAGTAGAGTAGTAGATCAGCAGCTTCTGAAGTACTCAGAGCAGCCCACCTGGGTCAAAGACACACACACACACACACACACACACACACACGCTGTAAGTTGTGGTGACTGAGGTGTTTTGTCAGTAATCATGGAGGACTTTCCTTTAATCATGAAAAATTCAAGCAACTTTTCATGAAATTGACTTTTTAATTAATGGGAAAAATTCTAATTATTTTGGTCAATATTCAGATCATTGATAGACTTAATTAAATCAAAATTTTAATAAACCCTTTAAAAAGTTTTCCTTTATAAGTAGATGTCTTTGTATGTTGATTAGAATTTAACTTATTTAAAAAATAAACTGAACTAAGTCTGTCACAGCTTGGTAGAATTTGGGGAAAAAGGGGGTTGCAGTGAAAGATAAAACGGGAGCGCCTTGGTGAAGCGAAATGTGGCGCAGTAATAGTTTTGTAATTGTTTTAATGATCACTGGAGGCCAAAATTGTAATTGAAAATAAAATTAGATTAATTCCACAGCCCTGCTTCCACTCATTTTAAAACAGGCTTTGAACAGACTTTTGATATAATGATGCATCTCTCACCTCATAAACCTGCCACACCTCTTAGCAACAGACTCACGTTACGCCACAGCACATAATCTGTTAATGTATCGATTAGACCAGACGGAAAAGATGTTCTTACAGAGAAAACACCCGGAGCGCTTCTTAGAAAGATGAAAATAACACTGTTTTGTTGAGATGAAATATTTCCACGAGTGCAGGAAACATGTTAAAGTTGCTAAAACCTTTGGCTAGCATGCAGTGCAAAGGTACAGAAAACTGTTCCCCGGTGTAAATGTGGTTTACTGATGCAAGTATGTCGGTAAACAGCCAGTGTACTTAAGATGATGTATACTTGGAGTAAGTAGCAGGAGCAGTGCCGCCTACGCTATTCCCACCGGCCTGTCTGCCTGACATATTCACATATTGTGATTGCTTTTGGATAATAATGATCTTTGAGCAGGGTCTGAGCAAAGCGAGTGATTCATATAATCCTTGACAGGGAAACTGTGTTGCTTTTACCACCTCTGAAGAGTCCAGTTCTTACTGCATTTCTGCAGGTCAGGAAACCAGAAACACAGACACAAAGCAACTTTTCCCCTCTGTGTGTGTGTGGTTTTTTTTAAATCACAGGAGTCTGAATGAGCTGAGGGTGTTACTCCTGGAATCACATCGTCATTCCCGGGATATGGACAAAGACCTGAGCCGAGAGGTCCACAAGGCTGAGTGGAAGGTCAAGGAGCAGAAACTTCAGGATGACATCAAGACGCTGCGAGAAAAACTGCTTTTACTGGTGAGAACAAAGCACCGTGGAATGATTGGACAACACTAAACCACATGTCGGTCCCACATTTTGAGGCTTTTCTTTTTTGTTATTTAAATTAATGTTAAAAACTAAGTTTAGAAATACAGGAGAATCAGCACCTTGATAAGCCTGGCCTGTGATTTGTGTGATTATACATTTGTTTTCACAGGTTCAGTGGTCCCAACTATGAAGCACACATTTCTTTTAGCATATGAAATATAAACATTGGTTGAAAAGCCTTACTTAAGATAACCTGGATGATAATTTACTGACAATAAACTCGCTGGTTTCTAGTTTTCTGATAAAGAATTTTATCAGTGTATACAGTGTGAGCTAGGGCTGTTCGATATGACAGTAACAATGATGGTAAAACCATTGTGTGGCTCCGCTTGATTATTTTCCACATAAACCTTTCACAATAAAGCTGAAGATCCTGTTGAGGTTTTTCAAAATAAACTGAAATGACGACAAACTACATTATTCTCAAACCTCAAATTTCAGAATATGCAGCAAACAAATTACCTCAAATGAATACAAGTAGTAACTATAAATGGCGTTTACAGTCACCACGTGGATGCAGGCACAGAGAATACCAGCATGGCCAGTAAAGATCAGGCAGAACCAGGTAGTTCCAAACAGAAAGACCAGTCAAAACAAATCCTTAGTCCTAAACGAGGGGCTACCTCTGTAGCATGGACATGGTTTCGTTATGAAAATTCTGACATGGACGAGAAAAATCGGGATGTCGGTGAAGGTTCTCAGTCATCCAGGTCATTGTAGTCTAAGGAGCTTAGAAAGAAAAGCGTCTGGACTTCTTTAAGTTGCTTGAAGACGTTTCACCTCTCATCCGAGAAGCTTCTTCAGTTCTAGTGTCAAATGGTGGACAGTCCCAGATTTAAGCCCTGTGGGAGTTTCCCCCCCACGAGGGACAATAGACCTCCTAATGATCCTCTACCTAATCACATGAGCCAAGGTGTGAAAACGGGTGTAGGTCACAATCAGCCAGGGTTTCAGGTGAGCTCATTGGGAAACCTGGCTCCACCCTATCATGTGATTTCCTGAGGTCAGATGGCCCAGGGTGTAGGTGGGCATTAAGGCATCTGGGAAGGGATATGAGATTTTGGTCACAGCCCTAGTGTGAACATACCCTAGATTCTCAGGTGCTTTTCAGTCCATGTTGGTCTGCTGTAAAGACGGTTTTGGGTTCACGATGATGATGAGGAGAAGTTTGCTTTGTTAGTATGTTTACTTTATTCCCATTTCATTATCTCGCATGAATGACTTTACAGCATTATTTCTGGAAGTAACCAGCTTTCATACTGAAATTGCCTCGATTTCAGTCTGTTTTATAAATTTGGATTTTGAGCATGCTCAACTTTCCCTGGAAAGATCATTTAACACTGAAGGTTTAATCTTTCATTTAAAATAAAGACACCAGACTTTCTGTCAGGTAAAGAAATAGTTTGGTAATTTGCACTGAAATACAGTCACTTGCCTGCTTGAGATTTCATGTTCAAAACTGAACTTATAACAATGGACTGTTTTCACAAATTGATCAGCCTACTCAAGGGCAACAGAAAGTATTAGAGCTGTTTTTTCAGGTGAGCGATTCTAACTAGCAAACATGCTGTTATTTTATTTTGTAAAAGCAAAACAGTTTTTAAACTTTGTGCACTTTGGGTTTTTTCCTGCAGTTAAATTCAGTTACAAATATGTATTAAGCATTTATGGCACCTGCTACAGAGGCTTTTCCTTCTAAAGGAAAGTTATAATTATAAATACATAACATAACTTTTTAATTTTTAACATTTTTTATAAGACGGGCATAATGTACACTTTTGTTTATCAAATACATTAAAGCATTTGGGAATCTTAAATAAGGTAACACTCATGCTTACATGTGTACCTTCTCCACAAAAAGTCAATTTTAACCTCATTTCTTTTATAATAATTTCCTGGAAAATAATTTGCTCACCCACTAATGGATTGATTTAGGACCTAATCCATACTTCAGCTTGATCTGGATCTGACTTATGTCGTGTCCACAGAGTACTGTCTAAAATATGTCACATTTGACCTCTGACCTCTCCTTCAAAGTCAATAGATTGCTCTGAATGTTAAAGTGATAATAATAGAGCTATTTAAAGAATAGATTGGTTTGAGTATTATCGATTCATTTTATTATGACTTTATCTACATTAGAGTAACAGATTATAACGATTTAAACACATGTATAAAGTTTCATGTAAACTACATGATGTAAATCCTGTAAAATGGGTAATAGAAGCCTGCTCTTTGCACTTGTTTCACTACAAAGTACTTGAAGTGCGTTAAAAACAAAAGAAATATATACAAAACCCATAAACCTAATACAGTTTGGATGATTTAACTTACTTACCAGTTAGCTTGTGCGGTTCTTTCAGGGTCGGGAACGATCCTCCCCTGACCACCGGCGGTACTCGATGCTAGACCCCTCGGCTCTGGACTCGGAGGTGACCCGTCTGCGCCAACGGCTGCTCAGCACTGAGGAAGCCCTGAGGAACGCCTTAGAGCACAACCAACAAGTCGACCAGCTGGTCCAGGCCATGCGGAAGAATCCAGAAAAAAGCCCGGTAAATTTAAAAAAAAAAAAAAACAAGATGGAGAAACATGCAACCACACAATCACATATCCATACTACAGCTAGTTTGTGTTTGGGGAATAAACCCAGGCAGACATAGGGAGTACGTGCAAACACTCCACAGAAAGGCCTCTGCAGGCAGCAAATGCAATCACGCTTTCAATCCCCACCTAGACTGCATGCATGCAGCCAGAACCAGAACGTTTCTGGTACCAAATCCCATCAGTCTCCTACAAATGGTAGCTATTAAGACTGTTTTAAGATGTTAAAACCCAGGTCACCTGAACAGGTCTTCTAATGTCCAATCAGGCCAAGAACAGGACTAAAATGATCATTTCTGACTGTTTTCCAGGTCCACGGTGCAAATTCGGCTAATGGAATTCACCACCAGGAGTCACACAGCGCTCAAGATGTTGGTATTCTTTCCTTTTGCTTTTTTCAGTCATTGATTTAATAATAAAAATAATACATTTTAAGGAAGACATGCTTTACGTTTCCTTCCCTAGGAACAACACTGATATGAGCAGAAGCGATGAGAGTGGGACGCTGACGTGACCCCGAGTGAACTGGGACGTGCTGAAGTACACCTGAAACGTCAAAGTTTGGTCCGACGTGTCTCCCGATGCTGCGGTGGACGCCTGAAACATTTCAGTTTACAGTTAATACCAAAACAGCGAATCTCTGTCTCAAGTGAATATATGTGTTGTTACAGAAAGCACCTATTAGCCAATCATGAAGACCACTTAAAAGTACTTTAAACAGGAAAAAATAAAAAAAGAGATATGGACGTGAAGAGCTTATCAGCTCAACAACTGCTGAGAACTGGCAGTGTGGCAACTTTTGATGCTTTACATTAGTTAGAAAATTTGAAGTTTTGTCATTCGCTGAAGTCTGAATGACTGCGCTGAATTTTGACGAAGAAAGCAAAAAGACTGATGGACGACGAGAAGAAAAACTGGGTCTCAGTCGCTTTGTTTTATTTATTACTTTTATTTTGCTCCTTGGCTTTGTAATAATCCTGTCTGCTGTACGTGAGCTGATGGCCTGATTTTGTTTTTATTTTAAAGGAAGTTTGACTCGTGTCTCACCTTGCTTGATATCTGATGAGGATTGGTAGCAAACATTACCCTTAATCCAGAATTATTTGAACTCAATTTTAGTTACACTGCACCAGATCAAAACAAGTCATCTCAGGGCACTCGCCATAGTAACTACAACATTACACTATAGTAATAGCATCTCTGCTACCAACTTTGTGAAAATAACCAGTTTTTACAGTCACTTTTCAACTTTGTGTTTTTAAAAGGAACATGAGCACTGAACAAATACAAAAGCAACAGTTTGTTGCAATATAGGAGAAGATGACAGAGAAGGTGGAAGAATAGTACAAAGCAATGCTGTCCTGTCTGCAGACCGAGTATGTACTGATCCAGCACAGTGCTGGATGTTGACCTGAGCGTTTGAAAGCTTGGCCATGTTTAATATGAGCAGTCACCATGATAACAGTATATACATAAGGAAAAGTGTAATAAGCCCAATGTAAACAGAATATAAGGACAGTGAAGGACGTGCTTTACTGAACAGTGGGATCATTTCTATTCCTCTACAGCCACCGCCTGGTCAACATTTGTTTGCAGCAAACAGGAAAAACACCCTTGAAGTTATGAAGTTCTCAGGCAGCTCCTCAGAACCATTTGGTCCCAAAGCGCCTTAATGTACGTCTACTGGTAGAAGCACGATGAGCACAAAGTTAGGTTCAGTGTGGTCGTTTAAATGTTGACTGGAGCTCTTTTAACGGTCATTTCTGATCCAAGGATAAAATACAAAATCAACCTCTTCCCGTCTTGGAAGACCCCGCCCTCCCTCGCCAACACACATGAAGAGCGTCATCTGTTACAGGACTGATGGTGATGATGTTACTACCAATCCTCCCTTAAGGTGTTTGTTAAGCCTTTCAGCCATTTACACATCAGTGGACTCATTGTGCAGACTGAACCTGGGAGACGTTGCAGGACATTTGTAGTACAAATACAGTGAACCATTTCAGACTTTTTCATTGTCTAAAACTGTCTGACCGCGCATCAATACATCTTTCTCTGATCGGTGGCTTTGTGTTAATTTACTATATATGGTACAAAATACAGTGTGAGCCTATTGTAATGGCCCTGGATTTCTTTACTGACCCTTTCTGAAGTCTTCTGAAGGGCTTTCCCAGGAGCTAAAACCCAAACAGCAGTGTGGGAATGTGGGAAGTTACGTTCGTCCTTCCCTGGATCGAAATCATCCGGATTTCATTTGCCTCTAACATTTATACTCTTAAGTCTTCCAAATATTGTTTTTATCCATTTGTCAAACTGAACTAAGGGGGGATCCTGTTTGTAGTTGGTCACAGGTTGCTATTGCTTCACAGGAGACACTACACAGAGGTGGGGTGGGGGTGTGCAGAAAGGCTTGAGTAGTGTCCCCTGAGAACACATGCAGGGCAGGTACTGGTCAGCTCAAATAAAACCTGAATTTTCCACTGGATATTGTACATGGCCTTTACAGCTGGAGGGTTCATACCCTTTGGAGTATTGCTGCGATGGTTTTGGAGATTGAGTCATTAAATATTAACAATGCAGGCAAGGGCTGCTGGTGTTTTATTTCACACCCTTTCATGCTTATACGACTTTCAGCATGTTTGTTTTTGAGACCAAGCGCAGCAGATCGGAATATTTCTGCAGAGCTGGTTTAAAGCGGTGGTGTCGGATTTAGGGGCTCGGCGGTTTAGGAGATTCAGCCAACAACCATAATGTGCATGGCTAAATATTTGTCATTAAATAAAACGCAGTGATATCAGCGAGAAAAGATGGCAATAAATCCTTCATGAGGGAAAAGTTGCCACACGGTGGAGATGAGACATCCAGACGCTGCACACTAATTTACAATCTCTAGATTTCTAGCCTCCAGATATATCAGTTTTATTTGTTGGCCTTGGCAAATGTCAGGGCTTATCCACATGTCCCAGTTTCTGCTAGAGGGCTGATTGGTTATGCAGGTGACATTTTGAATAAGTAAGAAGTGACTTATTTGTAAAAGCACAGCATAGATGAGGCACAGATGTCATTTTTGCTCTTGGTGAAACAGAGTTGAACACAGCAGTTAAGAGGGGAAAGTAACTGAAACTAGTGAGATTGCAATGGATTTAATGTAAATAACTTATGATTAAAATTTAATGATCCAAGTACTTTTAAAAGAAACGTTCCCTTTTCCTCACAGATGGGATATCAAGCTAATGTTAGTTTACGGGGCACGTATAACTAAACTTGGTATTAAGACGGTTGGACAAGTTAAATGATTGCATGCTGATGTCTATTTAATGTAATAAAGTAACCAGTGCATCAAAAAAAATAACCAAGTAAACCTAAGTTTCACCATTTATTACGTTAAATATTAATAAAGCCATATGAACAGTTTTATTTATATTTAATATAATAAAGTAACCAATCAATTTATTGTGTGTTTTAAAAAAATAAATAAATAAGGAACCAAGTAAAAAGTTACACTTGGATTTACTTGGTTCCTTTTTTCTTTACATTAAATATAGTGCAGCTATTTATATAGCATGTTTCAAAGCATAAGCTATAACAGACATTCTAGCACAATCCTTTTTTTTTTACTAAAATCAGATAAAGCTGGATGTAAATAATATTACCCATAAAACAAATAAGTGTAAAAAATATATATAACTTAACATTAATAAACACCGTAGAAATAAAATGAAGTAAGATCATCAGTAGTCCAATGAAACTAAAACAAAAATGAAAACAAGCAGAAATTGGGAACAATTACGTTTAAAACCAGCAACTATAGACTAACAGCTAATGGCTAAACAGGCATGTTTCTACTTTTAAACTTCTAATGGTCCAGTGCACCTAACAAGACTTTGCAAGGCATAAAACCTAAAACGGGTTTCATTACCATTTGTTGTGACTCATGAAATAACCTGATCCTGCTGACCCGAGGGGTCAAGCTGGGTCGTAGCTTACTGGCAATCAGAGCGATATTGATGTCTCGGACCGTGGAGCAAAACAAAAATACGAGCTCAAATTTTAAAAATCAATTCTAAAGCTAAAGTGAAGCCAACGACCTTACGACAGCTGTTAAAAGGTCATAGTAAAACTGACTTTTTTAAGACTAATTAAACATTCACAACTATTTACATAACAGATGGCCAAGACTGGGATTATAGTTTATAAATTCAGTTCAACTTCTACAATATATTACATATGCAGATCACAGTGGAGCTAGAGAAGCAGAAAAACTTTACATATTGAGGTTTAAGCACTACATTTTAATTCTGGTTAAAACATTTTGTCAGAATCTAGAAACTTTTTCTTATTTTTAAATATTCATATATTTCCACACCTGCATGGAAATGTAAAAAAGAAAAGCACCTCTTCTCTAGGATCTGAACTTTACCCTATATCAAACAGACATGAGCTATTTTGGGCAATCACTGCAGCTATGGCATAACTTCCATGGCCACAAGATCCATGTAGCTGCCGTAGATCCACTTTGGACAGATCCTAATCCTAAAAATACTTTGGATACTGCGCAGCTATCGCATCAAAGCACCTACGCAGTCTATGAAGGATTTCTTAAAACACAAAGTAATGTGTGAAGTTGCTGTCAAGTGGCAGACGGTGATTTAAATAGCCACAGTCTAAATAAAATATATGCGCGTTTCACTATTATTATTTTTTAAGGACATTCTCCTTTCCGTGTACATTTTGCTCTCTGAGGGTTTTTCCAGAGGTTGCTCCGTTAATCCTGTATGTAAATTGCAGCCAATAGATGCTGTTGTTGAGTTGGGCTGGGATTAGCAGGAGGCGAATGAGTTTCAATTTTACTGGATTACAGAACAAAGAAAGGGGAAAGGGACACCCTGCTCTGTTAAGGGGAAAAAACAGACATAAAACTAAGAAAAAAAATACACAAATAGCAGACAACGGGACGTGAGCTCGAAGTCGTCGTTGTGATGATCCGGATTACGATGTTTTAGCAGATGGCACAGCTACATTGTGGATGGGAATTGTGAGCGTTTCTGATGGATTAAAACGGGGGAATAAACCTATTCCGGGATTGACAGCAGCAACAAGGCTATTTAATCGCTAATTAAGGTGAGATTTCGATGTCCGTTTTGACATTATTGAGGAGTTACGTTCTGCGCCCTCGCAAAGCTTGCGGCTTTTGTGATTGTGCATTTAGAAATTACAGATTATAACCTAATTTCGGGACTGGGGGAGGAGATGAAAGGAAAGTGCTAGCGCTAGCTAGCATAAAGGGGGCTAGCGCCGCACTGCTAGCTCAACGCTCTAATGCTACCGTTAGCTAATTAGCCAGCGATTATTAGTTAGACATATGGTAAGTAGCGGAGAAAGGTTACCGATAGTTAGCAGGTTTCAGGGACTCCTCCCTTTAACCTTGCGAGCGGAAAGCTAGCCTCTGTTTATGACTGGGATGCAGCGTCTGTCTGCTTGGCAAATTATCCCCCATATTTCTTTTTAACGCTATCACTTACCAGAAGGTTACCCAGCTAATACAACAAAGCCAGCTAGCCGCATTAGCAAGTGTAAGAAAGGAAGCTACACATTTCAACTTTCAGCCAAAGGATTTGAATAACTAACAGCGTTGTCGACTTTCATACCAGCCTCGACACACAGGCACTGCGCCGCAGTTAACTTTAACAGAAATCACTAGCCGTCCTATAATTACACCCAGTTTTAAAACAGCGCTCAGTGGTTGCATGTATCCAAACAGCGAGCGTTTAATTTGGACATTAGTGTGTTATTTTCTTGTCGTTTTAACCTCAGCTGCTTTCTTGTAGACACACGTTAAAGTTTGTTTTTGAAAACAGCTGACTGGAGTGAAACTATCAGCTGTTGGTGTTTGGAGAAATTAGCTGAGGGGGAAAAAGTAGACATCCCATCCATGTCTGATATGCGATTTCACTGCTTACCTTTCCCATTTACCTCAGCTGTGACGTGAACTTTTTAAAGAGCATTTAAACAGATGTGCAGTATGAAGACAGCATCGTGCCAACTCAGTTGAAATTACTGTAGTCGAAATCTACTTTAATTTTTCTTTAGTAAAATACAGTTTTAACATAGTTGAAGTTCTGTTAAACTGACCAGAAAGTGAAGCTTCTGGTCAAATAAAGGTTTAGAGAAAAAAAAAAAGTTTCCCTGGTTCTTTATCAGTTTCCTTATGTCACATATACCCTTTCTTACTCCAATAAAAAGGTTTTATCCGAGTAAAAATCAAACCTCTTTAGGAGATGTTTAAGTTTAAGGTGTTACAGCCGACTCGATTTTCAACTTTTAACTTTGGAGAACTTAGGAAAAAAAGAAAAAAAAAATATCACACCAGTGGTGACTTACAGTTTCTGACACAGCAAACAAAAGGATTGTCTGCTGCTGGAAGGAAATGTTAGATAACATCTATCAAACCACACCCAGACTTACAGCAAGGTGCCGTGCCTTTCCATGAAAAGGGACAAAAAAACCAAAACACTACCCTCAATGACTTGCATATAATTCTTCTAGCAGGATGAACTTTAGATTAAGCGTCGTTTTTGCTTCCCTTTCCCAATCAGACACCTTCTGAGGACTGCGCTTGATTGACATCTTTGTTACACTCCCGAGTTGGCTCGCACTTCTTTGGGCCGGTGAAACTAAAACATTTACAGACTCTTAAGTTGCACACCACCAGTTGGAACGATTTCAGTCTGTTTTCGGCTCAGTTTCCTCACACAAATATGCTACTTATGCCAGCCTGAAACACTGGCTTTTTGAGCACAGCGGCATCATAAACGGCACAATAAAAACTCAGTTCACATTGCTTTTTCTGGTTAGATCCAAGGCAAAATTGACCCCCATTTGAAAACATTTCAAAGCTATGAAAGGATGAAATACAGAAATTAAACTTCGTTTACAATCAGTTTCAACCTTGAGTAGTGCATCACAAACTAGCTTTCGATGCTTTTCCCACATCTATACTTCACAAATCTGTGAACAGGAAAGGATTGTTTTAAAAGCACCTCCATTACCTGATGTTGGCTATAACACAGTGGAAATTTAACATCGCAGGACACACCCAGTTATTTTGGTTCACGAAGCTTTGCCATTAGCTTAAACCTTCAACCTGAGCACAGGCCTAATCAGCCACAATAATTGGAGACACCTGTGCGGCTAAGCAGGTGTGCTGGAAACCCTTCTCTCTGTGATGGTGACCTTGAGTGGTATTATTATGGTACACCATTTAGGATTAATAGTTAGTTATATATATATATATTTAAATATAATTGGTGTTTACCTGCAGGCCTTTTTATTTATAAGATAAGATAAGATAACCTTTATTAGTCCCACACGTGGGAAATTTGTTTTGTCACAGCAGGAAGTGGACAGTGCAAAAGTTATGACGCAAAAATTAGAATACAATAAGAATAAATACAGTACACAGCTGTACAGAATAGAATAAAATAATATACCGTATTTTCACAACCATAAGGCGCACTTAAAAGTCTTAGATTTTCTTCAAAAAGTGCGGCGCGCCCTATAGCGCAGTGCGCCCTGTGTGTTGTAAGGAGGACGTAGTAGAGAACACCATGAGAACGCTAAAGGGTGAAGTGTGTGCGTTGACTTTATTGCACATACCTGTATAAAAGAACAGGTATGTGTGTTATGCAGGACATCGTTGTTTTAACAACCCTGAAAATGGCAAAGAGACACGCTTACGAAGCACAGTTTAAACTGAAGGCCATCAGCTACGCGGAGGAACATGGAAATCGAGCAGCGGCGAGAGAATTTAAGATTAATGAATCGATGGTTCGCAAGTGGAGGAAGCTGGAAAACAAGCTCCGGCAGGTCAAGAAGACGCAGCTGAGTTTCTGCGGACATAAGGCGATCATCGAGCAAAGAACGAGCGGGAGAAGCGTTTCGACGGTCACCATTCGGCTAAAAGCAGTTTCACTTTCACTTTTTATGAAACGGTGCCATTTTTCCATCCGGACCAGGACTACGGTAGCGTAGCAACTTCCAGCGGATTATAAGGAAAAGCTGGCCATCTTCCACTCCTACTGCAGCAAACACATCGGCGACAAACACATCCAGCGATGGATGACCGATGGAGACCACAGTTTAACCAAGAGTGGAAACCAGCGCCGGGCGAGTTACGCCACAATTTGCCAATGGATTGTAGATGCTTGGGCTAACATGTCTGCTGGCACTGTTGTTCGAGCTTTCGCAAAAGCCGGCATCATTTCCGAGGAGCCGCACGGCACGGAAAGTGACTCTGACAGTGAAGAAAGTGAACCTGGCATGTTTGATGAAGATTTAGCGCAGCTGTTCAATTCAGACACAGAGGATGAGGACTTCGATGGGTTTGATTGATGATAAAAATGTGAGTACCAAACTTTGTTTTGCTCCTGCTTTATTTTTAAATACGCACACTTGTATGCTTGTGTGTTGTTGATGATGACGATTACTGGTAATAAAAATGTGAGTAAGGTACCGAACTCAGGTTTGCTCCCGCTTTATTTTTAAATACGCATACGGTACTTGTATGCGCCCTATGATCCAGTGCGCCTTATGTGTGTGTTAAATACAGTAATGGCACACAACTGAGACTGCGCCTTTTAGCACAGTGCGTCTTATGGTCGTGAAAATACGGTACTATATACAGTAGAATAAAATAGAATAAAAATATACAATAAGATAAAAATAGAATACGAATGCTATATACAACTGAGTAAAAATACAACGATGCCAGAAAGGATTATTGCACTTAGTGTTATTGCACATGTGTGGATGTGTGTGTTTGTTCAGTTAAAGTCTTTGTTGTGGAGTCTGACAGCAGTGGGGAGGAAAGACCTGCGAAATCTCTCCGTCCCACACCGTGGGTGCCGCAGTCTCCCACTGAAGGAGCTGCTCAGTGCTGTCACAGTCTGCTGCATGGGGTGGGAGACGTTGCCCAACAGGGATGACAGCTTAGCCGCCGTTCTCCTGTCACTCACCACCTCCACTGGGTCCAGAGGGCATCCTAGAACAGAGCTGGCCCTTCGGATCACCCTGTTCAGTCTCTTCCTGTCCCCAGCAGAGATGCTGCCGCCCCAGCAGACCACACCATAAAAGATAGCAGAAGCCACCACAGAGTCATAGAAGGTCTTCAGGAGTGGGCCCTCCACCCCAAACGACCTGAGTCTCCGCAGCAGGTACAACCTGCTCTGCCCTTTCCTGTAGAGGGCGTCTGAGTTATGAGTCCAGTCCAGTCTGTTGTTCAGATGAACACCAAGGTACCTGTAGCTGTCCACAGCCTCAATGTCCATACCCTGGATGTTCAGTGGTTGCAGTGGAGAATGCTTGTGCCTGCGGAAGTCTACCACCAGCTCCTTGGTTTTACTGGCGTTGATCTGGAGGTAGTTCAGCTGGCACCAGTCCACAAAGTCTTGAGTCAGTCCTCTGTACTCCTTGTCGTCCCCATCAGTGATGAGGCTGACTATTGCAGAGTCATCAGAGAACTTCTGCAGGAAGCACTGGGTGGAATTGTGGGAGAAGTCTGCAGTGTAGATGGTGAAGAGGAACGGAGCCAGAACCGTTCCCTGTGGGGCCCCCGTACTGCAGACGACCTTGTCCGACACACAGCCCTGAGTCCTCACATACTGTGGTCGGTCGGTGAGGTAGTCCAAAATCCAGGTAGTGAGGTGATGGTCCACTCCAGAGTTCACCAGCTTGTCCTTCAGAACCGAGGGAAGAATGGTGTTGAAGGCACTGGAGAAATCAAAGAACATGATTCTCACAGTGCTTCCAGCGGTCTCCAGGTGAGCGAGGGAACGATGTAGGAGGTGAATGACGGCATCATCCGCTCCAATGCCAGGCTGGTAGGCAAACTGAAGTGGGTCCAGTGATGAGCTTGTTAGGCGCCGAAGCTGAGCCAGGACCAACCGCTCCAGGGTCTTCATCAGGTGGGATGTCAGAGCCACCGGCCTGTAGCTGTTGAGGTCCTTGGGGCGTGAAGTCTTTGGCACTGGTACAACACAGGAGGTTTTCCAGAGCTGTGGGACTCTTCCCAACCTCAGGCTCAGGTTGAAGAGGTGCTCCATCACCCCACACAGTTGGTCCGCGCAGGACCTGACGACCCTCGAGCTGATGCCATCTGGACCCGCTGCCTTCTTGCCATTAATCCTCCTCAGTTCCCTCCTAACCTGGGTGGTTGAGAGAGACAGGCTGGAGCCTTGTGTTGAGTGTGTATTGGATGCTGTTGTTGGGGGTGGGGAGGAGTGAGCAGGGTGAATAGAGGAGGTGTGAAGTGTCTGAGGTGGAACAGCAGCAGTGGGGGTGGGTGAGTCTGCAGCCGATGTTGCAGACTGCCTCATGGCTGAATCAAATCTGTTGAAGAAATGATTCAGTTCATTTGCCCATCTCACATCCCTCCCAGGCAGAGAGTTCTGCTGTTTGTGGCCTGAGATGGTTCTGAGGCCTTTCCAGACTTCACCAACGTTGTTTTGCTGAAGCTGGTTCTCCATCTTCTGCCTGTAGCTGTCCTTCCCATTCCTTATCAGTCCCCTCAACTCTCTCTGCACCCTTTTCAACTCTTCTTTGTCTTTGGATTTGAAGGCCCTCCTCTTCTGCTTGAGGACAGCTTTAATTTCTGGGGTAATCCAAGGTTTGTTGTTGGAGAAACACCGTACAGTCCTGGTAGGTACGGTGTTATCCACACAGAAATTAATATAGTCAGTAATGCATGTAGTAAGGCTGTCGATGTCCTCTCCATGGTCGTCACAGATCACCTCCCACACAGTCGACTCAAAACAGTCCTTAAGAGCCTCCTCGCTCTCCTCTGACCATCTCTGCACTGTGCGGGTGGCTGGTGGCACCCTGCGCACTAAGGGCTCATACACAGGGACAAGGTGCACCAGGTTGTGGTCAGATTTGCCCAGTGGAGGGAGAGGTGATGAACTGTATGCCTCTTCAGCATTGGCATACAGTAAGTCCAGTGTTTTATTGTCTCTGGTTGAGCAGGTCACATACTGGGTGAAGGTGGGCAGTGTGGAGTCCAAAGAGGCATGATTGAAGTCCCCTGATATTATGAGAAGGGCTCTCGGAGATTGTGTTTGCAGTCTGCTGACCACTGAGTGGAGAGTGTCACAGGCTGCATCCGCGTTGGCCGAGGGGGGGACATACGCTGTTATTGCGATAACATGCGAGAATTCCCGGGGCAGATAGTACGGACGCATGCTAACGGCTAACAGCTCAATGTCTCTGCTGCAGAGTTGTTCTTTCACAGTGATGTGCCCAGGGTTTAGTTTCTTTATGTAATTTGATCTTTTTTGAAACACACCTTTGAGCCACAAATACATGAAAAGATGTCTACATTTGTAAGAATTGCAGTAGACCAGGTGCTGTCCCTACACCACATAAGTTCTATAGGAGCACCTCGTACTAAAATAGGTCTATCTTTAATTCACCTTAGTCAGCAAGAAACATTGAACCTTATGAATCACACTAACATTAACCTTGCCTACCTCTGATGCAAGATAGAGGTTTAGTATTTATTTAGGGAATTAAAATCTAAAGTTTTAGTGCCTTCAAAAACAGTGGCTAAATATCTTAAAGGGGACCTATTCTGCTCATTTCCAGCACCATGTATTTATTCTTTTTACACTCAGTAGGTCATCTTCTGAGAGAAAGGTTGACAGTATAATCCTGGATACTGACCCTAATTAATCCATCGGGGTGTGTGGAAACGTAAAAGCGCTGTATAAATGTATGTATAAAAGTCCTTTAGTGGTTGGTTTGAGACGACAAGCTTTACAGAAGTATCACCCCGAAAGCCAACCCCCCCGATTGGCTGCTTCCCACAAAAAGAAGGTTTGAACAGCAGTAGGAGGGGCTTCTGTGCTCACGTCAAGAGCTGTGTGCCGGTGATGACTGTAAAACATACAGCTTAACTCTTAATGACATCATACAGAGCCAACAGTAGGAAGAAACGTCAGTTTTAAAGCAGTAGGAAGGCTGAGTTTTAGGCTCACAGGGATTACTTGTACATATGCTGACTTCATTGTTTGAACTTAGGTTATGTTTAATATAAGCATCCATTATAGTACAACAACAGCACTGTATATTACAGAAAATAAGGGGTTTTGACTTGATGTGGCTACGTTTCGCCCTGTTTGTAGAAAGTAAAACATTAAGACTTGAGGTATAATAGCTACGCTGAGTTTTTTGTTTCATGTGATCATAAAAATGTCTTGTGTCAATTAACATCTGAGCACTCAGACTGAGTTTTGGTTTTGCATTAAGCTGAATTCATTATATTCATTTACCACTTGCTGATGATGATGCTCAGGCAGTTTGCAGAGAATCTTAACACGCATTCGAAACACTGCAAGTTGACTAGATCATAACCAGATAGAGAGAAAGTCGTATGTCTTTTGTGTCATATCGGGTTACTGATTATGTTATAGGCGAATTAATGGAATTGAATTTTCATTTAAAAGTCAATTGTGGTTTACACCGATGATAAAAATAAAGTTTTTCTTTAATTTGTGCGTTTTCCCATGCAGCATGTTCTTTTCCTTCATTTTTGCTTTTTCATGTAGTTCCCATTTGCTCGTTGCCAGGCTGTGGCTGCTTTAATTCAGGTCACATTCATTTATTTAGTTTATTCATTTGAGCTGCAATCAGAGTTACTGAAAACTCACTTAATAAAAAGAGTTTTATCTGTCTTCCTTTTTTAAATTGAGTAAATCCACCATTTTTCCAGTTTATGTGAACATTTGTATTAAATAACCATATTGTCAGTACTGGACAAAAATGAATGTCATTAAGAGTTTTGCTATAATTGAGCAGCCCTAGCAGGCAGGACCTTTATCAATGGCTCAAAATTGTTCTGTCCAGGATAGGGCTGCCACAAACGATTATTTTGATAGTCGACTAGTCACCGATTATTTTTGCGATTAGTCGACTAATCAGATCATGCATCCATTGGACGTAAAACGTACAGCTTATTGCACCAGCAGCATCTGCTCTTATATAACTACCATTAGCTTACAGCTTTAAGTGTTTAAGGTATGTGCTAACTAAAAATAAAGACAAGATGATAGTTTATTAAATTTTAATGAAATCTGCAGATTGTTTAGGTGAAGTTTAATAAACTCAGCCGTCTGCTCCTTGCTATCTAAAATATAACAGGACACCGGAGTATATTCTTGAGCATCTCACACTTCTGATAATCAGCTGTCTGCTTGACGTTTATTCAGCTGTGTAAAAACTAACTTCAATCTCAGCCAAACCGATTTACTCAGGAACAAATAAAATACTAAAAAAAGCCAAACAATAACATTTTTAAGTTATCTATGTGACTTATATATGTTCAACCTGAGTAGCGAAGGACGGCGGTGGGTTTGAAAACGATTTGCCGGGAGTCCGGTGTTCTCACGGCTCTAGTGAGCCTAGCCCCCGGCTAGCTATCGAGCTAGTGGGCAACAGAAGTCTCCGAAAACGTCGAAACGCTTTTGAAAATATGCGGTGTCTTGATAAACTGAGCAGATATTTGAGGTTTACACAGCTACATTCTCGCCTGAAAATATGTTAAACGTTTATTTACTGACCCAGAAAGAATAATAAGTAATATTAAAACTAACTAGCTGCCGCCATTGTCGGAAACTGAGCAGGGCTGCGCTATGAATTCTGGGACAGAGCTTCTTCTTCTTCTTCGGGGTTTAACGGCAGCTGGCATTCTTGTACATGCAGTGCTGCCATCTTCTGTTTCAGTCCGTTGTTACATTCTTAAATCCTACTACTTATTCCTGCGTCTTTTGGGATCTTACAAAGCTTCAAACGACGCGTCGACTATTAAATTAGTCGTCGATGATTTTGATAGTCAACATAATCGTGACTAGTCGACTAATCGTGGCAGCCCTAGTCCAGGATGATTTTTATGAATAAGAATAAGAACAACTTTATTTATCCCGAGGGAAATTATTTTGTCATGTACATGCTCAAAGCAGCAGGAGAGACAGAGGAACAGATGAATAAGATATATGATATACAATATATACAATAAGAATAGTAGTGTACAGTAATATACAGTAGGAATAGTAGGAGTATTTTGGACCTTAGTACAACTGGTCCGTAGATGGTTAAGACAAAGAGTCAGTGTAGCCTTACTTTAAAGAAATCTCCACATTTTCCTGTTACTTTGAGCAAGCTGGGCACAGCTTGGGCACAGTCCAAGGACAACCCCTTTCTGGTGGGCGGCGTAGTTTCTTTACCTTCAGGAAAAACCCCTGTTATGTTAAATAAACTGCATGACTGTTGCTTATACTAACAACGATCGTAAGCCTCTTTTTGCAGGCTTAGAGTATAATTGAGCTTTTGTAAAAGTGACTGTCTGGATGAAATCATAGTGAATAGTCCCCGCATGCCTGCAAAGTTCACCTCATTCTCCATCAACAGCTGGATTTGCAATAAATAACCTTGGCTTTCCTTTTCTTTCGGGATCATAATAGACTCATTGATTTTGAGCATTGCTTTATTTATGAAAGCCGTTCCATGTTGAACTCTTCAGTAGTCACTGAGAATCATAACAGCACTGTGACATTATGCTTGAGCTTCCTCTCGCAAAGCAATTGACATGGCATTATCCCGAGCCTCTGCTTATCCCCACCGTTTGTCCCTCTCTCTCTGCTTCCTTTGCCTTTTAAATATGCGAGGGAAAGAGGCCATCTATTTCCAGGCCATAATAATTTAGGAGGGAGGGAGGGGGTAATGTTTGCTGTGGCCTCAGGGGATGCAGATTTAGATGGCCAATAGACTTGGCACGTTCAAACTGGTGCAGCTGAACCCCACCACACCCACCCTCCTCTTCCTCCCTCTGCCTCTTGTCTGTCTCTCTGCCTCTGTGTCCTCTCTCTCTATTGAGTCAGTGGTTTGGGCTTGCCAGAGGCTAGTATAATGGTTCCCAGTGTCTGGAGAGATTAAAGGCCAGAGCTGCATTGTTCAAATGCCCCGAGATTAGTTTCCAAGGAGACGGGTTTCAGTTGCCATGAGAACATAGTGCCTGGCTTTAGCCGAGCAGCTTTTCTTTAACACTTCCTGTCTGTTTGCAGCTTTGCTTTTTTTGTTTACATGGCCCGTTTTTTCTATGCCTTCCTTCCTTGATTTAGCTACTCATACGATACGATGCTGATGCAGTTATTTTGGAAACATAAGGACTCATTTTAATAATCTGTAACCAGTACCTCTTTTTTTTTAACACCCAAGATCTGTTAAGGAGAAAAGTTTAAGGTCCCAGTGACAGAGTGTATGGTTGTACGCAGCGTTGTGGTGTTTTCAATCAGGAATTAAACAGGAACTGGCCTGTGAGTTATGACACCCGAAATGTATCTGCTTTTTTCACATAATAGGTTTTCTACTTCTAATAATTTAATTACAGTGAACCGTGGCTCATATGAAAAACATTTTAAATAATACAAATATCCACAAATTACGTGTTTGGTTTAACAGAGGATGAAAAAATGTCTTGACAGTGATAACTTCATTGTAATTTTCTTGCATTCAGCTGAGACGTATGCAGAATTAATTTCTTGCACTCAGAATCAGAATCAGAAAGGGGTTTATTGCCACATGTTGAGCAGGTTTACAACATTAGGAAATTGCTGCGGTGCTTCAGTGCAAACGTAGTGTCATAAATAGCACTTAAATAGACATGAAAAAATAAAAGTAGGGATAAGAGTTAAAAGTGCTACGTAGAAAGATATGTGCATGAGCTATACATGAGATATATACATGAGAATAAGAATTAAGAGTGCTACGTAGAAAGATATATACATGAGTGCAGGTGGTGATCAGTGCCAAACATGGAATGATGCAGTGACACAGCGTAGGGTCATGTGTTAGTGGTGGGAACAGTCATATGGTTATTGTTCATGTGTCCAACAGCAGAGGGGAAGAAACTGTTCTTATGGCGAGAGGTTCTGGTGCGATTGGACCGGAGCCTCCTGCCTGAGGGGAGCAGGTCAAACAGACTGTGTCCAGGGTGAGAAGGGTCAACTGAGATCCGAGCTGCACGCCGCAATGTCCTGGAGGTGTACAGGTCCTGCAGAGATGGGAGTCTGCAGCCAATCACCTTCTCAGCAGAGCGCACAACACGCTGCAGTCTCTGTTTGTCCCTGATAGTGGCTCCAGCGTACCACACGGTGATGGAGGAGGTGAGGATGGACTCGATGATTGCAGTGTAGAACTGCATCATCGTCCGTGTTGGCAGGTTGAATTTCTTCAGCTGCCTCAGGAAGTACATCCTCTGCTGGGCTTTCTTGATGACGGAGGTGATGGTGGGCTCCCACTTCAGGTCCTGGGTGATGGTGGTACCCAGGAAGCGGAATGAGTCCACAGAGGTGATGGGGGTGTCAGTCAGGATGATGGGGGGGAGTGGGGCTGTGTGCTTCCTGAAGTCCACAATAATCTCCACTGTCTTCCGGGCATTCAGCACCAGGTTGTTGTGGCTGCACCAGGACACCAGACGTTCAACCTCCCTCCTGTAGGCAGACTCATCCCCGTCCGAGATGAGTCCAATAACGGTGGTGTCATCTGCAAACTTGATTAGCTTGACAGACTGGTGGGTGGAGGTGCAGCAGTTGGTATACAGGGAGAAGAGCAGGGGAGAAAGAACACAGCCCTGAGGGGAGCCGGTGCTGATGGTCCGGGAGTCCAAAACATTCTTTCCCAGCCTCACATGCTGCTTCCTGTCCGTCAGGAAGTCAGTGATCCACCGGCAGATGGGATCAGGCACATTCATCTGGGAAAGCTTGCCTCGGAGATGGTCTGGAAGGATGGTGTTGAAGGCAGAGCTGAAGTCCACAAACAGGATCCTGGCGTAGGTTCCTGGGGAGTCCAGATGCTGCAGGATGAAGTGTAGGGCCATGTTGATGGCGTCGTCTACAGACCTGTTGGCTCTATATGCAAACTGCAGGGGGTCCAGGAGGGGGGCCGTGAGGGTCTTGAGATGGGAGAGAACTAGGCGCTCAAAAGACTTCATGACCACAGATGTCAGAGCCACGGGTCTGTAGTCATTTAGTCCAGTGATCCTAGGTTTCTTGGGGACAGGGATTATGGTGGAGGACTTGAAGCAGGCAGGCACATGACATGCCTGCAGTGAGGAGTTGAAAATGCCAGAAAACACTGGGGCCAGCTCGTTTGCACAGTGTCTGAGGGTGGCAGGAGACACGCTGTCTGGGCCGGGAGCTTTCCGAGCATTCAGGTTCTTAAACTGCTTCCTCACATCTGCTTCATGAATATGAAGAGTTGTGGTGGGAGGAGGTGGTGTGAAATCCTCTTTTGTGTGGGGTGAGGAGGGGGGTGTTGTAGGTGAACAGTTTGAAGGTGGTGATGGCTCTATGGAGGGGGGAGAGGTGGGGGAATTAGTGTCCAAAGTGCCTCTATTGTTGGGGCCGTTGGAGGTGTGAAGGCTGCCTGATGGCTCGTCAAAACGGCAGTAGAAGTCGTTAAGGGTGTTGGCTAAGAGCAAGTCATCAGTGGAGTGGGGGGTTTTAGGCTTGTAGTTTTAGATTAGATTAGATTAGATTAGATAGAACTTTATTAATCCCTCGGGTGGGTTCCTCTGGGAAATTCGATTTCCAAAAAAGCACAGCACCGACAGAAGTTACAGAGTTATACACACACACATATATATAAATACAGAGACAATATAAATAAAATATACGAAGGGGATAAATAGAATAAATAGGAATAAAAATAAAAATACAAGTGAATTGCACATTTCAAGTATTGAGTCTATTGCACTGTTGACTATTTACAAAAGTATTGCACAAAAGGTATTGCACAGTGAGGTGAAGAGGCACTACAGCTTAGTTGTTCCCCCCTCCTTTGTCCTCCTGTTTCCCCTCCCTCTCCCCTCCAGAGAGGAGTTAAACAGTCTGATGGCGTGTGGGACAAAGGAGTTTTTAAGTCTGTTAGTTCTTGTCTTTGGGAGAAGCAACCTGTCACTGAACAGACTCTTCTGATTGTTTATGGCCGTGTGCAGAGGATGCCCAGCATTGTTCATAATGTCCAGCAGTTTCTTTAATGTCCTTTTCTCTGCCACTGTCACCAGAGTGTCCAGCTTCATGCCGACCACAGAGCTAGCCCTCCTGATCAGTTTCTCCAGCCTGGATGAGTCCTTCTTTGCTGTGCTGCTCCCCCAGCACACCACAGCATAGAAAAGTATTCCAGCAACCACCGACTGGTAAAACATCCTCAGGAGCTTCCTGCAGATGTTAAAAGACCTCAGCCTCCTGAGGAAGTACAGTCGGCTTTGGGCTTTTTTATACAGGTGCTCTGTGTTGCATGACCAGTCCAGTTTATTGTCCACCCACAGCCCGAGGTACTTGTACTTGTTGACCACCTCCACCTCCTCCCCCTCTATCTGAACCGGCAGTGGACCTGCTCTAGACCTCCCGAAGTCCACAACCAGTTCCTTAGTCTTTGAGGTGTTGAATTGCAGGTGGTTTGTGTGACTCCATGCGACAAAGTTCCTCACCAGACTTCTGTACTCCTCTTCCTGATCATCCCAGATACACCCCATGATGGCTGTGTCGTCTGCAAACTTCTGAATGTGGCATAATTCAGAGTTGTAGCAGAAGTCAGAGGTGTACAGGGTGAAGAGAAGAGGGGACAGCACAGTTCCCTGTGGTGCTCCTGTGCTGCTGACCACAGTGTCAGATGTGATGTCCTTCAGCCTGACGTACTGTGGTCTGTCGGTGAGGTAGTCGGAGATCCAAGCCACCAGGCAGGGGTCCACCTCCATCCTGTTCAGTTTTTCCTGAAGCATACAGGGCCGGATGGTATTAAAGGCACTGGAAAAGTCAAGAAACAGGATCCTGACCGTGCCTTTTCCCCCATCCAGGTGTGAGTGGGCTCTGTGTAGGAGGTACAGGATGGCATCCTCCACTCCGACACCCGCCTTGTATGCAAACTGTAGTGGGTCCTGGGCATGTTGTACCTGTGGTCGGAGGAGGTTGAGGAAGAGCCGCTCTAGAGTCTTCATAAGATGTGACGTCAGTGCCACCGGTCGGAAGTCATTCAGCTCATTGGGCCGGTTCTTTTTGGGGACCGGGACGATGCAGGATGTCTTCCATAGGGCGGGCACTCTCCCCAGTCGCAGTTTGTGATATTCCTAAAACCTTTCCACACAGAGGCCGAGTCATTCTCTGAGATCTGCTGCTGCATCTTCTCAGAGTGCTGATGTTTAGCAACGTCCACTTCTTTAGTGAACCTGTACTTGGCCTCTCTGTAGCAGTCCCTGTCTCCGCTTCTGAACGCCTTTCTCTTTTCCAGCCACAGCTTTTTGAGTTTAGGAGTAAACCAGGGTTTGTCATTGTTATAACTCACCCTGGTGCGTGATGGCACAATGCTGTCCTCACAGAAGTGGATATAGGAGGTGACAGTGTCCGTAAACTCGTCCAAGCTGTTAGAAGCAGCCTTCATTGTGTCCCAGTCTGTAGACTCCAAACACGTGCGAAGCTCCTCCACAGCCTCGTTGCTCCACAGTTTTTTAGTCCTCACGACAGGTTTGGAGAGCTTCAGCCTCTGTCTGTACGCGGGGATTAGGTATATCAACTCATATCAAGGCAAGGCAAGGCAAGGCAAGTTTATTTGTATAGCACAATTCAACAACAAGGTGATTCAAAGTGCTTTACAGAGACATTAGAAACAAGAACAAATAAAAAGCATGATTTAAAATTGATTAAAACAAGCAAATAAACTAACTAACTAATTAACAAACAAACAAACAAACAACAGTATATAAAATCAAAACAGATAAAATCAGAACAGTAGATAAAATCAGTAGTTAAATGTAAGTTTTGAAATTTAAGCTTAAAGTGTGGATTTGGTGCTTTATTCAAATGCAGCTGAGAACAGGTGAGTCTTCAACCTGGATTTAAATAAACTGAGTGTTTCAGCTGATCTGAGGCTTTCTGGGAGTTTGTTCCAGATATAAGGAGCATAAAAGCTGAATGCAGCTTCTCCGTGTCTGGTTCTGACTCTGGGAACTGATAAAAGACCGGATCCAGATGACCTGAGGGATCTGGATGGTTCATACTGGGTCAGGAGGTCATTGATGTATTTTGGTCCTAAACCATTCAGAGCTTTATAGGCCAGCATCAGAACTTTAAAGTCTATCCTCTGACGGACAGGCAACTCATATCATACTCATATCAACATGCAGCAGACTCTCATTGTAACGTCTTCTGGAGTTCATGAGGTTAAGAATTGAGGCTGTACTCACTATGCTGTATTAACGGAATGGATTGAATGGATTTGATTGATATCGGTGCCACTGTCAGTTCAGTTTGTGGGTTTGAGTCTTTCTCAGTTCACTTACTCTGGTCTCTTTTTTAAAAAGAGTAGTCCTAAACAGGTTTTTCAATGTCAGCACGACTGTTTTTTTTTAAGTCTCTGTGCCTAAACACAATGTACAAACAAAAGATTTGCAGGTGACTCAGGTGTGCCAAAGCTCCCGTGCTGTGAATTTACGTCATTATCTTGTAGTGCACATGAAACCAGTATTGAAAAGGATTTAATAAGCTTGGAGGCACTCAGTTGGACAATTTGGAAAATCTGTAACCAGGATAATTCTCCTGGCACTCATGTTCCACAGAGGATGAATCCCAATCCCCCCCTCTGAAGTTCATACTCCTTTAGTGAAGCTGAATTGTGCAAGTTGCATCTGGCAGATGGGAATGGTGGAGCAGCATGATGACTTTGGCATGGATCTACGATTGCTTCTTTGCTCTGTAGACCCCCCCCTGGGGCCCCTAAGAGAGGTGATATTAGAAAGAAAGTAGAGGGGTGGGTGGCTGGGGCATGGAGAATGAGAACAAACAGGCGTGCATGGCAGGAATCCATTTATAGGCATATAACAGGAAAAGAAGCGTCTAAGTTGTGGTCCTGCTTCTATACATCAGTTAAAGCGGTTTCCAGTAAGTTTCTCTTCTGCTTTTTGTTTTGTGATAATGTTAGCATGCTGGCACATTAAAGATGGTAAATATATCTGCTCAGCAATCACTTTAAAAGTCCCAGTCCAGCCTAATGAGGCCTGTAGACTCGTATTTGTGTGAAACAGGTGAAGGAAACCCTCCCTCCCTTCTGAATTAATTATTCACCTTTCAGAGCTCAGCGTTCTGAATAAAAGCTTATATTTGCTTAAAGTCAAACCACATGATGTCAGCAGAACCTGCTTTGAATGCAGGTCACTGCAGCATGTGTACAGGAATGCATCCTCAGACACATGCAGGGTTTGTCTGTGTCGCTCTGTGGCTGCCTGTCTAAACTGTGTTCATCCGGTCCCCGCAGAGGCATGGCTCAGATCAGGAAGCTGGCATGCGACGGCATCAGGACGAACTCCCGCGGCGAGCCACAGGTCCCGCTGGTGTCAGCCAGACAGGAGATCCTCACCAGCCTGGTGTCTGCCCTCGACTCAGTGGTACGTTCATAATCAAGGGTCATACAGCGTTATTTCCTGTTGGAGATTTTGACATGTGGGGCCAAAATGACATTTTTTTCCTAAACATTTCATGAAATCCACCTTAAAAGTGTTACTATAGTTTTTACTTTTTCTGTTTATGTGAGCATGCATTGAATATAAGGGAGGAATAGTGTATTTTGCTTAATTCCAAGAAAATAAGGACGCAGTTCTTCTAGTAATATCAAGATTGTTAATAATTTTTGTTAACGTGTTTCAAGTAAAAGCCAGTAAATGATTCCTATATGGAGGAAGTCTTGCTCCATACTAAGAAATGCAAGCTTATGAGAAACAGCAAAGTCATTGTCTCTGCAAATTAAATAACTTCATTGGTCTAATTTAACTGTGTATATAGTTTGGGGGAGGGGGGGGGGGGGGGGGTCACCAGGCGTGTTGTCCACTTACAGAAGTCCTGCGTTTATTCCTGGATTCATTTTGGCTAATAAATAAACCGCCATGCGTTGACTCTTACAGTTTTGATCAGAAGTAGTCATACACTTTTAAACTCTAAATTCGACAACTTCATGGTCAACTGAAATTTGCAGCTGCAAACCTGGACGAGCCAAATCCCCTCTGGAGAAGTTTTATGGTTATACGAGACAATAATTTAGCTATTTCGTTGCAGTACAAGAGTTATAGTTGGAGGACCAAAGGTTAGGCTTTCAAACTTAAGGAAGGTCGGTGTCAAGTATGGAGGTGGTAGAATCATGCTCTGGGGCTGTTTTGCTGCCAGTGGTAGTGGATGGAATAATGAATAATGAATGAATGAGGCAGAGTGCTTCCAAATTCTATAACCTAACCTCAAATCAACAGCCAGATGGTTAAAACTTGGACACAACTGGGTGTTCCAACAGGACAATGATCCCAAACACGCACTGAAGCTGGCTTAATATTCGGCTTTTGAAATGGGCTTCCCAAAGGCCCGACCTCAACCTTATTTCAAATTAGAAGAGTATGCTTAAAAGCCATTCATGTGCCAGGAACCTGACCCGGTCAAATATCCAGCCAGAATTATGCCAGAAGCTTACTGACTGGAACCAAAAGCATCTGGTCAAAGTACAACTTGTAAGGACGTGTGTTTGTGTAATTTGAGCCTCTATGTGTCCTTTAAACCACATGTGGATTAGAGAAAATCTAAAAAAGGAAACAACTCAGTTCTTGTTTTTGAATGTCATTAGAGATGCATGTTGTACAATTATTGTACTCTGAATAAAGAACAGTTCAAGGAAACCCTTAAAAGCCAAAAATTACAAAGATTCATGCCCAACATGGAAGTGTACGTGAAGTTCTTCACCACAACTGGAAGTCGTCACTGACATTTTCATTTTGTTTGCTTAAGCCATCAGTTTACAAAGTGTTTCGGTCCTTTGTAAACCTAAAAGCTTCCTTGTTTTGCAGTGCATGGCGATGTCTAAACTAAACGCCGAGGTGGCGTGCGTCACCGTGCACGAGGACAGCGTGATCGCCGTCGGCACAGAAAAGGGGAGAGTGTTCCTCAACTCCAGGAGGGAAATCCAAACAGACTTCTACAAGTTTTGCCGTAAGCACCGCTCTGAACATCGTTTCCCATAATTCATTCAGTCTTAGTAGAACATCGATCACTCTCATTACAGCCGCAGCTGTGAGGTCGTTACTTAAAATACGCTTGTGTCACTTGTGTCCCCGAAGAAATCTTCGTTTTGTGCTTGCACAGATGCAGATTATCTGAGCTTTAATAATCACGGCAGCTTACCTCAACATCAAATGATGTCGCCATGAAATAAATCACCAAAGCAGATGCAGAGCCACATTTCCCCCCCTTTTTATCCCAAATAACAATACATCAGCAAAGTGTCTCATCATATCTTATTTAGCAAAGCCATTTGATGAATTATGTTTACAAATTTACTGACAGTACTTTATAGCACTCCTTTTAAAAACCCACCGTGCATTTGTAGGAGGAGGAGATAAATTAATATTCCATTTTTCTACATATATTATTGTCATATTTTTTGGCTGGAAGACCAATATTATCTTGGTTTTTTGTTATATTTGGTTTTTTGTGTATATTTATTGTTGATTTTGTGTCTCTTCGCGTCTCTTACTCCTTCCTTTTACTCTCATTTCCATTAGCTATGCTAGCATCCAAGGTTGTAAGTTGAATATATTTTAGAAGTTGGCATTGGTCCATTTAGCCCCCTTTGTTCACCTTACTTGAGAGGTAAGGTGAAGCAACAGATAATACACTCAGTTCGCAGTATATCCTCCCCCGTAACCATGGACAGTTTAAAAGATGGACGTAGAGTCCAGGTCTGAAAAGTCAAGCAGTGGACAGCTGCCTTTGGCTGAGCCACGTTCTGTGGAAGGTTTCTTCCTATTGAAAAGCAGTTTTTCCTTCTCACTGTCGCCCACTGCTCATATTGTATGATTGTTGGGGGTTTCTCTTTATTAATGTAGGGTCTTTACCTGACAACATAAAGCACCTCGAGGTGATTTGTGTTGTGATTTGGCACATACTGAATATTAAACTGAATATTTGAATGCTTTCATGGTCAGATCTATCCCTGTCTTGTCAAGATGGCGACTGCTAAAAACGCTACAGGCTTCGCAACAGGACATCAGAGCCCACTGGGTGATGTCACGCTAGCCCCGTCCTTCTTTTATACTGTCTATGCCCGTAACACCAGTTCATCAAGTTTAATTTTCATCAGGCATCTGTTACTGAGAACATTGGCTCAACTTTGCTTTGATTTATTTAAGACTCAAACTGAACGGCTTAATGTTCCCCGCTTTATTGGAGATTATTTTCATTCATCCAACAATGTGCCTAGATTCTAGGCACATTGTTGGAAAAACAAGTCATTCGTTTTATATGACACTATTTTTCAAAAGGTGACATAGTCATTAGTTTTAGGAACCAGACTCTCAGTCATTTGTTTTTTGTTTTGTTTTGTTTTTAACCTTCAAAGACAAATGAATGACTTTGTTGGGGTAAAGAGTTTACTTAATCCTAAATCATACTGTAGCTCATTTGGACATTTTTAAAGTCATTTCTCTTTTATTTGGGGTCAGGGGTGCCATGCCTGCAAAATCTGACTGCAGCAAATTCCCATACCAAAGACCAGGAGGGCGATCTCAGCAAACTGAGTAAGGATGCTGAACATGGGAAACCGAGAGCTCCATCAGATGCCCAGTCCAACATCTTTGTTCTGAGGAAGATGGTGGAGGAGGTCTTCACTGTGCTCTACAGTGAGTAGTCCCTTTTTTAAACCAGATTTTTTCATAAAGCAGTGCCGAAGCAATCCATGTTTGGAGCATAGGGAGCCACTTTTATATAGTTTCTTGGAAGTCAGGTAGCAAAACTCAGTGCGTCATGCGGTATGCAGGTGAGGCTGTGGGAAAGAGCAGCCTGGTCCCTGTGCCTTATGAGTGGATCCAGAAGGACCCCGGCTGCGTGGTGGCTCATGGTTTGCCTGAGGGAGTCGCCCTGAAGAAGCCCTCTGAGTATGACACCAAGACACTGATGAAGATCCTGGAGCAGAGCCATCGCATCCACTTCACCGTGAAAAGGTGAGTCTGCAAAGTGAGAGACTGTGAATGGTTGGATCGCATTCTGAAAGCAGTTGTTGCATTTCTGATAACTCCAATGTGAAGATGAACTTGTGTTAGTTGCCCTGATATGTTTTCTTGTGCAGTTTTTAATTGGAAGTGAACAGACTTTGGTGCATCCGTCGTAGATAGAGTTTTAAAAGATACAATTAATTTACGTGGAAATACTGGATGTATTTGTGTACAAACTTAGTAAATGGAGGTGCACGCATGTTGGAGTTTATAAAGAAGAATAAATATGGAGCTATAATCAGCTGCCTCACCAGTAAGTCTCCATGTCCACCGTGTCGGACTGTAGCGTGCAGTTGGTGCTCATTCTTCCAGCTCTACGTAGCGACATCAGCTTTGAATGATCCTCAAGCTGAGAGTGGCTCTACAGAGCAGAAGCACTATCATCACCAGCTCCACTCCAGTTGGTGTGGATGTCCGACCAAGGGACGAGAGACTGCTGAATATCATAAACAAGAACAGCAGCTTGACTGGCCTTCCTATAGCAATCAAACAGAATAAAAAATTTAATGGCTACAAAAAAGAAACATTTAAGGCGTGTTTTAGTCGTCTACCTTTAATCTACTTGGTCAGCTGCTTCTAAAAAATGATATTTTAATGTGTTTCATTGCTTTTCATGGGTGACAAAATGTTGCACATAGCACAAATACGGCTCTAATTGTCGCTATGCTTGTGTAGGTGGATAAAGTCCAGCTGAAATATGTTCTAAATAAAGTTAAATGTACACAGATTTTTGTCATTTGGAGAGATGCATGTAAACTACAACATGTGCTTATCCAAAAACAGCTATGCTGTTTTGTCCTTAGCCTTAGATGTGGTGCAGATGTTCTGCTTTTGGTTTCAGCCACATAAATAATTAACGATAGCAGGCACATAATTGTTAGCAGTGTCTGAAATATATTAGAGACGCGCCTTTCAAGTAGACAGAATATTGAATTTGGTGGTGGTGGCTGTTCGGCCAGTCTTTAAAGACTGCTCTCAACCCAAAACTGCTCTCAAATGACTGTGCATAGTTGTGGCAGACTTGTGAGCTTTACAAGTGCAGTTTGTACATATTATTTAGAGGAGATCCACACAGTCCTGACCGCTGCAGTCGTCTTTAGCTTTGCATGTTTCTCCTGTTTGCATGTTTTTCTCATGTTTTGCCAGCTAATACTTTGTAGTGCATACTTCTGTTTTTGCTGTTTTGTCGTGGTCCACTAACAGCAGTAGTAGCGTGTTACATCCTACCAGACATCTAGTTGCATAAACTGTTCATGTTTCACTAAAACAGCTGTCAGCGCTTGCTCCCCAGTGAACAGCTTATATTGCAAATGCTGTATAGTGGGTGGGTAAACAAGTGGACTGTTTGAACACAGGCCCTGTAACTCCACAGAGGCTTAATCTGATGCCGTTTTTCCCTGAATTCACTGCTTAGCACATATTTATGTGGCATGAAAGCAATGATTTGTGCCCCTGCCCTGTTAGTGGGCGTGTTGAACTGTGTAGCCAGCTCTACAGTAATCTCCGCTGAGCTGGATACCTGTCCCCATGACAACAGTTGCTCTGTAGCACTCTGTAACAGGGTAGTATGAACTCTGAATATCAGCTAAAGTACTTGGCAAGAGTTCAGACTGAGAACAGTCCTGTATTACAATAATGAAAGTGGCTGTGTTATTAATCAAACACTGTATAATCCAAGAAATCCACTTTGAGTAATAGATCCATTAATTTAAAGGCTTAACAGACACCAAAACTCTGCACAGCATTTATTGCGCCACGAGAAAGGATTTTTTAAAAACTTGGAAAGTCAAAACGGCAGAAATGATTTCACTCGTGGTTTGTGAGTGTTTGTGGAAGAAGACGCACTGGTGCTGGAGCAGGCCAGGATCAGCAGTCACAAGACTGAGGACCACATTCTTTTTTAGCTCAGTCTCATTTATTCATTAAGACTTTATTTGATCAAGCAGCTGCAAAAAATGATTTTATTAGGACGTATTAAAATTTGCAACATGACAGTTGTTTCAGACTCTGTTCTGTGTGTAATAAAGCTAACTGTCACATGTTTGCCCAAAACAAATTGGGGAATTTCCTCTCTCTACTGCTGTATAATGAAGCTGAATATGAACATGCAGCACTGTGAGACTGTGCAGAATTTAATTGGAGTTTTGGGCCTGTTTGAAAAGCAAAGGGCTGGAGGCAGCAAGTAAAGAGACCAAATGATGTTATTAAATGCCTATTATTTAATTCTTTTTGGTATCAAGGATGTTCTAACCAATCAGGCAGCAAATCATAACATAATAGTCTCATGTTTGTAGCCCTACAAGTTATTTCCCTTTTTGATTTTGTTGTTGTCTTTGTGAACAGGCAACCGGAAGATTTGTCTCGAGAAACCAAGTCTAGCACTGATGTCAATCACAACGCTTCCACTGCGGTCATGACGCAAAGCAGCCACGGCCCAGCGAAGACGACCGCGCAAGCAGTCACGTCGTCAAGTCCCGCCACTTCCAGCAACTCTGTTCTGTCAAACTTCCTGTACGGCATGCCCATGTCCTCCAAACCCCACCCAGACGGCAAGCTGGATTTCAAACCCATGTCTCTCCTCAACCTGGGCAAGGACAGGCTGGCCAACTGGACACCTGGGTCAGAGAAGAGCACATCTGTGAAAGACAGTGCTAACACTGGTAAGCTAACATACAACATGTGTAAAGGTGGATTTCAGCAATGGAATAGGGGCGAGGTGAGTTGTTATGTCAGAGTCTCGGGGTTAATAGTATATCCAGCTAGGGGGGACGTGTTGCTGGCCGTGCCTGCTAGTTGGAAGCAGCAACTAGAGACAGTGCTGGCTTCCAACCTACTGAACACAGCTGTTTTCTGGTCTTTGCATCACTAAAGAAAGCACCTATAGGTCTTTGTTTTCTTTTATGGACATTACCTCAAACAGTGCAGATGAGGAGGGCACAGAGTAAGAAAGGAAGAGACTGTGGTTCATTTACAAAAATAAAAGATGCCACATGCAGAATAAGCACTTTTCTTGCTTCTGAAATGGTGATTTATAGCCGTGTTTTTAACAGATGTTTATGATGTTTTGTGAAAGAT
Organism: Aulonocara sp. 'chitande type north' Nkhata Bay; assembly: GCF_057382095.1. Lineage (NCBI taxonomy): Eukaryota > Metazoa > Chordata > Actinopteri > Cichliformes > Cichlidae > Aulonocara > Aulonocara sp. 'chitande type north' Nkhata Bay. The sequence goes on along the minus strand of NC_141353.1, from coordinate 31,348,851 downwards.
GTCTGTGAAGCTGATTATTCATAGTTTAACAGTTAACTGTCCCCACCGACTTCTCTACATTCGGACCTTCGGCTGGTGCTGGCACTACTAACTAGGAATGTAACAGTCCTCCTAAACCATTCAAAGAAAATCATTTTGCTGCAGCTCTGATCACTTGATCATAATTAGATCATAAACAAAAATCAGCTGCAGTATTGTGATGCATGTCCAGTTCACTTGTTACCTGATGAGCCACAGTCAACAAGCTGATTTGACACATGTGTGCCACACATTTAAGAATGGGATGAAGGGCTTCAAATTGCTCTTTATTACACATGCAGTGTTTGTAGGGAAATGTTTAACCACATTCATTAGATTGGGCCCAACTGTTTCATGCCCTTGTGTTTTCCCCCTTCCTTCTGAATGACCGTCACTAGTTACTATAAAACACCGAAAACTTGAATTCAAGAAGAGTAAGAGCTATTATATGAATGTAGTATAAAAGTAAGATCCACAGAGCATTCGTGATGATGATCCTAATGTTAACAATACACAGTAAAAGCTCTAGGTAAGTATTTTCTCCTGTGCCTCAGGTCTGAATAGAAGAGTTAGATCTGCAGTTAAAGACCATTGCCGTTTGGTATTTCACTCAAGCACTACTTTTCCTTGTTATACTCGCATCTTAGAGGAATCATTTCATTCATAGCCCTCGGTATTCAGTATGTTCACTTAGGTTTGAAATGTCAGTAGTTTTCTCATAAATGTAGACAAATATTACAAAACACAGTTTAGGTTTTACTCTCAGTCATGTTAGTCATGTGTGCAGGCAACATGTACACCCAAAAATTAAGACAGGTTCAAATATTGGTGACCTTGACTTCAAGGTCAAGGTCAGGTTTTCTGAGACTAATTTGAGAAAGATCTCACCATAAGTGTATCTATTAGGAGGCTGAGGGGTATCACTGGTTATGTGCATCTTGGCAGTGAATATAAGCATGACAAGTTAACATTTCTGCCTGAAATGTGTTTATTTTTGCATTTTTAGATGAGACCACAAGGCTACCTGGTGAGCAGGGTCAGAGCCCTACTGGCATCCACATCTCAAAGAGGCTACTCTTCTCCATCGTGCATGAAAAATCAGGTACGTTTGAATTACCGAGACGATATAGGCATTTGGCTTCATTTTAAATGGCTGTGGTAATTGCTAGTGCTGATGGGTTTGAGATTTCTTCATTGATGCTATTTTGTACTTGACAGCTAAACAGAAGGATTTAAAGCTCATGTGAAATATTTCAGCTATACACATAGTCACAATATTACCCTTATATTTCCTCTCATTAAGGCTTCAAATTTGGATAAAAGGCTGTCACTGCGCTTCCCTCATATTATATCACAACTAGTTCTTAGCATCAAAGCTCCTTTTTTTGTGGCTGCAGCGTAATAGCAGTAATGGGTTTTACAGATTCATCGGATGAGTTGATTAAAGAGCTTTTTCTTCCATTTTCCAGTTTCCTAACTTATTCTTAGCGATTATATAAATACATATAGACATGAGAACTGTACATTGTCCAGCACTGAACTGAAGATGTTTTTGAGGTCGTTAGGAAACCATGACGACGCCGTAGTTTATCAAACGGTGATCACAGATGTGTCATTTTCAGGCTTAAAGCTCAACTCAGATTTTATTTTATTAATAACGAGGTTCAAAGTCCTCTTAAAATTATTCCTGTTACACTATATGTCATGACAGGTTTGGATTTTACTTAAATCTACAACCATAGAGGAGACTTTGCATGCTGTTATTATTGTTCCTGCCGGGATTTGGAGGCTGATATGTACAGTAGCCAAGCACTGTTTACTGAACTGAGGCTGACCTGTGCGAAAACTTAAACAAGAAGGGCTAAGCTATTGAGAATAATCCTTTAAGAAGATTGCACTGATTTACCAAGTTGTTGCTGAGTAAATGGAAAAGATTAATTTCAGATCCTTAGCACTACAGTCAGATAAAACACTTTGAGAGGCTAAAGCTGCAGTAAACTTTGATGTAAGGACCGCATTTCCTTCTCTCTGTTTTCGTACAGAAAAATGGGACGCGTTCATTCGGGAAACAGAAGACATCAACACGCTGAGAGAGTGCGTTCAGATCTTGTTCAACAGCAGATACGGTGAGGAGGTCCTCTTACTACACAAATGGCTAAAAAAACAGCTCAACGTGAAGACGTGTGCAGCAATGATGCATTAAAAGCATGTAAGGATGCTCGCAAGCAAACCAGCTGCAGGATCCTCGTGCTGTCTTTAATAGAGAAAAGCTACCAAATGCAAAAGTTCACCATTTGGAATCAAGTCAAGAACTTTTTATCTGCGTGACTTGAGATGATGGATCAGCGTTGCCTGCCCTAGACACACACACACACACACACACACACACACACACACACACACAGAGATTTATTTGACAGAGAGCAGAGATACGAAGATGAACTTGTGTGTATTTGCATGGTTCATCAAGGCAGTTTAAGAATTAGTCATGTCACCTCCAGTCCAATGATCCGTGTTTCTGGATGCAAATTTCCCACCCTTATGGGATTTTTCATCAGTTTGCTCTCAAATGTACGGATTTGTGTCCATGTACACAAAAGGGTTGATTGATACTTTTTCTCTGCAGTTTTTTAATTTATCAGTGAGAGGATAATTATCATTGTCTCAATACAAGGAAGGATAATTATAGTTTAAATATAAGGACTCACAAATATCAGCAGATTCCTGGAAATTGCTGAAATTATTGGAATGGACGTGTGAGAATATACAAAGAAGTGGAAACACTGTAGGGAAAAAATGACCACAACAAAGAGAGGGAACCCAGGAGAAGCACGTCCTGAAGTTTTGTTTATTTCTTTTGTGGCTGGGTAACATCGGCCACGTATGTATGTTACGTCGTAAACTCTACAAAGATTCACCGCAGAAGTCTGAATCAACCGTGATGCTCCTGATGGTTCAGATATCAGATATTATGATGTATATTATAATCATAATTATATTACCTAGGGACTATGTAGCAACAATGTAGCTAACACGACGTCTTTTTAATATTTATGCAATTAAAAAAGCACATTTTTTACATTTCACAAGAATAACGTTTAGTTTATATCCACAAATCTTCTCTTATGCATGAAATATTATGACGCCACCAGGTTGCCTAGCAACCACCTAGATAGATATGGGCTAAAATCATTGTTTTTTCCACCTACAAGACCTAAAAAAAAGCATCACAACATCCCAATTATATCCACAAAAGCTGAATTTTACACCACATATTATAATTATATTATAGTGCTCATATTGCCTAGCAACCACCTAACAACAGGCTAAAGTAAGTGCCATTTTAACGAACAGGCCAAGAAATGCAAGCACTGGCAGGGACTAGTTGTTGCTTTGGTCATCTAGTCGTCTGCATACATGAATTAATGCTATTTAACTAATAGTGATGGCATTGGTTTAATGCATTAATGAGCTATAAAAAAATCCCCCTGATTGACGAGCTATTTGCGATCACTCTGATCATCAGCTGTGCCCGAGGTCCATCACCATAACCCCACTGGAGGCTGCTAGTGCTAATGAGTTAACTATATTTTGTAGATTTAAAATGTAAGAATTTTCTCTGTTTTCTACCTCCAGCTGAGGCATTGGGTCTAGATCACATGGTGCCTGTCCCCTACCGCAAAATAGCCTGCGATCCAGGGGCCGTGGAGATCATCGGCATCCCCGACCAGATCCCCTTCAAGAGACCGTGCACATACGGAGTCCCCAAGCTCAAACGCATCCTGGATGAGCGCCACGGAATCCGCTTTATAGTCAAACGGTAACAAATGCTTTAAGACAAGAACTGGTGAAAGTGCATGACATCATTTCTTGTACTCTCACTGTCAGAGTGTTGTAGTTAGAACAAAGAAGCACCTGGATGCATATTTTTTACAAATGTCTAATTTACTCACTGACCAGAGATCCATCCAGATTTACCCACTTGATGCTTAATTATCACCAAACTGCAGAACGGCGTCCCTACAGAAACTTTAATTTGGGAAAGATTTTTTTAAGAAGCAGCTACCAGCCACGCCAGCCTATACCATCTGTTTGTTAAATGTCTGTTTCCTTCAGCACACTACGTCCCGCTGAGTGGTAAACCATTTCCATTCATGTCCCAAATGACTTTCCCTTGCCAGCGCATTGCGCTAATGGCTGCTCTTCCATCCATTTGTTTGAGCTAATTTAAATGAGCCACCATGCCTTGTTTGAGATAACACATCTTTTAACGAATCCTGCAGGCAGCTCATTAGCCTTAATACAATTAGGAAAGATTGAAAATGTCATTAATTCAGATCAAATCACATTCCCATTGTCTGTGAGAGATGTTCCAGATGCAGGCAGCGATGTGCTTTTTTGGCATCTTCTCTGTTGTCAGTCTATGATCATTTTTATACAAACAGTAACTGTAACTGAAGTGTTGTGCTCATTTAGTTCTGCAGCCATGCTATTAATTATTCTCAGGTGATGTCCCGTGTAATAACCACCCGAGTTTCACTCGTCGCACGCTTCACTTTGTGAAAAGATGCTGAAAATATAAGAAATGTAAAATCCCGTCAGTTTTAGGTTAACAGGCTCACTAAACTGCTGACATTACTGAGAATAAGGTAGTCGTTATTAACTATTATTAAGTCTTTTTTTAAATACAAATAGTAGTCATACACACTTTCATATGGTCTATATCAGCGGTCCCCAACCTTTTTTTGCACCACGGACCAGTTTAATGTCAGACAATATTTTCACGGACCGGCCTTTGAGGTGTCGCAGATAAATACAACAAAATAAAATGATACGACCAAGAGAAAAGCTGTGGTATTTTGTAAATATAATAATAAACAGAAAGTCACTGTGTAATTGTGTAACTTCGTTAGCAGTGTCCTCCTGAAGTGCGTCAACAACATTGAGAGTAACATCCTCCTCTCTGCTCCTTAATGCTCTCTGGTCGCTATGGTAACGCGTAAATATTTCTTTCAAAGTAAGACACACAACTACAACACGGGAAAAGACCCTGAAAACCATACATTTCACACCCGAGCCTCAACTCTCGCGGCCCGGTACCAAACAACTCACGGACCGCCCCGGGGGTTGGGGACCGCTGGTCTATATGGTCATCAAGGCAGCTCTGTGTTTTTCTTCAAAGTGGACAGCCAATCAGAAAAAAGTTGGCTTAAAAAAGGTTATTTACAGAATTAGAGGCAGTAGATGAGCCTTCTCTCATCTCATCAAGTGTCTTCCTCGTGTTGAAAATGAAAATCGTAACACTGTGGTGAAGACCAAACTGTCTTCACTGCTAATGGGTTGGACTGAAGACGCGCGTCGTCTCGTTAGTGCTCCTTTTTTATTGTAGCATCAACTTCAGAATTTAAACCTGCCTCACACTTTATTAAATAATGTCTATAAATTCCCTTCAGCCTCAGTTTAACATGAACACCCTTAGATAGATTCATAGTTAAAAGAGCAGGCAACCATTCTGCCAGCCGTCAGACTTGATAATATTCACATAGACAAAAAGTGATCTGGGCTTCACTAAAACCACAAATTCTCTCACTAAAAATACTATAAAAAAGCTAAAAGTGCTATAATTAATAAATAGAGCTAAATTTAAAAAATGAATAAATAAATGATACGTATGTGCACAATTTGCTTTAGCTTATTCAGATTATTAATATCAGCTGGGACAAAGTTGTCTCTGTCCTGTGAGACCACTAACGTCCACCCAGAGTAAAGAAGCTCCGAATCCCCACATAAGGAGTGGGAGTCATTATTGAAATGGAGCCGGTCGTCCACCTGTCTGGTATACAGATACTTAAGGTTAAGCTGCGATTTACCGATCAGCTTCCCTGACCAGTTTCAGTTTGGATCAGTTTGTTCCGATCCTTCAAAGATGGGTTACCGTACTATGACGCAAAGGAATAGATCTGACTCAAGAAAAGATCTAAAAAATAAATGGATAGTGTCTCAATGGTCTTATCAGTGTAACAGGAGTACAGTTTCCATAAACAGAACAAATGTTGATGAGCCTTTTTTCTCTGCTTCACAGTTTGTACCAAAATTCAGTCTTGAATCAATAAAAGCCCCAAAATACAAAAGACTGCATATAGTCCACAGTTTGACCCTTATTGTTTGTGGCGTCAGGTGTGCTGGAATTTCTCCTCAAATCCACAATCACTTCTTCTGTTATGTTGAGCTGAAGGTAAGACTGTGCTCAACACCAGGTCCATGGGCGGTTTCCTTGCCAACGATGTCACACAAATACAAATACCATGATATGATGAAAAATACTCATAAATGTCTTTCTGGTGTCTAAGCTGTAATATTTTGCCCTATTAAGACCTTAGAACAACAGTGTAGTTTCTTAAGTTTGTAAGTAAATAAGACCTAAGATTATGATCACGCAGGAGAAGAACGCTTCACTGGCAGGCAGAGAGTGGCAGTATGTGCCAGAAGGAAGGGGAAGCAATCCAGGAGTATATCACAGTTAATCCACAGTTAATTTTAGTCAGAGGAATTCGGGGCTCACAAAAGGAACGACTCAGTTATGTTTGATTATGTTTGACTGATTGTTTAAAGAGCAGCTAATGTGCTAAAGCAGCCGTTAACAATGTTCCACTTCTGCAGTTTTTTGCAACTTGAGTTTTGTCCTGAGAGCTGAGGTGGTCTTTAAACAGACTCGCTCACAGCCTGTGTTTCTTTCTCTCTTCCAGAATGTTTGATGAGAGGATCTTTACCGGTAAGAATGTGATTGATTCTGTTTGTTTCTTTCCCCTTTCTTAGAAGAATAGAAGTTGGGGTCATGTCTCTAAAAATACTTAAAACAACAAGAACCTAAACATCGAATGTGCTTGTACTTTACTAGTGTATTTACCTGCTGTATCTTACTTTAAATGTAGTGTAACCCTCATAAGAATAGGATCTACTCACTGCCTTAGGCCCCTGTTATACTGGCCTTGCAGTGTGCACCGTCACATCTGCTGTCGCTGTAACCTGGTGCCACTGTGTGGAAGACATGAGTGTCACTTTTTACCACCGTTTTAATAATTTATCTGTACAGAAGCTCAGAGATTCACAGATTATACAGCGGGAGATGCTACAACAGCTTGAAAAGATGACGCTTTGTGGAAAAATCTCTGAAATTTCTTTGCCCCTGGGTTTGACTTGCGCTCCTCCTACACCAGCGCTGATGCCGAAGTTTTGTCTGAGTGGCGACGCCTCATCATTCAGGAGAATACTGCAGTGGGTAGCTGTGCTGTAAAGGCCGGCAGAAATGGATGTGTGCATGATGATGTAATCGGTGGTGCATGAAGCGGCCAGTGAGGCGGGTGTAATGACCCCATCAGTTGTAGCCATAGATAGCTTCTGTGCTTAAAACCCACAATATTTTTAATGGCCAGCAGGGGGGGCAGTACCTGTCATTGCACAGAGCAAATGGCCCTCAAGTGACGATCCTGATGAGATTTTGGGTCGTACTGAATAAAACATTAAGTCCAAATTAGTAAATGTTGGCCTGTGTATCAGAAAGAGGGAGAATCCTGTATATGCTCACTAGCTATCACAAGCCAATGACCATCACATCCCATTTCAAAATGTCAAGATGGTGAAAAAAGCTGATCTCGAGTCCTCATAACAAGATGTTGCCGAATATCAAAATCCATTTTTAATACTGTCTGACGAATGCATTAAAACAGCAACCCCACTGTGTGAGCTCATAGGTATTATTTGGATTGGTCCACGACTGGGCTACTGTGATACCACATTATCACTTAGCAGTACATGCAGGTTGTGACAGTCTGCAACTGCTTAAAAACCTAGAAAATGAAAAAACACCCAATTATTTAACATATTTAATTTTTTAAATATCACGGTTCCCTTTAGTACGCAGTTAGCTTGACTCTCATGCTTGCAGCTGGTGACTTTTAAGCACCGATGACTAAAAGTGAGAGAAAATTTGGTTTGTTGCCTGAAAGCAGCCTGAATTTTCATTAAACATGAATATTCTCCATCTTCTTAAAGGAGAACTTTTGGCATAAAGTAATTGTTTTTGGTAGCTTTCCATATGTGCTTTGTGAGTGACCTTAGCTGTAAAATATTTGTCAAGACCCTTAAACTTTATCACAGTAACCAAAGAGCGCTCCGCCATGAGTTTATTTATATATTTACACCACACAGATGTTCTTCGCTAATGGCGTGCGGTGTTTGTTTATCTTCTGCGTCTTGTTTGTTCAAGCTGCTGGCAAGATTGCAAGGGAGGAGGGCAAGCACGACCTGGGCTCTACGCCCGAAGACAGCTTCCCTGACAATCTGAGCATCCCGCCCACCACAGCCGAGCTGGTCAGCAATCCTCACAGCAGCAGGTCAGAACGTGGCCCACACACACACTCACACAAACATGGCATTACCCTGCAGACGTTGTTTATAGTGCTGGAATTTGAGCTTAATGGCATGCAGCCAAATTGTGCCTCTGCATTCAGTGGTATTACTCATAATAATTAAACCGCTGTTTACGGATTTTAGTTACATTTACATTACCATGATGGGACTTTGTTTCCTAAACGGGCCTTGTTACATGATTAATGTTCGGTTCACTTTGCTTTATTTTTATTTCTTTCTCTGCGTCCTGTCTGTCGAGTACATTAGCAGAACTGGACATTTCTACTTCAACTTGCCGCCTCTGACTCGACTTCCTAGAACGACAGGAGGCCAAGCTGGAGGTTGCAGACTTGGAGATGCTAAGATTTTTGTTGGGAGTCACCAGGATGGACAATAAGTACAGCAAAGGGACGGCTCAGGCTGAGCGGTTGGAGACAAAGGCTAGGACAGTTTGGACGTTGAGGATGAGGAGGGATAGTGGATATATTGGTCAAAGGATGCTGAGTATGGAGGTGCCAGGGCAGAGGAAAAGAGGACCACAGAGAAAATTCATGCCTGCAGTGAAAGAGGACGTGCAGAGGGTTGTTGGTTGACGCTGGGGGTGGAGGGTAGGATGGAAGCAGATGATCTGCAGCCGATCTGATATGGTGTCGGTGCTGTTCTTACATCATCAGAATAATGTATTCAGCCAAGAAGTTAGCTAATTCTTTTAAAAACTATCCCTCACAAGCCAACCCAGGTTACCTAAATTCAGCTAACAGCAAGGCTAACTTGATAATATATTTGTAATATTGTATATATTAACTAAGAAAAGAGTTAAGAAAAGATTATTATGATGATGATGATGAAGGAACACTATATTTACCTTCTAATTGATATACTGGACAATCGAGCCGTTATTAAAAATAATGGTTATCCATTAGCCATTTTTACACATGAAATAATGAAGAAGTTTGAAAGAAGAAGTAAAAAAGAAAGAACCACGTAATATTTATTGTTCCATGAAGCAATCAATAATTAAAGCAAGTGATGATTTATGATTTTATTCTCTCCCGCTGGTATAAACATGCTACGTGTTCCTTGTACTAATATGGTGCCTGTTCTCACACTCGCTTTATACCTGGTGCAAAGAAACAATTTGAGGCAAGCATCTAGGCCAAGGACACTTTGATGTGTGCTTTTGAGCAGCTGGGATTGAACCAGTGACCCCGGATGACAAGCTCTGACTCCTGAGTCTAAATCCCTTCATGCTAGAAGTGAGAAATGCTTCCCCGGTGTCTCCCTCTGTTCGTGCAGCTCAGCGGTTCTGTCTGTCGGTGCCACCGCACAATAGGCGATAAACACTATAGTGGGCGGATGGCACTGCATGAATCAATGTTAACGTGTATGGAATCTCTGCCATTGGGGTTGTGACTGTGGTGCTAACAAGTGTGGAAACCCTGCATAGCCAGTGTTTAAAGATCCCCGGTGTTGGGCTCAGAAGTCATTTAATTTCCCTTTAAAGGAGACAGATGATTTAAAATACGCCACAAAAAAGGATTTTTAATGATTGTGTTTTGCAGATATTTGCAAATCACCCTTTTTCTATTTGATTTTACCTCACAGATCAACCAGTGCTTGTGTGAGTCCCTTGGCTGAGTGCGAAGCAGGTACGTGCTAATAAATGAAGTTCAGCATAATAAAAACGCTCTGTGATATTCGGCTGTGTGAAGTTACAAATGATTTGAGCCCCGAGTATTGAACAAAGGTTTCCCCCGTCCCCCGGAGTCGCTTTCATATCGCGTTTTGCAGTCTGATCCCTTCCAACACGTTCTATCGTCTGCTTAAATCTGTTTTTACACGACCATAAAACACAGTGCTGACGGGAACTCGTGCAGAATGAACTGTTCAATCCCCGCAGGTCCTTCAGGAGATTGCATTCCTTTGAGGAGGATTAAAACAGAGCCTCCAGACGGGGAAATCATTCAAGTTACGGTGCCAGGTAAGCGAGCGCACGCTTGGCTGCCATTAAGTTTGAGATTCGTTTCTTTTTTTCCACTCGTAGAAAAATACAATTGGAGCAGACGCGGGTTTTCTTGCATTGTCATTGAGATAGAAGTCACAGAGACACAGAAACCTGGAGACTGTTTTCATCGTTGGTGCTGTCCCTGTGTGTGATTCCCCTTCTTTCACTCCTTTGTTCGCCTGACAGTTTTGCATTTGCCAGTTTTGATTAGTCGGTTCCTGTGGGTGAGCGCTTTCTGTCAGTAGCCAAATCTGATACCCAAATTTGTTGGGATAAATTCAAAATGCAGCCAAAGTGAGGAATCACAATTAGAAAAGGGGGATTCCCCGATTAGCCGGAGCCAACCTTGGATCATAAAAATGAAGAGAAAGCCTTGGCTGCTATTGCATTTACTCATCTTATTCGATTTTAAAGTTTTAAAAAAAGAAAGAAAACAATTTTTGCTTGAGTCTCTCAGTGAAAGGCTCATTCATTGAGAGTCAAAGCTCTGCTGTTTTGAGCAAAATCAGACATTTAAAATAAAAACTTAAAAAGAATAAAGCTTCATTCATGTTTGTAGTTCCAGATTCATTATATATTCTTCATTTTTCTTTTTTCTTTAATTCCTCACAGTGTAGTGAGTTACACTTTTGCTTAGTAAGTGAAAGATCCCCAGTAATCCTCCTTTCTATCTCACCATGCGCACCAATGCCTCCCAATAATTGTTGTGTGGACAAATGAGACACATTTTAAGACGTAGTTTCAGTATTGTGAAAAACGTTTTAAAAAAATAAAAATAAAGGATCAATCTATTAAATCCAGCTTGTTTGCAATGTTTTAAAGGGGAACTTTGTTGGGTGTGTGAAGAGTTTGAAAGCACTAGCTGAGGTTCATGCTTCCATGGAAGCCTTCAAACATATTTTGGTTTTGCAAGATTAAAGACTTTGAGGGTGGAGGATAAGTGATTGGTTCTGTCAGTTCAACTTCCCCTGCCCAGTTAAAAAGCATGAAGTTCCTGCCCTAAATTCTCAACTGTTTAAATGAATGCACTGAAAAACAAGGCTGGGTGATTTCAAGCTAACATCAGTAACAGGAAGCGCTGAGATAACAGCAGAAATGCAGCAGCAGTGCAAGAAGTGTTGCAGCTCCACTGTGTCCTGCTGCTCTCTTGTCTCCGTTGCACCACAAACTGAAAACCTGGTGTGAATACTGTTTGTTTCTCCAGATGCCGGCACGAGTGGGGAGGAGCCCAGCGAGTCTGTGGCCGAGCCCGTCGCCGCCGCACCGTGTCCAGCCACAGCCTCGCCCTCTGCTCCATCTGCCTCGTCTGCCCCGCCCCCCGCTCCTTCGGCTCCCCACCACTCAATGGAAAACCACGCAGGTAACCTCTTCCCCGTCAGCCCACACCTCCATTGTCGCCTCCCTCCTCACACTGTGGCTCCTGGAATGCCAGCTCCTACCAAGGCCTCCACATACTGTTTTGTAGGGAGCTAATTAAGCCACAGCACGTATGAAACCACTTTTCTCACGTTCTTTATCTTCCACTCTTCCACTTCCTTATGACCAAACCTCCCCAATCACTACTAGCCACTCCCACAACCTTAAATATACCTTCTCTCCCCAACTCTGACCTACTGTAGCTTGTTTCTTCCTCCAGCCTCACAACGACGATCTGTGAAATGCACCCTGCATCGACTGCAGCTTGTCAACATACTCTTTAGCTTTAAAATCTGGGCATGCGCATAACTGTCAGTGTGTTTTACATGCACCAACTGCTCGAGCGTGGTCGGACTCCAACCGAAGTGTGTGTTTTTTGTTTTGCCTTTTTAAATATTTGTTTTTTAAATGTTTGTTTGTTGTGAAAGAGTAGACATCAGACCATCCTAAGGCCGCGTATGGCACATAACTCAGGACGCCTTACAGCACTGACTCCTAATGCTACAGCTAGTTCATTTTCATAGACCTTTTTCTAGACTAAAGGTTCTCTTTTAATCATCTTGGTAGGCTGTGCTTGATTTCAATTTGTGTCACTGCAGCCAGAGCTGACGCTGGGTGGCGTAACAAGTAGCTGCTTTGTACCAAATATCCTCAAAAACAGACTGGGGCTTCTGTTTCACCTTAATTCAGAAGGTAGGCGGTTTTTGAAGTGCTCCCACTTCACCTACGAAGCACCGGCTGCACGGAAACATCGCCTCATAGGTGTGTGCTGTCTTACAACACTTCAGCCGGTTGTTAATTGTGTGCCCTTTGCCCTTAAGAGTCCAAACTGAAACGTTTCAGTGATTAGCAGGATGCATGGTGCATATTTGCAGATTTTGAGTAATTTTATCCACTAGTCCAGTTTTAGAGAGACCAAACTTTTCCTCAAAGGTCCTGTTGAGACTCCTAAATCCTCCTCCCCGTATAGAACTCGTTCTCTCCCTTAAACCTTAGGTTAATAGAGTAAGGTCACCAAGAACATCTGAGTAGACGCCACTCTCTTTATCAACTGCACCCGCCTCATTTACCAGGTGCTTCTATAATGTGCCGGGGTCATTCAGATTGCAGACAAATGCATGCAGATGTATGTCTGAGGTTTCTGACTGCCCCGCTGTGATGGAGGTGAAGGACATTTAATTGTGCAGCTGGCAGCATTTAAAGATTAGACTGAGAAATAAAAAAAACCGGCAGCATTTCTTTGCTTTCAACAGTTTTCTCTGTTTCTGGGCAATCCACTTCACTTTCACCAGTTTTCATTCAAGCTTTTCATTCAATCTCGTTAAAAGTGCAAGATTTCAAAATAAGATTTCCAATCTCCTGTGATCAAATTCCATTCACACATTCTGTAGTAGGATGGAAGCAGAAATCTCTGCCTCTACATTTTCTTGAATGGACACTTTAAAGTTTAGGACTCTATTCTTTCTCTGGAAAATTCCTGCACTATCAATTACATTGTCCAAATGTCAAGTGCAACTTTCTTATATATAAATTAACATATAAATGAGGCCCTTTTTTGAACATCTGAAGGAGGTGCTGCTACAATGCTACAGAGAGTCTGCTCAGAGTGATCTTGGCATTAAGCATTTTGTTTTCTTTTATTGATTTCATTGTGCTTTGTTTAAGTTTTCTTTTCTTTCACAAATGACCTCTAAAGGAAAGACAATGAAGGTAAGTGCACTCAGTCACATTTAATATTATTTGCACCTCCGTCATTTGTCAAAGTATTTGAATGATGGCAATTTGCATTAATTTTCAAGGTAAAATAGGTCTGATCAAGACAATAATCCCTTTTGCATGAATGACATATTCGTATTGCACATATGAGAATACCCAGTTCACTTTCCTGTAGATACAAATCACATCCTTTTTTAAAAAGTCCTGTTTGCCCTTAAGTATAGTGAAAGGTTTGACTTGATGATCTTCACAAAACTGCAGTTCCACTCTCAAGTATTCCTGTGTCATAATAATTGTCCATTGGCTTCTTCAGCACAGATGACATACAGTATCTTTCTTTTGACAGTGTTTTTTAAATTTTACATTATTGTTCCCACTTTTACCTCAACAGGCTGGATTTTGATGCATTTTGAATTTTTTATGTTGTGTTGGGCAAAGGGAGCTCTGTTGTGAGTCTGTTGTGGTTGCATCATATTCCTTTTACAGCTTACACAGATCCTCCGTCATGTTATGATGGATTAGCTACACAAGCTAGATGTAGCTTTCAAATAGTATTGCTTTAAGTTGTCTTAGAACACGCTCAAAGTGGGGTGGCTGTAGCTCAGGTGGCAGAGCAGGTCAGCCACTAATCAGAAGGTCGGTAGTTCGATCCCAGGCTGCCTCCTGGCTGCATGCCAAATATCCTTGGGCAAGATACTAACCCCATGTTTGCCTACTGGTGGTGGTCAGAGGGCCCGGTGGCGCCAGTGTCCGGCAGCCTCGCCTCTGTCAGTGCGCCCCAGGGCAGCTGTGGCTACAATGTAGCTTGCCATCGCCTGTGTGTGAATGGGTGAATGACTGAATGTAGTGTGAAGCGCTTTGGGGTCCTTAGGGACTAGAAAAGCGCTATACAAATACAGGCCATTTACCAAAGTAATGAGAGAAACATGGCTGTTACCAAGTGATGAAAACTGTAGTGTTCAGTTTTTGCAATGTATTACAACAGGACCAAAAAGTATGGCTTAAAACGGTTCAACGTTCCAGTAGTAATAATCACATGGATATTCAGCAGATTTAGCAGAAAGACTCATAAGCCCACATTAAACAGACATCCTGGTGGCTACTCTGCAGCCATCTTTATGATGCCACGTTGTTTGGAATACTCAATCGTACATGGGTGGAGAGAAATTCATTTCAATTCAGTTTTATTTATATAGCACCAAATCACGACAAGTTGCCTCAATGCACTTTTATATTGTAAGGTAGACATCCTCCAATAATACAGAGAAAACCCCAAATGTCTGACAACCCTCTATGACCAAGCACTTTGGCGACAGTGGGAAGGAAAAACTCCCTTTTAACAGGACGAAACCTCCCGCAGAACCAGGCTCAGGGAGGGGCGGGGCCATCTGCTGCGACAAGTTCGGGAGAGAGAAGGAAGACAGGATAAAAGACATGCTGTGGAAGAGAGACAGAGGTTAATAACCAGTATGATTCAATGCAGAGAGGTCTGTTAATACATAGTGAGTGAGAAGGGTGACAAGAACTGAATGTGTGTCTTGGGACTTTAAGTAGACACCCATGGCAACAAATCCACACAAAAGTGCCTACAGTTATCCAGGATCCTTTTTCTGTGAGGCAACAGTGCTGACCTCTGCGCTCCACCGTAATTGACTTGCTGAATGCTGGAAACATTCATCACCTTGGGCTGCGTTGCCGGCAATAACTCAGCCTCGTTCCCAGCTGGTGTTGGACTCGCCCAGGGCTGCCCTTTGTCTCCGTTTCTAGGTGGAGCAAAGTGGCAGAAGGCTTCCACTTTGGTGGCCTCAGGATCTTTTTTCTGCTCTTTGCAGATGATGTGGTTGTGTTGCCTTGTTCAGGTTGTGGCCTCCAGTTCACACTGAAAGAGTATATCTTTCCATCTGATAAGCTGGAGGTGGAGCACGGAGCTGTGGGCTTCTCTGTTTAGGCTGTCTCCCCCCTCGACCCAACCCCGGATGAACGGAAACAAATGGATAGATGGGAAAAAAACATTTTATAAACCACTTTCTTCCTCCTGTTGTTGATCACAGATTTAAAAGTCCTGCCCTGCAGACTCCACACATAACACATCACGAAAAAAAAAATCACATTTCCACCTCTGCTTCTGGGCTAATGGCAAAACAACACCCCCACCGCCCATTCTCGTGTTTGTATGTTTAACACTGAGCGGCGATGTTGAATAACGGCCTTGGACAGGCGGTATGATATGTGTTCTTGGCGGCAGTTTGCCTGGAATCATTAATTAAAGAACATTCAGCGTTGCCCTACTGTAACAGTAATATTCCACTGACAGAAAATGGACAATAACATTGAATTATCACAGTCTCATATGTTGCACCTGTTGTTTTGTCCATCCCCTGTGTGTACTGAGGGTAGACATGAGGTGTCAGATAAAGAGTTTAGCCTTCACAGATGTAATCATTGCTGCACAATGATGTTAGGCATGCCTCAAGTCAGAATAGGACCAGCGCTAGTCTCTGATGCAGTAAAGCAACAATGTGACGACTCAAGAGATTGATTGACACAAATAAAACCGTGCATCTTTGGATAAACTGTCATAGAAATGTTTTACAGTAGCCGTGCGCCACTGTTCTCATGCTTTTCTCACATCTTGCAGCTGAAGCTCTGTCACCCACTGCTGCCCCGCAGAGCATAAGAAGATCTTCTGAAGGTAGGGTGGACTGACTCATTCAGGATGTTTTTCTGCACAGTGCATTTGGCCCACACTCTCACTGTGTGATTGTCTGTAACCTTGCCAAAGAGGCAGATTAGAATTAAATAAAACTCTAACCCAGCGTCCTCACCTTTGGAAATATTTCTGTTTTGCTGTTTAGTCTCATTTTTGCACCTTCACCACTCTGCCTCCCTACATCCATCTGCGGTTAATGTATCACACTCTACATTGACCCGGTAATGACACAGTCAGTTTGTCATTACCGGGTCAGCGCAGGGCAGGTAGAATTTATCAAATTGAAGTTGGCAAGTGGAGATGTAGTAATGTTCACAGGTGGGAAGCTGCCTAACCCCGTCGACCCCAAGTAATAATTCTTTTTCGGCGCTCTCGGCGCAAAGCTGTTCGTTTTTCATTTGCTTGACTCTTTCAGCAGGGAGCCTGGTGGAGGACATCGGTGAAATGATTCTTCAGCTGCGGAGACAAGTGGAGAGCATCTTCAGCATTAAGTATGGTAAGCTACCTGTAGCGGGGGAGCTTTTATCCTCATCCGCAGTGGGGGCAGGAAGTTATGCCAGGGCTATAAATTTTGCAGGAAGACTTTGATCTCTCCTTAACCAGTGTACAGCAATTTAAAATCTAAGCTTTTAAAATCTATCTGAATATTAATATTGGAACATTTAAGGTTTTCAATAATTCAGCACATGAGAATGAATCTGTTAAGTGTGGGGCAAAGGATGGGGCATGAAAAGGAAGAATCTCAAAGTTATTAACGAGTTCTTCTTATTCCCTTTAAATACAAAGAAAAGTTTCAGTTCTTAGTTTAAAAAGGGTTTTAGTTCAGCCGGCTGAGGGACTGATGAGCACATGACAGATGAGGCGAGACATGTGCCTGTCCATCCACACATTACAATAACCTGTGAGCTGGATGAGCTTTCTACGTCACGTTAGGTTAATGTGTCTGGAAAAGCAACGTGAGCATGAGACTGAAAACGAGCTAAAAATCGGGTTGTTTTTGTTATTTTTTGATTTTAGTTTTTAAAGCTATCGTTTTATAATAGATTTCCTTGAGTTTAGAAATATGGATGGTGCTATCGCAACATTTGTCTCATGGTGGGTGTAGCCATGTGACCGTGTAGCTTTTTAGTTTGCCGGTGTGACAAACGAGGGTCGGATCTGACCGAGTGACAGGGGGACGGTGCAGACGGTGCAGATGCCCCCCGAAGCTTATCCTGCTTTGCCCGTGTTGACTTTAAATTATGGGGGCCATCGTTTACAAAATAAATGTCACTGCCTTGGCTTTTTGTGTTGTCTCTTTTGGACTTTGATCAAAAGCTTTCAAATAAAACTTGCTTTCTATTTTGTTTTTTTAATTTTTAACCCCTATTGTAGCAATCATGTTGTATTCAGTAAGGCCTGGAACTACAGAACAAAACCATAAACTTTCATCTTTCCATCTGTCATATGTTTGTGTTACTCTAAGAACAAAGTAACAGGAGTATTTCACTCACTCAAAAATGCACAAACATTTGGACTTTGTTAGTGTAATTAATCTGCACAGCTTGCTATAATATTTGTGAGATAACCGCATTAAACTCTACAAATGCAAGAAGTCCAGTTCAGCGACTCCTCACAGCTATAGCCGCCTGTATCACCCACTTGAGCCTCAGTAAGGGTACTTGTGTAAAAGGTGACCCTCTCTCTGTAGCTGTTAGAAGGCGTAAACTAACCACAGAGATCAAAACTGTCGAGCCAGGCTGAGATGGCCATTTGAGATGCAACTCGACACTTTCATGTTAGCTCCTTTATTGCTGCTTGGTTAAAAGCAGCAATAAAGGATTGCTGTGATCATGGCTCAAGAGTTGGGAGTTCGCCTTGTAATCGGAGGGTTGCCGGTTCGAGCCCCCCCGTTGTGTCCTTGGGCAAGACACTTCACTCGTTGCCTACTGGTGGTGGTCAGAGGGCCCGGTGGCGCCAGTGTTCGGCAGCCTCGCCTCTGTCAGTGCGCCCCAGGGTGGCTGTGGCTACAATGTAGCTGCCATCACCAGTGTGTGTGAATGGGTGTGTGAATGGGTGAATGACTGAATGTGTAAAGCTCTTTGGGGTCCTTAGGGACTAGTAAAGTGCTATACAAATACAGGCCATTTACCATTTTAAAACTGTCACACAAATTTGGCGAACTTTCCCTGTTTGGTGTTTTTGCAATTTTCCCCAGATTTCAGAAGACGGAAAGAAATGAGATGAATTGGAATAAGACGACTTGAATGAAATAGATCAATAAGCTTTGTGCTTGTTTTTCCTGTTTTTCCTTCTTCAGCTGAAGCCCTGGGCCTTCCTGAACCAACCAAGGTGCCGTACTCCAAATTCCAGATGTACCCTGAGGATCTGTATGTAACCGGGCTGCCAGAGGGAATCTCTATCCGAAGACCCAACTGTTTCGGAGCAGCCAAACTACGCAAGATCCTGGCTGCCAGCAGTCAGATCCAGTTTGTTATCAAAAGGTGAGAAATAATTATATATAGAAAGTCATCTGGAGAGTGTAGCGGTGCGTTGAAGTGTGTGTTATTTCAGTTTTCGCTCTCTGATTTGTAAATATCGTCACAATCTTTTGCTCATCTCTAGACCCGAGCTCTTAGCTGAGCAGGTAAAACAAGAGATGCCTTCCATCCCGATCTGTGATTCAGGTTTGTCTCTTTTTATACTTACTTTCTCATCAGCAGCATCTTCAACCCAAACTAATCACACACATATGCAGTGTTAAATTTTGATATGTTTGTTTTGTCCTCTGCAATACACGGTTGAAGTTTTAAGGTCAAATCCAGTTCACAGGCTATTTTTAAAACGGCTCCTTTGAAGAACAACAGAAAGTCCTTGCAGGGATTTTTCTGCAGCTGCCTCCTCTTTATTTGTGACAAAGCTCCTAACGTTTGCTTTATTCAGTAAGTCTTAAGACGACAAAAGTTTAACCTTTAAATGTTTTTCTCCAAAGAGCTGGATGCCAAGGATGCAGCACCAGTAACGGAGGACACTGCGGCTGTATCCAAGAGACCTGGATTCTCAGGTACGGTCGAGCTGCATCAGTCTTCTTAGATTTGCCGTTAACTGTTTAAACACGAATTGCCTCTGCTCGCTGACGTTGAAAGCCAGATGACATATTTTAAAGCGTCTTCGTCCTCTCGTCAACAGAGTGCTTGGAGTCCAAGCTGTCCAGAATCGACCTGGCCAACACGCTGCGAGAGCAGGTCCAAGATCTCTTCAACAGGAAGTATGGGGAGGCATTGGGCATCAAGTACCCCGTCCAAGTGCCTTACAAAAGGATCAAGAACAACCCGGACTCGGTCATCATCGAGGGCCTTCCCCCCGGCATCCCCTTCAGGAAGCCCTGCACCTTCGGCTCCCAGAACCTGGAGAGGATCCTGGCTGTCGCTGACAAAATCAGCTTCACCATCACCAGGTGAGAAATGCTGATCACTCTAAGAGCTGTTTAATATTCTGACTGGTAATGATGCACTTTCCCAGTATATTCATCTGTGGTGCTAAACCAAAATAACAAGCTACAAAATGCACAAATTCAAATGTTTTCATCAAATAAGATCCATATCTGTCTATCGGTCTTCCTTCCTGCAGTTAATGGCTTGGATATTTATTACTGTCTTTAAATATATGTCGGCTAATTCTGTTCATTGTGCTTGTTTCATTGTGTTGCATGCAGACCATTTCAAGGACTTATTCCAAAACCAGGTATGAGCACGCTGCGCTTTGCTTTCATGACATCTGATTTATTACGCAGCATCTATCACAGAGAGCAAAACAACATTTAATGTTACTAAACATATTTTTCGTTGACTTCATCAGCACCTCGACGAGTCACTTTACTAAAGAAGGCCTACGCTTCAATAAATGGTGAGGAGAAAATGCTTTGATAGCGTCCATTATAAATGCTGCGGCTTTTATTTTGAATGCTGTCTGTGACCGATTCTCTCCTCCTGACAGATGATGACGACATTAACCGCATGGGGGAGAAAGTAGTCCTTCGAGAGCAAGTCAAGGAACTCTTCAACAAGAAATACGGTAAATAGATCCGCAGCGTGGAGCTGTTGTTATCTGTACAAGACGGATAACCTTTTTACCATGAACCAGTTTCATCTGCATGATGAGTCCAAGTCGTGGGCGTGTTCAGTTTAATTCTCACAACACAGGAGAAAAACAACACGTCCCTTATTGCTCAGGGTGAGCCTCATAAGTGAGACGTGTGGCTGGAAATTTAAATCCAGAATGTTCGTCCTACTTGTTGAATTAGGGGCAAGTCTTATAAATGCATGCTCCAAATTTCACTCATGAAACGTGGCTGTTAAGTTTTGTGGAGCAATTTCAATACAGGCTTCACACAATTTGGTATAGAAGCCTGAAGAGGAAAAAAAACAAACAAAACAAAACAAAAACGGTGCTAATGTCACAGCAGTGCCTTAAAAATACAACATTTCCACATGCATAGGGTCCACGGGTGGAAAGTCTGCACGGTAAACAATAAAAAACCTCTTATCAAAGTGGTGTCTATAGAGAGATTTAGTGCAAACTGATTTATTTTAGTTTGTGTGGCAAAGAAAAACTTCACATGTTGAATTGTTGTGCACCTAACAAATTTCAGCATTCTTACTTCTTATTTATTGAGGACCACAGGTGTAACAGCTCTGCGATAGGCCCCGCGGCTGATACGCTCTTTCATTTTGGGCCCTTACCACCACGCAGTGCTTCAGCAAGCACGTTACCTCACGTTCTCGCTCACACGAACACACAAACAAATTTAAGTTATAAAATATTGTCATGTAGCAATAATCAGTAACATCTGTAGGATCATTCCAGCTTTGAATCAGCACCACGGACAGCAACCGCAGTCAGCGATCTTGGGAGCAGACAAACTTCTTCTTCAGCCAGGCTAACACACGCTTTGGTTGCTAACTTATTACTGTGATGATTGCAGTGTATGAAGTTCCACCTTTGTTCAGGTTATAATAAAAGATCTCAAAGGGTAATAATGCTGCACCTGCACCTCTGCTTAAGAACTTTTAGCTGCTGTTATCAAAATGAATGAAGAACGCTGCATTTCTATGCACGTTTCATACCTACAGTATGCCAGTTACAGGCATGAGTTTCTTTATTCATGGGAAAACATGTGCCTGCATGCTTCTTATTTTTCACAGGAAAAGAAAAGGTGTCACACTGATCGTGCCGTTGTTGTTTGTTCTGTTTAGGTGAGGCTCTGGGCTTAGATCGCTCCGTCGTGGTCCCGTACAAGCTAATCCGCGGCAGTCCAGAGTCTATAGAAGTTAGTGGCCTTCCAGACGAAATCCCTTTCCGAAACCCAAACACCTACGACATCGTGTGCCTGGAGAAAATCCTTCAAGCCGCAGATAAAATAACATTCAACATCAAGAGCCAGCTACAGTGAGTGCAGCGACACCGGAATGTTCAGCAGCGCTAGCCGTCGCTGCACCGTACATTTCAGCGGGAATTTAGGGTTTTGCTTCTCGGTAGTTAAGCTCATTATGGTTTATTTATGCTTTGGATTTAAATCCAGCCTCTAAGATGTCAAAGAATAAATCTTCCACAGCAAATGTAAATAAAATGAAATAGAAAACAACGTTTTGACATCCAAGCAGTTAAGCTATGATGAAAGAATGAAGGCAAAGCTTTAAATCGTGCACAATTCAGGGATTTTTTTTCTCTAGGTATCAAGTAAGTGCAGTCTGAATAGAGGGCTAATTAGAATTCAGGAATGTTTTTTATAGTTACAAAAAAAAGATTGTATCTTTAAAGAAACAAAAATGCAGCTACATCACCTAAAATGACCCGGCCTTTTCTCTCTCCTGTTCAGACCTTTTGCAGAAATCTGTAGCCAAGCTTGTAACACAGGTAAGTGTTACACAAACAACCTTCTGTTGATGGAAGTGAGGCTTTCTGTGCTGCGTGTGCCTCCAGAGTAAAAGCCTTTGCTTTGTGCCTTCAGTAGGAACAGACGCCTCCACTAATCGACGGAAACGCAAGAGAGTCCAGGAGAGCAACCAAGTGCCTGCCTCCTCCGACCTGGGAATATCAAGCAATCAGATTCCAGTGATGGTACATTAAATAAAATATATATTTTCTTCACCATATGAAATCATAAGCTAGTTGATGAATACTAGGACATCTTTATTCTTCTGTTCTTACTCACACAGGTCCTTAAAGACTCTTAAAAACCTTAAATACACTTTGATTTCAGAGCTACAGCATGCTGGCCTGCTGTTAGGGCAAAAATGCACTTTAATAAGGAAGCCCCCCTTTACCTCGACTTAACTGTAGCTTGGATCAGTCAGAGAAACTCAAGCATTTAAGACGCCTAACAGAATGCGTATCAGCTTAAGTGCAGTGTATGTGGAGCATTTAGCTGCTGTCAGACGGCAGCCTCTGACATGTAACTGCAGCCATCACCAGTCCCGACAGGTGGCACAGCCTCTCTTCCTGTGACAGGTAGGTTTATAGTAGCGGTTTTAGCAAAGTGGAAGGTAAGCAGCGCAGCTATTCAGGACTGACTGAGAAAATGAGCGGTTATATATCAGCCGTGTCACTGACTCTGACGACACGATGTGTTAACGCGCACAAGGAGGAAAGGAACACAGCTAGCACTGCTAACGTTAGCCACGCTGTATCCAGGGATGTCAGGATGTAAAGTTTCAAACTCAATACTGATAACGAGGGAAACGGGGAAAACTTCGATGATCCATCATAACAGAACAAGATCCTGGCAGCAGGAAATAGGACAGGAGTTCCTTGTTGAACTTCCACGTAGGCTTCATGTATAACTGCGAGAGCTACAGCTCTGCTTGTTTTCTGTGCTTCTGGTGACTTGGTAGCATATTTACCATATTTATCCCTTTAATGTCTGGTAGATGTTTTAGAAACAACACATTATTAGACACAAATAGTTAAACTGATGCTCCCTGTTAATGTCCCAGCTCACACGTTAACTAGCCAGAACCACAATGGTACAATGATAACTGAACAAACGGAGAATGTAGCAGCCAGGTAACAGTTAAATGATATGGTGACTGTTTAATGGTTCAGCGTCGTTGTACCAGGAACTTTTACTGACCTCTCAAATCCCTCAAAGACCAGGATGTCGGCGTTTACGATGCTTTGCAAAGGTTGTTTCAGCTTCGTTGCCACCACTTGGTTGTCTTGTTTGCATGCAGGCTTATTGCATCCTCGGCCTTTCCCTGGCATTTTGCTTCATATGCAAAGTCTATCATGCTACGCCAGCTCACTGACTGTTGGTGTGTTCAGCTGCTAGTGAGGGGTGGAGCTGTGAACTGGAGAAGGCAAAGATGGCACTGTTGGTGTTTTTTGATTGATTGATTGATTGATTGATTTTTTGGGGGGGGGTGTAACCTTTTTGTACCCATTAATTTCATTTTTGTTACATCCCACATTTCTCTATAATTTATTCCTCGTAGTTTGTTTATTTTAAACAAATAAAATCATTTAAGGGGATGATGATGTAGAGGTCTCAAAACTCGTGGGTCAAATATGATACACTTCGCCTTATTGGGTTAAAGCACATCTAATATCAGATCAGTAAAAAGCTGATGGTCCTCTCCCCATAAGTTCATGTTTTCTCAATCTTCTTAATGCGATAACTTCAAAACAAGATGACGTAGGATTGTGAAATTGATACCACAGGTGCGTCTACTAGGAGGCTGAGGAGTAAATTAGTGACTAGTAAATTAGTGACTAGGCACGTCCTTCATCTGTGGTGATACCTCCATACAAATGGGCAGGCTAAGCAAACCAGAGAGCTGGCATAAATTGGATAATTTAGAAAAAAGCCAAAAGATATTGGCGTGAAAAGGCAGGAAACCCCGGTCGCTGATGGAGTCGGAGTCGATAAAACACCTTAAACTGCAGTAGATGACTGTGTGTTCAACTGTAAGTACTGAAATGTAATATTAAAACAGGTTTAGAGGCAAGGTCAGCAACATTTTGCAGTAATGAAATCATTTTCTCCACCATTATGCTTCTTCCCTGCAGCAGTGGCCCATGTACATGGTGGACTACAGTGGAGTGAACGTGCAGGTTCCCGGGAAAGTCAATTACTGAAGGAGGAACCAGGGCGGCAGCAAAGGGATTCAAGGAGGAGTTTGTCAACACTCGCCACTCTTCCACAGTGCAACACTAACACTTTACCAGTGCTACAACTTAACGATCTCTCCAGACTGAATACAGAGAGCTGCAGGTTTGACTCTGAGAATGATGCTCGAGTGTTGAGGAACAACAGAATGTATTTGGGTCGAAACGTTGCAGGGCAGATGTCGGCTCGACGGGACTGCTATCAGCTGGTCGCGACAGTAATCTTGTTGTTTTTTTTACAAACTGCAAATATTACCGACGTCGTGTTATTTGCCCTTGCATTTTATAAAATGAGTCATGCTGTTGTTTTCCAGCATTTGGTTGCAATGTATTACTGACAGAAAATGTCTTTCATAATGATATGGTTCCATATTATTCAGATATTTGTACTTTTTATTTATTATATTTATTATTAAAATATAACATTATGTGCAGGGATGTAAAATATATTATTCTGTTACACAGCTCTTCGAGGAACTATCACAACACTAACAGATGCTACTAGCACTCAGTAACTACAGGTAACCGCTGAAAACATGATTAAAATGAAGTGTCTTAATTGGGTGTTGGGGTGACGGCAAGATTTTAGAAATTAAAGGAGACAAAACGGACTCAGAGTCTGCCCCACGGAGCAGGGAAAACCTCTGCTCGCATTGAAAACGAGACACTCGGTAAACAGCCTTTTTTATGTTAGCACTACATTAACGATTTGTAAAATATTGTCATTTTAAGTCAGCCTGAATGTATCATGTAAAGAAAAGAATGGTATGTTATTCTGCGGTGACTGTCTCTGGACTAACAATATTTAATATGCTGTACCTTAACGCCAATTAGGCCTTTGAAATAAAATGTGTTGCCTTGCACTTTCATTTTGTAGTAGTTTGTTTTGGTGTTGGCGAGGGGGGGGGGGGTCAACTTAATGAAAATGAAGAGGAGTGTAAAAAGCAAGACGGTGGTGAGTTGAGCCCATAATGAGGATTAAATATGATGACAAATAACTAAAAGCTGTTAGTCTAGGCTTAAATGTCAACGACAGGAACCTGAATATTGTTACTGTCGCTAGCAAGTAAGCAAAATTTGTATTTATATTGTACCTTTCAAGATAAATATCACAAAGTGTTACAGAACAAACCTGCCGGAGCATAAAAACAAGAGGTCAAAAATATGTTTTTTTTTAAACAAAGAGTTTTTAGCTGCTTTTTAACAGAATTACAATAATTCAAACGTGACAAAATAAAGGCATAAATAATAATTTTCAATTCAGAGTATGACACAGTGGAAGTCAACTTGGCAATGTTTTTAATTGGTAAACTATGAGAGAGCCAGAGATTTAATGTGAGCTTGCAAAGTTCTTGATTGAACATTTAAGAAAAGTGGCAAAGGGACCTAAAATTTCCATCAGGCAAAATCTGTCAGGGCCCAAACGAGGGCTCTTGTTTTTTATTGAGTCGGAGAAGACTGTCTGCTAACCCGTGCTGGGCTTGTAATATGTAACTGTAGGCTTGACATATACAACTGAATGTCATCTGCGTAGAAGCGATAAGAAATATCATTAGAAGTCCTCCAAATGTGCTGATTTTGAAAAATCAGTTCTTGAAATGTTAAGTTTCTACTATTTACTCAGTAGACAAAAATTAATCTCAGTATTAAGTTTAATAGCTCAGTAAGGCCCATGGATATTTCTATTATAAATAATTATATAGTCATATTTACCAATCGAAGTTCTCATTTAAGCAGCCTTATTTTTTTCAAAAATAATATCTCAGTCCTTGATTTAGGAGAAATTGCTGCATATTTATGTCCTAAAGATTTCCGTCACCTATTCCATATATAGGAAATGGACGAGCCGCGTTTAAAGCTCTTTTCCCAGATTAAAACAACTAGTAACTTTAGTAATTTTAGTATTTTGGAAGAGTGTTTTAAACACTACACAAATAATGATTTTCATTATATTTACTGTACCCCAGTACAACTCCATAAATGTGGGATAAAATGGCTGAAAACATGTGTCATTAGTAAATAAACATTATTTACTAGGACTGTTGGAGTTTGTAGTTTAGCACGCCGTTTAGTTTCCCACATTTGCTGTTATGTATTTAGTTCTGGTGACTGCGCTGGTTTTGTCAGTACTGGTTGGAAGGCCTGCTTTGCTTCCTCCTTTTCAGGTCCTAATTAAGAGCTGCTCCCTTCTAAAACAGGAAATGATGTCACCGGACAGACTAGACATCTGTCCAGGGTATACCCCACCTCTCGCCCTATGGGCCAGCTGAGATAGGCTCTAACCCCCATGAACCTGAACTGGATAAGCAGAAGAGGATGGATTGATGGATGGACTTCACCTGGAGCCTATTTAAGTTTGTTTCCTTCCAACATGGCTCTCTCTCCTCCTGGAAGGCTGGAACTTTTCAGGCAGCCAATTTGGTTTTCTTTCCACTTGATTGCGTGTCATCCCTAATTTAAGTTGCGTGTTGGTTGTAGGTTAGCACCAGTTTTCTTTTCTTCTTTTTCTCAGTTTATGATTAATAAATTGGCTTGGTGGAAGCTGTTGTTGTGTGGCTCTCCCTTCTATATTATTTCCTGCATGAGCCAGACAAAACAAGCTCGTTCACTGCAAATCTGCAAAATCCTTGAATGTTCAAGGCTGTGAAATCTATTGGGACTACAAAAAGACAGCATCCGATCCATAGGTCCACTAAGATGTAGTGGAGCTATGGATAGGAACTTTAAAAGAGCCTTTAAATACTAATATTACAGCAGCACCATTCCACCTCCCTCTAAGATGCTGTGATTGGATGTGTGCAAAGTCTGTTAGAGACTGTAAAAAAGTGGTGAGCCAACTTTGTTGTAAAATTAGGAGTGAAATCCCAAATATTGGGAACATTTGGGATTTCAGCCCTATATGAACTCAGTTAATCAAAGGAATCCGTACACAGCAGTACACCATTCATGAAAAAGGTGCATTAAAAAATTGCAAAAGTGCAATTACTATTATGAAGGCGGAATCTGCCTAAAGATTACAAAGATATCTCTTCATACTGAGCTGTAAACTTGTATTTCAGCTCTAAAGTCGGTCATTTTAACACGAAAGTCCATGGGGATTGGCTCACCACTGCAGTCTGCCTCAAGTGGCCACTCCAGAAACTGTAGTTGCGTCCAACTGTTGGCTTCACTGTTCACCCGGAGAGGTCGCTGCCTCCTGTCTTCCAAATTCCTTTCAGTACACTCCACTTATCCACCAGCCTTCACAAAAATGTGCCCCAGTAGTTTTCACCTCATCCTGCTAAAAAAAGACAAACTGACTCACAGCAGCACAAACCTAACCTTCTTGGCAGGGAAACACGGGACGTTATTGTTGCTATCCATAATTCTCTGCTTGCTGCAGGTAACTTAAAGCAAAAAAGCTCTTCTGTGCACTTAAGAGTCCATTAAGACAGAGTCAAAGTGAAATACCCTGCCAAGCGGTCATGTTCTCCCCTTAACATTTCCACTAGAAATAAATGTTTGAGTGGTTAAAGGAACATTTATTTAGCAGGAAGCAATGGGTTCGTGCTCTGCAGCTAGATAACTAAAACTGCTCAGAAGGCACCGAGCAGTGCACTGAACACACAGGGCATACATAAAGACTCCTCGGCAGCTACGTCCTAAAGGCTTTGAAAGCACTTCTTGTTTAACAGCTTCTTGCTATGAATGATGGGAGCATAGAGTCACAACTAGAAAACAGAGATCCGTATTTGTGTTTCTTTTTAGCTCTTCTCGGTGGAATAAGCAGCCGTGGGATTGGGTGGCTGGGACTGAGCTATGTCTGAATCAAAAAGTCATGGCAGATGTTGTAACAGGAGGGGCTGGATTGGTTTCTTAGCAGCATCTGGTGACCCAGGACCAGTAATAACCTGCAGCATTTCATACCCAGGGCCAAGTTTAAGCCCTAAAGCTGGCCCGTGTTTAAGCCTATTAATAAACCTGAACTCATGCCACAACTGGCGCCTAATGCAGGCACCTCACCTCTACTTGACCCATGCCTATTATTGCGTCATAACTAGGAGTGTTTCATGTTTAGACCAGTCAGTGGAATCTGATCAGAACACATTAATCCAGTGTCTGGAGTTAAACTGGAGGGGTTAGGTAGATAAAGCTTTTACATCCCCACTGAGCTTTAAAGGTACTTTATGTAATTTCCTTCTGCAACTTTAGATATAAATGTCACCACCAGGAGGTGGTGTTTTAACACCACCTCCTGGTGGTGACATTTATAGCTGATTTAAATTTATAGCTGATTTAAATGGCTAAATTACCTCCTCAACATGTCTCGAAGTTCTCCAGAGGCCTGGTGATGAACTAATCATTTGATTCAGGTGTGTAGACCCAGGGTGACATCTAAAACCTGCAGGACACCAGCACTCGAGGCCTGGAGTTGCCCAACCCTGGTTTAGATTATGAGTGTCAAACATAAGGGCTGGGGGCCAGATCAGCGAAGACTCTAATCCGGCCCTACTTAAAAGCTGTGGAAAACTTTTATAAGTTTTACAGCTTTATCTTTACTGATAAAGATCTCCCCCATGATACACCAAAATATTTAGGTAATAGATAAAAAAATTTAAATGACAGAAAATGTCATCTTTTTCCCTTTTTTTTTTTTAAACAATGATACACTGTAAAAATAAATAAAATATAATTTTCTGACAGCTCTGCAATTTTACATGTTTTTCTTACAATTTAAGAGATCAACTAATTTTTAAAAATAGTAATTTTTTTTAAACAGTTTCACTGATTTCTTTTCAGAAATTCATGTCAAAGTTTATGGGGATAATGTGTGGTGATAGAATCTACTTTTAGAGTAGGCCAGTCTGTTACTTAACTCACCTGATGCTATACTGATTTAAGTGTTGCCTTAATAGGTTTTTTTTTTAGCTTCACAGACTTCAGGTACAAAAAGAAAAACCTTACTTCCTCATCTACATTATTCTGTATCCTCAAATGACTGAAGAGGTGCTCATGCTGGAATTTCATCGTCATGGCAACGGGGAAGCAGCTGATACACAGACTCATTTTATTGCAGCTCTGCATCTTTACCAGGTGCAGGTGAAGGCTGAAGATAAGAAGTCAAGGTGATAAGCGTTGCCAAAGAACCTTTACCTCCTCGCTCTTTGATGTTTGGAGACTTTTTGTTTTGCTGGCAGATGTATGTAGACTTGATGGACGTCCATCCCGTCCAGCAGTCCATCCCTGCAATCCCCGATGTGTCCTAGTCAGATACCAGAACCACCTCAGCTGGTTCCCTTTAATTGGAGGAGCTCCTCTAAGTGTACTGAGGCCACACTTCCTGCAAAGGAAACCCAGCTGTCGTTTCACCATAACAAACAGAAGCAAATAATCAGGATAATGCGTTTTGCTGTGACCACCTACAGCACCATCAGACATCTCCCACCTTCATCTTCTTTCTGCCCTCTCTGGACGTGATTAGATGCCAATCTATAATGCTTCAGGGAGCCATGTATTGAGAGCCATTATCCATGATGATCACGTCGAGTGGTCATACAGCAGCTAATTAGCGGGGGTCGCATACAAGGACCTGAAGCACCTTAAAGTACAAAAACTGCAACACTACCCTGCAGACTGAAGCTTCATCAGCTCAAACAGATACTCGGATACAAGAGACGAACCAGGGCTCGTTTTGCATTATGTCTTTATTGCAGATATTTTTTCCCCCCCATTTTTTCTTGTTTGTATACATGTCAAGACTGAGTTGAGCGACTGTACTGCAGTACTGTGAGCAGAATAATGCATGTGAATACAGGAGGCGGCAACCCGCAGGATCTTTTTTTCTTTAAAATCGAGACGAGTCCGATGACCTTGATTGTCACACTAAAAATGTTCTCATCCAGAGCCGTTGTTTTGTTTTTTGTTTCATCTCGGCAGCCGTTTACACCTGTCTGGACAGGAGAACTGAGGTCGTCGGGGAGCTATACACCTTGTCCCCGTGTCACACACGGCAACACAAACTGTAAAACATTTAAGAGAGCGAACCTAACGTGGCGTAGGTTCTGCACATCCGAAAATAAAAAATAAAATAAAAAGTTAAATCAGACTGTTGTGAGTGCTTCTTCTCATCAAATTGTTAAATATATCACGGTCAGATCAGAAGTAGTGTCAAATGTTTTTTTAAACATATTTTTGTCTAATTCTTTTTTAGATTTATTTACAACAGTAAATATTGCCTCTTCTCATCAATACGGAGTTTGCTACGAGAGGTGTCCATGTCGCTGAGCTAAACGTGAACGTTTTCAGCAGAAACACTTTGGCATTAGTTACCAATTTAAAAACAACAGAAGAAGAAGAAGAAGAAGAATTGCCCTTTATGGGGAGATCGCACATCTTGCCAGCTAAATGCAGCGTCAGAACTAAAGTGCTTGTGAGACCTTTTATCCCCAGCGTAAGCTCTCATTCTCATGGAAACCGAATGAGGGGATATAGATGAGGCTTGATGAGAAAAAGAAGAGAATAGAATAAAACAAACAAACAAACGGACGAACAAATAAACAGAAAGAACCTCCAGCTGATGGAGGTTTGATGGAGGGCTCAGTCAGTGGAGCCCTGCTGCTTTTTTCTTGTTTTTTTTAATCTGAGTCCAATCTCCTGTAACACGTGATGCAACCAAACAATTCTACTCCAACTGTGTCTCCTCTCAAAGAAGATTCAAGGCTTTTATTTAGCTCACTTTCCCTCCCTTCGCTCACTCCATGAGGTTTGGGTGGACGCTGACATGAATTTATTAACACAGAGATGTTGCAGGAAGTCCACCTGGGCACAGAGCAGAGGATTCAGGAGGGTTAACTCTCGATGGGTTAGCGGTGAGTGGAAGCGTGCGAAGCTCGGAGCTGAGGCCTAGCTGGCGCCGCTGCCGCTTCCTGGGGGTTTGAGGCAGTCCTCTGTCACGCCCTGAGAGGCCAGCTCAGACAGAACATTGTCCAAATAGTTGGGGTCAGGGTAGCCGTGGCCCGACAAGTTGGACATCATCTCGGTTTTGTGGTGGATGCCGTTCCACACCACTGTGTCGGGCTCTCCGGTGGTGCTGGACGTTCCCACGGTGAAGATGAGACGCCGCATCCACGCCACCTTCAGCAGCTCGAGGACCTTTACAGCAGAAACACAAGGAACGCTTGTGAGACACAGCTGGATTTGAAATTTATCATCTCATCATTTTCCAGCCTTTAAAATATAGATTTGTTACTTTTGTTTGTGTCACTGAATAGTTCACAGCTCAATTAAACAATTGTTCAATAACTTAAGACGAGTCTGGTTCTGTGAGAGGTTTCTTCCTGGTAAAAGGGAGTTTTTCCTTCCCACTGTTGCCATGTGCTTGCTCATGTGGTCTTTAAGTGATGACTTATGAACCCTGCTACCGGGTTTAAACTACTCTGCGTTTATTAAGGCCGTTAGGGTTTTTTTTTAACATGCTTTAATGCTTTGTATCTTGTTCTATTTAATCTGAACAAGCCCCTAAAAAAGAAAAAAAAAGAAAAATCAGTGATAACTGTCGGCCTCTCTCGGTTTTATTTAACATTATTCATCGGCAGCACGTTTGAAAGCTCAGATTTTAAAACCTTACGATGTAACTACAGCCCAGCTGTAATATTAATGACTAACCTCGTATTGTGGATGGATTATCTCAGTTGTTCTCCTGACTGAAGTTTGGTCCGTTTACAGCATCCTGCCATGCGATTGCATTTGTCCCTAACCATCGGGAACCCTCATGTTAACTTTTATTAAGTGGAAAAAAGTTAGCGTTCATCCTCCAGCTTCACTGTGTTTATGTTATGCTAACATCACTGTGTTGCTAGCGATCACGTAGCACATCATTATGTACCAGCTAGTCCAACTTCAGTAACCCTACAAACGTCACTGCTGTTTAGTTTTTCTTCATTTATGTTGGAAGTGATAGCAGAGCTGTACGTTTTAATTTTTTCAGAAATCTGTCAGTCAGAACATGCTATATCGTGTTTAGGTGGAAACTAGCGAGCTAACTTCCTGCTAATTGTGTTAAATTTCATAGAATCTGTTTTTATGGATGGATTTTATTACAGATAAAATAATTTAGACAGTTTGTAACTCTCAGTAATGCTGCAGTGTTCCTTTGACTTTGGGACCTGAAGTGGAGTTTGGACCCTAATGACGTCAGACTTAAAGACCAGATGGGGCTTGTCTAATTGTTGGGGTTTTCTCCGTATTATTTTAGGGTCTCTAACTTTTACCTTCTTTCCATTCTTGTCTTATTTAATTATCTGCAAGCAAACTGGTCTCATTGCAGTCCAGACCTGAATCCATCCATGTATTTCATTATGGCATGAAAAACAAAATACATCATTGAGGTCATGAACTGTAGCAGAGAGCCTACATTATAAAAATACAATACGGCTGTGTCCCCAACGTGGGGATATTTTCATGATCTCACATCCATGCAGTGCAGGCAGCGCTCACCCGCCAGCGTCTGCTGCTGGAAATGAGTCTGCGGCGCGGCACAGATAAACTACAACTGGAATAATTTAATCCAATTTTCCATTAGTGAATTACATAAGAGATTATTTATAGACTCTAAAGAGTACGACTGTGGTTACCAGTGAAGACGGCATGAGGCACTGATGCACCATGAAAACAACACAGCCCTATAAATGAGCACAACATTAATGATAACAGCGCGCTGGAGTCCTCGTGGAGCACTACGCCGATGTTTGGGTAGATGATGTTCGCCTGTCGAGTTCCGGCAAGTTGATGTTCTTACCTTTCTGCCCTTGTCGTTGTCTGGCAGGAAACAGAAGCGAGGGAAGCCTCTACAGGTGTACGGCTGGCCTGGGTTGGGATGCTCGGGACCCTGGTGACAAGGACACAAAGTGACTGATGTTAAGTTATAAAGCTTAATACAACAGAGAGAGAGAGAGAGGTCACTCGGAACAGTCGGATAATCTAATCAAAGATTTTGCAGATTGTTAACAGTAAACCAACAGATCGATACAAACTGCATTTAAGTGCTTACAACTTCAGGCCGGCTGTGTATGTGGAGGTTATAAATAAATACATAAAAGTCAGATTTACAGACAGAAGAAATTGCGAACGAAATTGGGCTTTCTTTCCTAAAACGCTGTAATAAAAGGAGGAAGTAACTCTGAGCCGTTCACAGCAGCATGCAGGAAAAGGCTCTTTAGCAGCAAAGCCGAGCATCAGACTGTTAAACTACTTTAGAAAGCCCTGGCTAATGGTGAACAAGCTGTCGTCCAGGCAACAGTTTTTCTTCCAGTCATCCTCTAATTAGACGTCCAAATGTGCTGGCGCAGACACAGACAAACATACAAAAACACTCCTGAGTTCGAGATTCCCCTCATGCTTCTGCTCCTAGTATGAAACTGAGGAAAATTCGTCGAGATACAACAGAAAGATGGTCTTTCCTCCTTTTTCCCAGCTCTCGTGGAAGTTGTGATCATGGCCCACATTGAGGATGGTCTGACAATGGAGTTGTTGCAGGAGTTTTGACCTTTTTGTCTTGTTATTGTAACATTGTATAACATCAGTAACTGGTCTACTTCTAAAGTACAAGTTTCTATGATTCTGGTTCCTTTTAACTATTCCAGGAGCTTCTTTTCTCCAGGGACAGCAGACGAATTTGTGCTATCGATTTTGACACCCTGTCAAGTCTAGCAACAGCAGATTGTGTCCAGTATCTGAACAATCTGCCTGAACATGCTTTTTCGGCTGGTGAGGATCTGCTCTGATGTATGGCTTGGAGATGATGTAGCTAACAAAATAACAGGAGGTGGAGGTGGCAGAGTTGGAGATCAGGAGATTTTTGCTAGGAGACCAGAAGGGAGAGGATTAGGAGTGAGTACATCAGAGGGACAGCTCGGGCTGAGACACGTGGGACATGTGCAAATGGGGGACAGTGGATATGCTGAACAAAGGATGATGATTGAGGAGGAAAAGAGGAAGACCTCAGAGAAGATTCATGGATGTAGCGGAGGAGCACATGCAGAGGGTTGGGGTGGAGGGTGAGATGGAGGCAGAGAAGGAGCAGCTGAAAGAAAAAGAAGCACCAGCAGCAGTACCTGTATGCCGGGTGGTATGCTATAGATTATCTGGATGGTGCCGCAGTCTGGATGGCCTGGCAGCGACTGTGCGATGCTGTATATTTCCATCTTGCCTTTCGGCTGGGTTCCCGTCTTTTCGCCGTAGATTGTCTTACACGAGGGGCACTGCAAGCTGCCATCCTGAGGAGGAGGAAGCAAAGACACCAGAGAGCCACGTCAACCAAACCATCAGTAGAAACAAGCAGAAACACTCAACAACTTCCTCATGAGTGGATCATGATGCAAGAGCTTGAAGGAGCAATCAATGAGCAGTAAATGAGTCGGCTGGTCAATCGAGAGAAAATTAATCACCAATTATTCTGTTTGTGGCGGAAAAAAAAAAGTAAAAGTACAAAGATTGAACTTATAGAACTTATATTCCACCACAAGCGGACACGGTCACCGCCTTATGCGAGCTGCATGAGGCACTCACACAGCACCAGACACAACACCGGGACGCTGCGCTTATTGTGACGGGGGACTTTAATAGCGCCAACCTCAAACGCGCAGCGCCGAACTTTTATCAACACATCACCTGCCCCACCAGGGGTGAAAGGACACTGGACCACTGCTACACTACGGTCAAGGACGGCTACAAGGCACAATCCCGCCCCCCGTTTGGCAAATCTGATCACGCCGCCATCTTCCTCATGCCAAAATACAAACAAAGGCTAAAACAGGAAGTTCCGGTTCAGAGGAAGGTCGCGCGCTGGACGGATCAATCGGTGGCCGCGTTACAGGACGCACTCGATGACGCAGACTGGGGCATGTTCAGAAACAGCTCCGACGATGACGTCAACGTGTTTACGGAAGCGGTTGTGGGATTCATCGGGAAACTAGCGGATGATACCGTGGAGACAAAGACTATCACAACGTTTCCCAACCAGAAGCCGTGGGTGGATAAAACCATCCGCAACGCTCTGAGATCCCGCACCGCTGCCTACAACACGGGACTCATGACGGGGGACATGGACCCGTACAAAGCCGCGTCATATAACGTGCGGAGGGCGGTGAAAGAGGCGAAGCAGCGCTACGGGAGGAAACTAGAGTCACAACTCCAACAGAGTGACTCTAGGAGCCTGTGGCGGGGACTAAGGACAATAACGGACTATAAAGCACCAACAACCGGTATGACGAACGCGGCCGTGACTCTGGCAGACGAGCTGAACACTTTCTATGCTCGCTTCGAGGCTGCAGCTAAGGTCTCCAACAATGCTAGTGTTAGCGGCGCTAACGGCTGCAAACAGGAAGATACTGCCAGCACCGGAAACGTGCTCGTCATCTCCGAGCATGAAGTAAGGAGAGCCTTCAAGAGAGTGAACACCAGGAAAGCAGCAGGACCAGACGGCCTCCCAGGTCGTATCCTAAGAGACTGCGCATACCAGCTAGCTCCTGTGTTCACTGAGATATTCAACATCTCTTTATCTCAGTCGGTGATCCCCACATGCTTCAAAGAGTCCATCATTGTTCCTGTCCCGAAGAAACCCCACCCTGCTTCTCTCAATGACTATCGCCCTGTAGCCCTCACCTCAGTAGTGATGAAGTGCTTTGAACGCCTGGTCAGAGACTTCATCATTTCTTCACTACCAGACACACTGGACCCACTACAGTTCGCTTACCGTCCAAATCGTTCCACAGACGATGCCATCTCTCATCTCCTCCACACATCACTCACTCACTTGGACACTAGAAGGGGGAATTATGTTAAAATGCTCTTCATAGACTACAGCTCTGCATTTAACACCATAATTCCCTCCACACTCACCACCAAGCTGGAGCATCTGGGACTCAGCTCATCTATGTGTCAGTGGATCTCCAACTTCCTAACTGGCAGACCACAGGCAGTAAGGATGGGCGGACATGTCTCAGCCTCCACCACTCTCAGCACTGGAGCCCCCCAGGGGTGTGTTCTGAGCCCCCTGCTGTACTCTTTGTACACATATGACTGTGTGGCCACTACCAGCTCCACCACCATCATCAAGTTTGCTGACGACACCGTCGTGGTGGGCCTGATCTCTGATAACAACGAGACGGCCTACCTGAAGGAGATTAGGAATCTGGAGAACTGGTGCCAGAGGAACAACCTCCTTCTAAACGTCAGTAAGACAAAGGAGCTGATAGTGGACTTCAGCACTAAGCAGGAGAGGAACTACCAGACCCCCGTCATCAACGAGTGCCCAGTGGAGAGAGTGGACAGCTTCAAATACCTCGGAGTTCACATCACGCAGGACCTGTCATGGTCCTGTCACATCAACACCGTGGTGAAAAAGGCCCGACAGCGTCTCTACCACCTCAGACGCTTGAGAGACTTCCAACTGCCCTCCAAGGTGCTCAGGAACTTTTACTCGTGCACCATAGAGAGCATCCTGGCGGGAAACATCTTAACCTGGTTCGGGAACAGCACCATGCAGGACAGACGAGCTCTACAGAGGGTTGTGCGGTCAGCTGAGCGCACCATCCGCTCCGAGCTCCCTGACCTGCACTCAATCTACAGCAGGCGGTGCTGGACCAAGGCCAGGAAGATCGTGAAGGACCTCAGCCATCCCAACAACAGACTGTTCTCTCTGCTGAGGTCAGGAAAGCGATTCCGCTCCCTGAAGACCAACACAGAGAGACTGAGGAGGAGCTTCTTCCCGCAGGCGATACGGTCTCTCAATCACACCACCACACAGTACTGACCCACACATATGGTTCTTACACACACACTGGACTTTCTGGACTTTGGTTTTGCACAACACTGGTCACTATATTCTTCATTTCCGGTTAATACTTGTACAGCTGCTGTTATTGTGTATATATTTATTTATATTTAGATTTCTTCATACATTCTTATATAGTTCTATATTGTGTATTGTGTATTTTGTTGTACAGTTATTTTATTTTCAACTTTAATTTATATATTTATCTTTATCTTATTCTTCCCAGTTAAATTTACCCTTCATTCTAATTTGTGTTGTACAGTTATTTCATTTTTAACCTTAATTTATATTTGATTCCTTCCTAGTTAAATTTACCCTTTTTAATTTTTCATATTTATTTCCTTTCTTATTCATAGCCTTTTCCTTTTTTGTTTTCTTTAGGTCACGAGCAGTTGTCCAAGCATTTCACTACATATCGTACTGTGTATGACTGTGTACGTGACAAATAAAAATTTGAATTTGAATTTGTTTCAGGGTATTATTCTCTGAAGTAGAAATTCATCCTAAATGCTATTCCACATATCTGCATTTGAAATGACCTGAAACAAACATGGCAGAGGCGCTAGTGCTGTAGCCAGGACCGGCTTCCTGGCCATCAGACTTACAGACTCTTAAGTCAGCATCTTTCCATCTTCAGCCTTAGTAGAATCAACACCAGTTGGGAAATTGTTTTGTTGGTGATGTTACAAATGTTGGTGATGCTGCTCTACTCCCCCAAACCGCTGTCACTACATGTCTGCGGCCACATGATGACAGATGTAGCTACCAACATGCCTAGTGATACAGAGAAATTAGTATGCCCATAAACTAGTGCCAAATCCATTAGAGGTTTTCACACTTAGCCGAGATAAAGCTGGGGCGAACAAATAAGGTAATCTATGGGTGTGGGTTGTTGTTTTTTTTTACTTCCTCTGGCTTCCTGTGGGGTGGGGGGTTTAATTTATGCAACTTCTGACTGTACTGCTGTCTCTCTTGGGCAGGACACTTTTTTAAAGATGTTTTTAATCTCAGGTTTTTTTACTGGTTAAATAAAGATTAAATAAAAGTCCTCACACGGTTGTGGTGGTTTTCGTCCTTCAGATCTGAGGCTACACTGCTGATAAAAGTCTCTTACCTTCGTTCCATTGTTGTACATGGCCAGCATGCAGAGCATATGCAGGGTGTGCCCACATTTGATGAATTTTCCCACAGTGTCTGGCTGGATGCTCTGGCCTCCCTCCTCTGTGGATGGGGTCTCGTAGCCAGATGGGTTGGACAGTTGGTCCATGCAGATAATACAGTCCTGAAGGTACATGAGATATCTATGCTCAGAGCAAAATTACACAACACAAACTCACTTCACAGAAACTTATTTACCATTCGGCTCAACAATCACTATCGAACAAGACAGCTGAGATAAAACAATTTTTGTGCTGCATTCAGTTTTGAATTGTGGTTCTCTATTAAGTCCAAACTCAGTGTTTAGTTAAGCTTGAGCCGAGACAGCAGAAAGTCTTTTGGTCTAGGAGGACACGCAGAAACAGCTACAGGTGTCACAACACAGGATACGGTGGAGCTACAGGTGTCAGAATTAAAAATGCTAAAGTTTGATTTGGAGTAACCGAATTGGGAACATTAGAGAGACAGCTCAGGTTGAGCTTTGGAAAAAAAGTTAGAGAGACATGATTGAGATTGTTTGGACATGTGCACAGAGGAGGGATGGTGGGTATACTGGGCAAAGGATGGGAAGAAAAGAGGACAACCACAGATTTCTGGAGTGACAGAGGAGGATGCTGTGGTGTGATGATCCGCTGTAGCAGCCGCTAAAGGGAGGAGCGCTAAGGAGAAAACAAAGTCTGGGAATAATTCCCAACCAGATTATCTCTTATACTCTTCAAGTTAAAGACAATTTGCGTGGACATGTTATCAGACGTGGGGCTTGAACCAATGTAGAAGTGGTAAAGGGTTATTTACTCGAATTACATTTAAAGATGATGGAAATCCAGTAACAAAAAGACTGACGTTGAGTGTTTAACGGCTAATTGTGTAAAATATTTTTGACCTCAATACTGACCAAAAGAATCATTAATCCGATTCATGCAAGAATTGTTCATCAAAACAATAAATGAACTTTTCTTTCATTTCTAACAGATCTGGGAGTAGACGGGGGAAACACGGAAACATTTACCTCGTCTTGTACTCCAGCCACCACCTCCATGTAGCGCTGAATCACCTCCTCGGGTCTCTGAGTTGATGCTGAAAGAGGAACAAAAGGAGAAAATGCAAAGTCAATGAGCGATTGAGTCAAAACAGGCCAGTCCACAAGCATACAAGAAGCAGCAAGAAGAGAGATTCTGATGAGATGAAATGAAATGGTTTGTGTCACAATCTCAAAATACAATTTCAGTCAGACATTTCCCATGTTTAACTCCAGCTACCATTAAATTGTGTCCAATTTTGACCAACATCCTCCAATCAAGAACCAGCCGATGTAAATATGTGATGCAGAGGGAAGACGTGAATGCTTAGCAGAACAACGAGCATTAAATGTTGATTGGCAACATGAGACATTGAAACAGACACTGTCTGCATTTTTCTAACATATTCTCTCAAATGCACAAGCGTGAGTGTCAAGTCTGTTTAGGAAAGAAAACTCTGCGAGCTAACTAAACGCTCATCCTCATCGTTTTACGTTTATTGCGTAAGACAGCTCCATTTAAATACAGATTTTTAAAGATTGAATAATTCTTCCCAGCTGAGAAACACAAAAAACATTAACTTCACTGACCCGTTTCCAGACTCACTGTGCTTCTAATCGCTGACACGTGACCTGTTTATTTTAACAAGCGGCTGTGACAACATAGAGAAACAAAGAACGGCAGCAATAATGTGAAAGTGACAGGTAACATATTAGCCGAGTGACACCAAACTACAGAAAATGAGCAAAGCCCATTTAACACACACCGAATCAACCTCCAGCAGCTTTTTCTTTCAAATGTCGTTTTGCATGAGAAGCTGGAACGGTACCAACATTTTGTCCTGATGTCATAAGCACCTAAACACCCCTAAACGACGACCTGCTGCTGTAATAAATATGTTACAAATGAAAACAAACGCCACCATAAGCCGAGAGAGTGGCTCCACTCTGAGCTGCTTGGCAAGATATTCCTCTTATCTGCACTTACTGCCCCCCACAGACTATTTACTCAGGTTTTTCTTCCTGTAGTTTATCACCCATATCTATACACTTGTATTTAGAATTGAAACATTCTGCCAGAGAGCATCTTTTTGCCGCATTTAGCCAACTTAAGGCAGACTTAAGAAGGAAGTTAAAGCTAATGAGGTGCAGGAGTTGAAGAGCCTGAATGACACTGGAGGGGGAAACAGCAGAAAAGCCTGTGATAGTTGAATCAAAGCCAACACAGATAGTCAGTACACTTGCGTGAAAGTGAGTCAATGCAGGATTTAATGTTCCTCAAGCGTGTGGTGCTTGAGGATGAAAAGCAGATCACAGGACGACGATGATGTTGATGAGAGGAAAAAAAAAAGAAAAAAAGGTAGATTTGAGGACTGATGGTGTGGTAGCTACCTCTCCTGTGCTGCCTCTTTGCTCTCCTAACTGAACTGCTGGTGCTGGTGCTGCTGCTGCTGTGGGGCTTGATGGGCCTGCTGGCTGGGGGAAGGAGAGGAGGAGGAGGAGGAAGAGAGAAAGGAGCAGGCTGCTGATGCTGTGGCGGCGGATGCTGCTGCTGCTGCTGAGGGAGAGGGGCAGAGGTGAAGTGCACGCCGAGTCCCACTGCTGACATCAAAATGGAGGCCATGCCTGGAAGTGGAGGGGGGTAGGGTGGGGGTTGGTTTAGGTTGAGGCGGGATGGGACAAGGCAGAGTGGGGCAGGTGAGCAAGGCAGGAGGCAAGTGGAGATATGCAGGAGGCAGAAGGGAACAAATCAAGAGGTAGCAGCAGCTGACGCGCCCACATCGAGCCTTCTCCATACACACTTACAAAAAACATCACACTCAGACGGCAGAGATTTTCAAATTAAACCCATACTGTTCATGTTCAACAAATTAATCTGGTTTACTGTGGCTGTCCCTCGTCTTAAATCCACTGTGCTGATTGCGAACACGGCTAATGTTGCTGCAGTGGTGACATAAATCTCTTCAGCTAAGGGCAAAACACAGGGCGTCCTGGTGCTAGCAAAAGATTCACTGGGAATCGACTGTGCCCACAAGCTCCAAGTCTGACCAGTCGGGCCACAGGGAATGATTTACAAGAGCGCAATAACCCTCTGCAATGTGGAGTAAAAGCTTCAATTTTACGATTAAGTGCGGTACCGTTTAAGGACAGGTAAAAATAGAACTTCCATTCTCTTACAAATGAAGAAGTCAAACTCAAAAGAAACAAAAGTAAAACACTCGGTTGAGTGCAGTCAACCGTTTTGGCAGGTACAGCCTGACTTGGGCTAACTATTAGCAAAACATGGGCCTCCAGTTGTGCTACAAAACTGCTGCTGCTCAGGAGTTTTCTGGTCACTGAGTATCTTTATTCTGATACTGATTAACAAGAATATTTAACACAGTTCAACTAAGACCTGAAGATGTTGGTTGCTGAGGACACGATGAAGGCTACTGCACGCTCATGCATTTGCACACCCTGCTTTAGCCACTTTACTCTAAATGAGACCAAAACACAAAAAATCAACATCATGACCCAACTAGACTTCAAACTAGTGACTGAGATTACAAACTCATCACAAAAGTGTTTAGTAAGGTCACAGATCCAGTGAGTGGTGGGTTAGTTTTACCATAGACATCTATAGACTAC
Organism: Aulonocara sp. 'chitande type north' Nkhata Bay; assembly: GCF_057382095.1. NCBI lineage: Eukaryota > Metazoa > Chordata > Actinopteri > Cichliformes > Cichlidae > Aulonocara > Aulonocara sp. 'chitande type north' Nkhata Bay. The sequence goes on along the minus strand of NC_141353.1, from coordinate 31,306,817 downwards.
AGTTGTTTTTCCAAACAGAAGAGTCGCCCCCTCCTGTTCATTAGAACGAACAGATGTTAACTTAACTTTGGGCATCTTTTAAATGCAGCCTACAGCTCTGCTCAAAATTCCATATTTTATAAATGTATTTACATTTTTTTTTTTAATTGGCCAGTTTTTCCTTCAAGGTTGTCTCCTTGGGCACCTCTGAATCACTTCCAGCCCACTGGAAGTCCTGTTTTTACCACTTTTAATGGGCGTATATGCAATTTCACCACGCAAGTCAAACTTATCTCTGCTCAGTAGCATCCTTGGTGATCAGAGCTGCATCTCCAAGATTGACTGTCAATGCAGATAGAGGCTGGCATGATTTTTGAGGAATATGGATTGTCACCAAGTCATTAAAGACAAAAAAAATCAAATCGTTTATGGATGGTAGGATGACTGCTGTGAAATAACAAAAATGGAAGACGACACCAAGCATCAGACTGATAAAACATGAAGTAATGAGATTAGATGCCACTGAAGATGATTACAGCCGCCAACAAGTCTTAAACATTACTCCACTACATAATTAAAAGAAAAGAAACTTGCCACTGGTAAAGCTAGCATGTCACAACTCATAATTAAGCGTTCATCTTTGAAGAACAGTTCACTGGTTCCCCGTGAAAATCCAGTAGTATTGTTTTTATATTCTGGCTGTACTTTAATATCCCGAGAAATCTGAAGGACAAAATTAACTGCAAACTATCCAAACTGTAGCCCCTAGATGCTAACACCTGACCCACAGAAAACAGGATCTTTCACTCCCACAAAAAAAAAAGGTTATTTGAAATCCAAAGGTTCCAAAATCAGGTGTGCAGGAAGAGGTGCAGCGCTGCTCCAGGAGACAATCTTGAAGCAGAGACTGATGCCTTTACAGCTTGTTCAATCTTCTAGCTCCCCTGTTTTCCAGTATGAAAATGGCAGGCTAGTGAAAACCAAAGCAACGTTCATGCAAACAGTTGCATGTGTTGGTCATTTGATGTAAAGATAATTTAATTTACTTTAAGCGTGTGTCTGCACCAGTCTGTAACAAAGCTAACGTGGGAATGAGTTCGAGTCAATCTCAAACCAGGAAATTAATACATTTGTTTATTTTATATTCTTGACAAAACTGTACAAACTACAGTTCTTATTCCTATGAATATTCATTCCTGAACAAAGACCATTAAAGCTGTACATTTGGAGGAGAAACTGTAAGAGTGACCCTCCATTTGAAACTATTTCCTCGGGTCTCAGTTCAGCATTTTCACTAATGAGGTTCTGGTCCACTTGCTTCTTCCGGGCTGATTGTATTGATTCAGTTTGTCATAGCACACAACCTGACTCATAATTTTTAGGAGTGAGCAGCAGAGAACAAAATAATGCATTGCTTTTCATTTCTGCCATTTTATGACAATTACAACCTGCTGATGTACTACATCAAACTGCACTCAGATTTTACCACCTCAGGAAAATCAATGTGCTAAAAATATGTGACAATGAGTCATTCATAAGTGGGAAATAAGGTGTGAAACACTATGCTCAAAGTTTTATTTATAACATATTTAATAATGAGAAAAAAAGAGAGCACACCACCTGGATTAGACAGGACTTCACAAGTGTTAATAAGCCTTTGGCTGCAAACAGTCTTTCGATACCTTCCAATTACATCAAACAAATATGATGGTGTCACCACTTCTTATGCTTATCTGCTTGTTATGCTGGAACCAAAGGCACCAACCACAAACACAGCTACTCAAATCAGCCGAGGTGAGTCCGAGGTGGCAGCTAGCGGCTGTTGGCATGACAGTGTGGCTGTGACCCTTAATTAAAAACAGGTGATTGAGAAAGAAAAGGCTATCCTTTACAGTTGTTATAAAGAATGAAATCAGAGACAGAGACCAAAGTAGCTCATTATAACTGGGCTATAAATCATTGGAAGTCTATGGAGGTTGACTCGGTTTTGTAGAGCCCCAAGTAGCCATTAGTAAATAGTCAGAGTAAATTATTACACATAACAAATGTTAGGAATATCTGTTTATGTTTAATGTGCCTGGGGAAAAAAAGGCAGATATATCAGATTCTTAAATCAAGAAATATCGGCATTGCTTTTGGTCTCAAACATCCCTTATCAGTTGGACTGTCGTACAGTTAAATCGAGTTAGTATTCTGGAGTCAATCAAATTTTCACTTTAGGATTTTTGTAGTCTGAAAATGTATGGTCATAACAATATTACTCCACCATCTATATAAAATGTGGCAAAGACCAGCAGTCAAATTTAGAAATTGCTTTGAAATACTGGCCTTTTAATTAAACTCTTACATCCATACATGGATGTAAGAGTACCTGTACCTACTTCTGATATTATCATGACATGATATCAATTTTTCCATTTTTTAATGCATGCTTGTTATTAGGAGCCTAGTTTCAAGAAAAGTTGAGTGTGCCACAAGAAAACAGTCTATAAGACATGAAGCATGCAGATATGTTGTCAAACATAGCAGGATTCTGCATTTTCATTTTTAGGAAAATACTACAGAAATTATGAAAAAAATAATAATTATACGTGGTGATCCTGAGATTGCTTGAAACATTAAGTCAGAGATTCACCACATTTCTTCTTTCAGCTGCTCCCTCCATCCCACCCCATCCCTAGTATCCTCCTCTGTCACACTGACCTTTCGCATGTCTGCCTTCACTACAAGCTTACCTCAAATGAAACACATTGGGCCCTGTCAAAGTCAAGCAGGGTCTCTACACATGCAAGCAGAAGAGTGTGTGTTGCCTTAGTTAACAGACGTTTTTCTGTCCTTTCTGGCCATTTTAAAATGAATTTTTAAGCTTGAATAGTAGTGTGTTCTTATCACGGTGCTGGCGATTTTCCTTTTGGCAGAAATCCAAAACCTCTTTGCTGTGCACCAAAGTTGTATGTGCAAGAAAAACCCTGCAATTGCGCATCCAACTATTATGTTGTTAGAGACTTAAGAGATCAATCAAAAACCAGAGCTGGGTGGGGTTGTGGGGGTCCACAGCTGTCTTATAGGATCAAGTCTGAATGCTGAAGTTAATCATGCTTTTGCATGGAGAGCCAAATGTTCTGCACAGCATGAGGAAACTTGTGTGAGCTCACACTCACACACAAAATAGGGCTGTTTCAGAAGCTGTTTTTAGGTACACTGCTATGACAAATGGGATGGTATCAGTTAAGCCTCTCTCTGATGTTTGCTTAACATTTAGGGTGCGCACATTTTTATTTTTACCTCCCTCCTTCAGGCTTTTCCTGGCACATTTTTCCTAAACAGACGGACACTCACAGGGAAAACAAATGCAGTGGAGTGGCATCTAAAATACTAACAGTCTACTGAATAAAACCTGAAACTGACTGAGAGGTGTACTGAAGGATAGACAGAGCAGGGGTTACGCTGAGGATGGATGGTCAGTGACCCATTTACCTGCTAGGGCAGAGCTCACGCTGGTGGATCCATTCAGCTGCACAGAGATGGAAGGAACACTGGAGGGCAGGAAACAGAGACGGTGACATTCAGTCAACATAAAAATAAAGCAACAATGAACCAGACAGGAAGAACAAAACAAGAACTAAGAACCTTTTTAGTTTTCAATGCAATCAGAGAAAAGGAAAAGCTTTGGCACTAGATCCAGAAGCAAGAAAATTAGACCTGTCAGGGAGTAACTGCATAAGGCTTATTTACCTTTACTGACTGTCTCCAGCTCAGTGAATGACTAATTATCCATGTCTAAGACTGATTAACAACAACTCAGCAGTGACTGCATGTGCACAGAGCAACCAGGGAGCGTGACTCTGCAGTCAATACACAGATGGATATGTGCCCAATGAATGTGTTTACTTTGCAACAGGAGAAAAAGAAGCAGCTGTCAGTCCTCGAGTATGATGGAGCGCTAAACTAAATCCAGTTAAAGGGCTGCAAAAAGGCAACACTGACTCAGTGCTGAGGTGGTACTGGTCTATTTCTGTAGCCAAAGAGCTCTGTGCACTACAGTCTGAACAACATATTGCTTGAATGAATATGGGCTATGACAGCATGTCCGCAACTGTAAAAATAAAGATAGTAATACAATTGTTCATTAAGTTAAACATAAGAGTACAGTGACTGACCTTAAACTTATAAATACAATTCAAATGAAAAACAAAATAAAGGAATTGAAATAGAGGTGAGGATGATGGTGGTTCCAGACTAACGGATGTTTTTGACCATGCAGTTCATGTTACAAGGGCACCCGCCAGGAAATTTGCTGGCACAGATGGGGCGAAGCGAGCCCCAGGCGGCACAGTGACCCAGGAGAGCCACACAGTGAGCAACAGAGAGCTGAAGCCGGCTGCCAAAGAGGGAGAACACCACAGGCAGCCGTGCCCCAAAAGGGTGGAGTTACTCAATGGACAGGAAGCTTGCAACATTTTTTTCAGTCATAAAAAACTTGGCAATTAAAGTACTTGAAAAGGAGTATTATGATGTACTATTACACAATAATAATTATTTTTTCCATGCATGGGTGCGCCTCCTTTAGCATCCACACCCAGGAGTTAAAAAAATTTAATTAAATACATGGCAACAATTTCTCTTTTTAAAGCATACACCTCAATGAGAAATGTGAAAGTGTGGGCTTTAGTGAATGTAAACATTCACCGCAAAGATTTAGACAATTCTTTTGTCTACTGAGCAACCATGTTTTTAATACACTAGTTTTAATTTCTAGTGGCTAAAACTCAGCGTGCAAAAAACATTAAAGCCCAGAGAAGCTGCAAGTAAGCTTTCTCTGCTAGCTGGAACAAAAGGAAGGGAGGTCAGTGATGACACAGACAAGAGTCACAGGAAGTGAGCCAAAGCAAACATACCAATGAAGTACTGGAGCTACAGATCTGTTTTTTTTTCTGCCTTTCCTGTTTTACAAGAAAGGTCAACACTGACAGAGGCAGGAAAGACAAAGAGGAAGAGGAGGAAAGCAGATAGAGGACCTTGTAACATGAACCCTGCACATCTATCCAAATCACACAATCTAGGATAGGTATCAGATACCAACCTTAACCCATTGGCACTGGTAGAGTTGGTCAGAGGTGCAGAAAGTTGACTGCCAGATGTCGGTGGAGCCCAGGGGCTGCCCCAGGACATGCCACCAACTGAGAGAGGTCTCCTGGGGTACGGGGAGTAGACAGAAGTAGGATGAGCCGCCACAGCCCTTCCTGTGCCTTGAAGACTAGGCCGGTTCAGACTCCCTGACGAGAAGGAATGTCGCGAACGGCTCGGCATGGGTCCGGTGCTGCTGTGGCTTAAACACTGCTGGCAGGAGCAGGCGGGGCCCGAGGGGATAGCTGGGGGTCCGGAAGAAGCCAGCGGGTAGGGAAGGTTGCATTGGCGTCGCACCTGGCGTCTGAAACCCGTCGATTTGTTAACCTGCGCCAGAGATGTGAGATCCACTATATAATTGTATCCATGGGGGCCCAGATCTGCTGTGCCTTGGCGAGCCTGATAGCTGTGCTCCAAAAGGATAGAGGTTCGCGTCTCATATGGGGTCCATCCTCCTTCATCGTTGGCCCATTCCCAGTAAACACCACTACCAAGGCCGGAGGACTGGGCAAACAGAGACCGGCGTACTGACCGGGTCTTACCTGAAAAGAAAAGAGGCACATTGATTTTTAGTGAATAAACGGAATTAAAACTGCAACGTTGTGTGTGTGTGTTATGTTTTTAAGACATAAACGAAAAGCCCCTTGTTCATTCACTTGTATGCCAGAACTAATGACACATTACATACATGGCTATGACTTAATTTTAAACACACATACAGACACACAAAATTATGACAGTTTAAGACACACCAAGCATCTTTAGATGTTAATCTCACAATGTTGTGACGTATTTCATGATTTGTAGCTAGGTTCACGTAAAAATGTCGCTAAAGAACTGTAACTTTATGGATACTTCTCAGCTTATATGAATCATAACAACAGCGCCCTGCAAGCTAATGCTAGCCGGCTAACGTTACAGCCAACCGGGCCTGTGAGGTTTGAGGCAAAACTGTTAACGAGGAATAAACGTTAAGGTCATGCCATGACGTGTTAGATATGTTTACCTGTGTCCTGTCGAAACTGCTTCAAGCTTGGTATGTCAATGAGGTAAGGCGACAGGCTGGGGTCTGATTGTCCGAGACAGATGCTCGTAGAGCCGGGTGCTCCTCCTCTGTGGCCCCGCGGTGACAGACAACGCTCGATGTAGGCGCTCACCTGGCCGCTGTAAGGCCGCCAGTAACCCTGGTCATCCTGCCATTCCCACACCGCTATCATGGGCTGAGACTGCCCGACAGATCCAGAGGGTGTAGCTGACACAGGAGGCCCGTTTCTAGACCCGTTTACCCTGGCACAGGACCCAGACACAATTGCCATTTTCGCCAAAACTAGCCCGAAGCTAACAACAACTCGTTCTGGTTAGCTAGTCAACCGTTTGTGGCTGCGACGAAGACAAAGTGTGCTAGCTGGGCTAGCTTGGCTCGTTAAAAAATTCCATTGTGAATGTGTTAACGCGCCTTTGAGGAAGCTATGAGGTAGGTATCAGTTGGTAAACACTCCAGATAAACACATAAGTACATGTTTGCGAAGCTAATGCATTCACACGGTTTAGCAGTACATGGTTAACGTTAGCTTTGTTGCGGCGTTGCCAGGAATCCGTCCTTCTTCTGCCGCTGCGTTCAGGGACCGTCGGTAATATCACAACTCAGCTCGTCTCAATCTGAAACAGAAAACGTACAGAAACCGTAGGTTTCCCTTTCTGAAAGCTATATTTATTTTAGACCACAGTGACACAGACTATGACTGTATTTAATATCCTTTTTTGTTGTGATTTTTTGTTTTGATTAATTCTTTCGGTTAAGTATTAGATTCATTTTTTTATTTATAATGTAAAGGGTGGAATATGTCAGCGGCAAGATTTAGGGCAAAAATACAATACAGCGATAGAAATACTTGACACAGAGACAAGCGGACATTCCAGTATCAATAGACACAGGCACCAATGCCCCATCACAAAATTTATATTTTATACTAAGAATTTAGTAAGTAAGTAATTATTGCTTCACTTAATTTTTTTTCTAAAGTCTAGGCTTTTATTTTAACTCAACTTTTTCCCCCTCTCACACCTAATTTCAGTTTTTAATTTGGTTTAACTATAATAACCGTATTATAATAATATCCACTATTTGTAACAAGGGGCCCATATGTGTGTAAGTGAAATCTCATCAAATACATCTAATGTCTTTTTGTGAAATGAAATTGTGATTAAAATGTTTCCGGGTGAAATCTGGAGCCGCAAAGATCTGGGATTTTTTTATTTTATTTTTTTATCTCAGCCGATAACACGCAGACAGTCTTCATTCCTTGGCTCAAGTGGTGGTGCAAAGTGATGATTTATTTAAGGCATTGCGGGAGTGGGGGTTGGTAGTTCTTAAGGTGGAGCACCATTTCTCATGTCAGATGATTAAAACAAAAGCTTTTTGTGCACACCTCACCTCTAAAAATTTCACTTACAAGGTGCGCATGAAGGTTGCATTCTTCTTCTTTCACACTATCCCCCTCTTCTTTCCCTGCTTCTGTATTCAAAGGAGATTAGAACCCCCTCAGTAGTATTTCTGCCCTCAACTGGAGATAAATGGGTATGACACAAATAAATGCATATGAAAATCTACCAAACGACCTTCTAAAACCTCAGGCTGGTTGCTTGAGTAATGACTAATTATTAACCAGACACCACTAAACTGAATGCTGCCCAAAATTCCAGTGCTAGCACAGGTATAAGACTAAAGATGGCGATAAATGGCTTTGTGATCCATCTGCCACCCAAACTAGATTATTACTGGATCTAGTTTGTAAGTATGGTGTTCATTAAATTCTGCTACGTGATAATAGAACTAGACAGTTCTGACACCAGTGTGAACATTGATTAAAGTAGTGGCCAAATGGGATTTGAGCTTTCCCCTTAGCCCACAAAGTGACATATAATCAATAGCCAAGCCTATGCCAAGTAGTTTCAAAGTGACAAATGTAATAATAATAACTAATAAAGACGAGGATCTGATGTTTCAATATAAAAATAAAACCATTCATCTATGGTTTTTCTAATGTAACTAGAACACATTGTCTCCACAAGCACACACAAAAAAATGACAGTAAAAAATGATGCAAGCAGCCATTATTTGGTTTGAAGACAGAGTCAAATGATTTAGCAGTGAGAACATTGCTTTGAGTCATCTTTTCCTGAGGTCTGCTCTTAAAGTCCTGCAGTTTAAATGTTTTCAGATTTATCAGTGTTAAATTAATTTATGGCATCTGATGTTCTTGTTATTTTTCGTCTTTGTCTTGCGTGCAACAAGAACGCAGAAACACTGTAAAACACTGGAACATTTGCAGTCCCTATGCCCGCATGACATAGAAACTTTTTTTAATAAATCTATCTGTGCACACAGTTTTGGTTTTATTAGCTGAAGTTGTGAAATATGCATTTGAGATTTTTTGCCTTCTTCCTCAGTACAATGAAGGTAACTGGAACTTTGTTTGTGGTGCCTGCAGCAATAAGAAATGACATTTAAAAATTTAACAGGAACAGAAGCAGTGTCCCTGCAATAATCCACAGGCATCACTATGATTAGGTTTCTAGGGGCGGTTTTCTCTCTTTCTCAGCCCACTTAAACAATCCTGGTTGGAGCTGAAGGTCACACGCTTCTTAAAACTGAGAAAATAGAGTTGAACGAGAGCCACGGACCAGTGATTCTGTAAATAAGCAAAATAAATTTTAAAAAAGCATGCTTAGGCACAGTGACTAGTTTGTGCCCACCTTTCAGGCCTGTGACAGCAGGGGTGGGCTTCAGCATGCCTGTGACCCTCAGCTGGATGAGAAGTTAAGAAAATGGAATAATGGAGCAAAGGAGCTTAAAGCTCCAGCAATACTTTTAGAATACAGAACAATTTCATTCTTTGACAGACGTGTCTTGACTTGGGGCCTTCACCACGGTCATCACAACACAAATTACAGACAACATTTTAAGGAGAGTCGAAAGGATGAGCAAAGCTGCCTGCATGTCTGCTGTTTCCTGTGATACAGGATCAGAGTCTTGCACTTAAAAAACATTTTTTAATCATTAAAAAATACAATTAAAAATGATTTTGTCACAACTAGCAGATGAACCTGCTATCAACATGCAGGTAAAAAGACCACCTTTCAAATGCTACTTTTCAAATTATTATTATTAGTTTTTTGAGTTTTCTCCAGTGAATGATCAGAAAACAGATTAAACATTCACAAACATTAAATTAGTTTTGCTATTGAATTATGATATATCTCGTGATGCTCAGAAATTATTATTGAGGTCTGCGTGACCACAAACCACACATGGTGTTAATACACCAATCTGCATTTAATTATGAGTTATTATTAATCTCAGGCTCTCTTCCACAGCATGTCTTTTTTCCTGTCTTCCTCCCCTCAGCCCCAACCAGTCACTGCAGATGGCCGCCCCTCCCTGAACCTGGTTCTGCAGGAGGTTTCTTCTTTGTTAAAAGGGAGTTTTACCTTCCCGCCGTTGCCAAAGTGCTTGCTCACAGGGAGTCATCTGATTGTTGGGGATTCTCTGTAATATTTCAGGGTCTCCACTGTATAATATTAAGCACCTTGAGGTGACTATTGTTGTGATTTGGCACTATATAAATAAAATTTAACTGAATTGGAATTACTGTTAACCATGTCATGTAGGATGCCTGTCAGTGTAAGAACAAGTGAATTAGGCCCCAATCAGACAGGCCTAGATACCTGTCTGCAATTGTCTGGCAACCACTCGTTGCTAGGGAAGTTGCACCTTTTGAGACATGTTGAGGCACAGGCTTTCAGCTAGCAACAAAAGATTTTTGATGCAGCACCTTCTTTGCAACCAATTTCACCCACCTCTAGTAACCTCTAGCTACTAATGCCATTCAGCAGGGATTATACATTTTCTGTAGCAAACAGTAGTTGCATAAGGTATAGCAGACAAAATTTTTAAAAAATGTGCTAAACAAAAACTAGATTCTTGCTTTAGATCGTGACATTTAGATCGTGAAATGCAATGTAAGCATTTCCAGTACTTACAAGATAATGAGGACACAATGCTGGAAAAATTAATGCAAAATAATGCAGTTGAAAAGCACAGCATTTAGATCCATCGCTCTGTAGTCTACTTTGACAACATGCAATTTGGAAATGCCATTTATGGCTGCTTTGGTGCCATTCTGTATGCAAACTTGCTTATAGCATTTACAGCGTTGGTGTGAGCATTTATTACATTAAACATATACATAAACGTTATTAAATAATGGCTGATGTACATTTGATATTAATAACGGATCTTAGACGCTTGATTTTTACTCAGCCACTGTGAAATAGTCACCTGCACTTATCATTGTTAATAAATCATGGATTTCATAATTCATCAAGTCTGCAGTTGTAAATGCTAATAAGCAGCTTATAAATGGATTTTGGTCCAGATGTCTTGCAGACCTTTACAAGAAGATAAGTGATCAAATAGTGAGTTGTAAGGGAGAATTAAATAGCAGAGGGCTGTGATCCATGAAGGATTTGATCACAAACTTGCAAGCTTAAACTGATCTGTTGGGTATGGGAAATGTTGTATTAGCTATTTCTACATCTTTAAATACAGTTTAAAAATCCTGTGAACAGATACAACTATGCACACTTTCTACATGGTATTTGTTGTGGTAGTATCTATGCTGCCTCATTTGATATACAAACAAACCCAGTTTTGAGAAAACTGGGACACTGTGTGGAAAAAAAATTAAATATGATGCAATAAATGAATAAACAAATGCAATTGGTTGAATATCTGATTAACTCACACTTTATTCACAATGGAACAAAAAAACCCACAGAAATCAAATGTTAAACTGAGAAAGTGTGACATTTTAGGAAAAGTATTAGCTCGTTTTGGATTTGATGCCAGCAACATGTTTCAAAAAAGTTGGCACAACAAAAGGTTGGAAAAGTGAGGGTTGGTTAGAAGAACATCTTAAGAGGCAGAGGTTCACCAATCTGCAATAAACCGATGTATAAATTGTTGAGCAGTGTCAGAATAATCTTACTCTGTATAAAATGTTACATACATAACCCTTAAAAGTGCAAAATATAATATAAAATAGATACATATATACAGACTACAGAATCATTGGTATCTTGTGATATTGTGGCTTCACTTGTTTTTGTCCTCTAAGTTTCACCTTCTTATGTTACAGTGTGCAACTTTCTAAAAGTTTACCATTTTATTTTCCATTATTGTATTTTTTGTACTGTAAGGCGCACTTAAAATCTTTTAACTTCTCAAAAATCAACAGTGTGCCTTATGTATGAATTCTGCTTGTGCTTACTGACCTCAAACTGACTTTGTGGTACACAGCGCTCAAAAATCAAAACGACTTCAGTGAGCTTGATGGATTTTCGGAGCATTACGGCTACCGTAGTCAGGAGCCCCGCAGTGTAATCTGGGTCCAAGACTCCATCTGCTTCAGGTCTCAAAGTCAAACGAACACTGCGGCATCACTGAGAGTTAAAAACTTTCTAAATTCTTTCATCTTTAATAAAATGATCAGCGTTTATGCTTTACCAGGTGTAACAATTAAGTTTAACATCCAGGCATCCATGAAAACAGAATTTGTTAAATCTAAGGAAATTAGAAGTTAGCAGGAAGTTAGCTCGCTGGCTTCCACCTAAACAAGATATAGCATGTTCTGAAAAAATTTAAACATACAGCTTTGGAATCACTTTCGACGTAAATGAAGACAGAAAACTAAACAGCGGTGATGTTTGTAGGGTTACTGAAGTTGGGCTAGCTGGTATATAATGATGTGCTACGTGATCACTAGCGACACAGCTATGTTAGCATAACATAAACAGTGAAGCTGGAGGATGAATGCTAACTTTTTTCCCACTTGATAAAAGTTAACATGAGGGTTGCGATGGCCGCTAACTTTCTGCTTCTAAATTCAGATAAAACTGAGGTTATTTTTCTCCGCCCTAAAAATCTTAGAAATATGGTATCTAACAAGATTCTAACAAGAGGTTTGTGCATTTATATTAACAATGCTTGGTGCATGAACTCCACTACTACTGAGAGTCACTGCTCACCTAATGCAGAGTTTTTAATGGTCAAATACAGACCTTATTATCTCCCCAGAGAACTCACTTCTATCATACTCACTGCCGTGTAAATACCCCCCCCCCCCCGACGCTAATGCTAGGTTGGCCATGAAAGAACTTTCTGCAGCCATTAACAAACACCAGAATAAACACCCCGAGGCTGCTTTCATTGTTGCTGGCGACTTCAACCACACCAACTTAAAGACAGTCCTCCCCAGATTCCACCAACATGTCTCCTGCCACACCAGAGGAGACAAGACTTTAGACCATGTGTATTCCAACCTGGCTGGAGCCTACAAAGCCACACCCCTCCCCCACATTGGACAATCGGACCATCTCTCCCTGTTCCTCACACCTAGGTATTCACCACTCATCCAACGTGTGAAACCTGCTGCGAGGACAATTAAAGTGCGGCCAGAGGGGACAGACGCAGTGCTCCAGGACAGATTTAAAAACACAGACTGGAATATGTTCACCCACACAGACCTGGACCAGTACACCTCATCTGTACTGGATTACATCTCCGAAACCACAGACAGTGTCACCACCCAGAAACGGATCACCATGTACCCCAACCAGAAGCCTTGGATGAACCGGGATGTTCGTCTCCTCCTGAAGGCCCACAACACTGCCTTTAGGTCTGGAGATGCACACGCCTACAGCACAGCCAGGGCTAATCTAAAGAAGGGCATCAAAAAAGCCAAACACCATTACAAAAAGAAGGTAGAAGAACACTTCTCCAACTCCAACCCCCGACGCATGTGGCAAGGACTCCAGACCATTACAGACTACAGGACCACCAAACCCTCCCCCGCATCCTCTGATGTCTCCTTCCTCAACGAGCTCAACAACTTTTATGCTCGTTTTGAGCGAGGGAACCCCACAACCACAACCAAAGCAGACATGACGCCAGACCACCAACCTCTGACTCTCTCCCCCACCGATGTAGGAGCGGTGCTGAGCAGGATCAATGTCCACAAGGCTGCAGGTCCTGATGGCATCCCCGGGCGTGTTCTCAGAGCGTGTTCTGGGGAGCTTGCAGGAGTGCTCACAGACATATTCAGTCTGTCCTTGGCCCACGCTGTGGTACCGGCCTGCTTCAAATCCACCTCCATCGTCCCGATACCCAAAAACTCCAACCCATCTTGCCTCAATGACTACCGCCCAGTAGCACTCACCCCCATCATCACTAAGTGCTTAGAGCAGCTGGTCCTAGCACACTTCAAATCCTGTTTCCCCCCCACCCTGGACCCCCACCAATTCGCATACCGTCAGAACAGGAGCACAGAGGATGCAGTCTCCATCGCACTGCACTCTGTCCTCTCACACCTGGACAACAACAACACCTACGCCAGAATGCTGTTTATAGACTTCAGTTCAGCATTCAATACAATCCACCCCTCACAACTCATCAGGAAACTGACAGACCTGGGCATCAGTTCCCTCATCTGCAAATGGTTACTGGACTTCCTGACCAACCGCCCCCAACATGTCCGGCTGGATAACCGCTGCTCATCTACAATCACGATGAACACCGGTGTACCACAAGGCTGTGTGATGAGCCCTTTCCTCTACTCCCTCTTCACCCACGACTGCAGACCTGCTGATGGTTCCAACACCATCATTAAGTTTGCAGATGACACCACGGTGATTGGCCTCATCAGTGACAACGATGAGGCCGCCTACAGGGAGGAGGTGGATCGTCTGGCTGAGTGGTGCGACAGAAACAACCTGCTGCTTAACACCGAGAAGACCAAGGAGCTCATCATGGACTACAGGAGGAATGCTGACCCACATCCACCCATCCACATTAAGGGGACGGCTGTGGAGCGTGTGAGCAGCTTCAAGTTCCTGGGAGTCCACATCTCCGAGGATCTCACCTGGACGACCAACTGCTCCAAGCTGGTCAAGAAGGCTCACCAGCGCCTCTTCTTCTTGAGGACTCTGAGGAAGAACCACCTGTCCTCAGACATCCTGGTGAACTTCTATCGTTGCACCATCGAGAGCATCCTGACCAACTGTATAACAGTCTGGTACGGGAACTGCTCTGCCTCGGACCGGAAGGCGTTGCAGAGGGTCGTGAAAACTGCCCAGCGCATCGCCGGAGCACCACTTCCTGCCATAAAAGACATCTACAGGAAGCGGTGTCTGAAAAGGGCTGGGAAAATCATCAAAGACCCCAGTCACCCATCACATGGACTCTTCACCCTCCTGCCCTCTGGGAGGCGCCACAGGAGCCTCCGGACTAAGACCACCAGGTACCGGAACAGCTTCTTCCCCACAGCTGTCAGACTCCTGAACTCTGCCTCCTGACATCTGACCCACGTTAACACATGGACTGAACATACACACACCCACAATGGACAACTGTACCCTCAAACACACAATAATAACATGGACTGAACCACCACTCACAACCACTAGCACTTTATATAGCCTCTGTAGAAACTATCTACACCCTCACTTATCTTAACTGCACTACTGTATAGCTCTGTGTAAATAATCATTCTGTACATTCGATCATTTTTAATCCTACAACTGTTTACAACTTGCATAGTTCCCATTTCTGTATAGCTGTATATCTCAGATTTCTGTAAAGTTATTTATTTCATATTCTGCATAGTTTTTCATATTTATATCCTGTTCATAGCCTGTACATAGCTTGTACTCACTGCAGCCTGTACATACTTATAGTTATAGAATATTCACAACATACTTCATACCGTGTACATTATAACATACCATAATAGACCCATTTCTGTAATATACTTACATATCTATACTATTGCTAATATATATTGTAATATATCTATATCACTAAAGCACTTCTGGATGGATGCAAACTGCATTTCGTTGCCCTGTACCTGTGCATGTGCAATGACAATAAAGTTGAATTCTAATTCTAATTCTAATTGTTACTCTGGATGGCATTACCTTGGCCTCCAGTAACACTGTGAGGAACCTTGGAGTGATTTTTGATCAAGACATGTCCTTCAATGCACATATTAAACAAATATGTTGGACTGTCTTCTTCCATTTACACAACATCTCTAAAATTAGAAATATCCTGTCTCAGAATGACGCTGAAAAACTATTTCATGGATTTATTACTTCCAGGCAGGAGTACTGTAATTCATTGTTATCAGGAAGTCCTAAACCCCCCCTAAAAAGCCTTCAGTTAATCCAAAATGCTGCAGCAAGAGTACTGACAGGGACTAGAAAGAGAGCATATTTCTCCTGTATTGGCTTCCCTTCATTGGCTCCCTGTCAAATCCAGAATTGAATTCAAAATCCTGCTCCTCACATACAAGGTCTTAAATAATCAGGCCCCATCATATCTTAATGACCTTGTAGTACCATATCACCCTATTAGAGCACTTCACTCTCACACTGCAGGCTTACTTGTTGTTCCTAGAGTATTTAAAAGTAGAATGGGAGGCAGAGCCTTCAGTTTTCAGGCCCCTCTTCTGTGGAACCAGCTTCCAATTTGGATTCGGGAGACAGACACTATCTCTACTTTTAAGATTAGGCTTAAAACTTTCCTTTATGCTAAAGCATATAATTAGGGCTGGACCAGGTGACCCTGAATCCTCCCTTAGTTATGCTGCAATAGGTGTAGGCTGCTGGGGGATTCCCATGATGCATTAAGTTTTTCCTTTCCAGTCACCTTTTTCACTCACTATGAGTTAATAGACCTCTCTGCATTGAATCATACTTGTTATTAACCTCTGTCTCTCTTCCACAGCATGTCTTTATCCCGTCTTCCTTCTCTCACCCCGAGCAGTCACAGCAGATGGCCCCGCCCCTCCCTGAGCCTGGTTCTGCCAGAGGTTTCTTCCTGTTAAAAGGGAGTTTTTCCTTCCCACTGTCACCAAAGTGCTTGCTCATAGGGGTCATTTGATTGTTGGGTTTTTCTCTGTATGTATTATTGTAGGGTCTACCTTACAATATAAAGGGCCTTGAGGCGACTGCTGTTGTGATTTGGCGCTGTATAAATAAAATTGAATTGAATTGAATTGATTGTTATGGAAAAATGCAATCGCATGACAGGATGCTGTAAATGGGCCAAACTTCAGTCAGGAGAACAACTGAGATAATCCATCCACAATACGAGGTTAGTCATTAATATACTGCAACAACATGGGAATAGAGCAGCTGCAAGAGAATTCAACATTAATGAATCAATGGTACAGAAGTGGAGGACGCAAGAAGAATGAGTTGAGTAAAGTCTGACTTATCTGACTGTTTTGTTTTGCTTAATACGCCTTATAATCCGGTGCACCTTATGTATGAAAACAGACCTGTTCATCGACAGTGTGCCTTATAATCTGGTGTAAAAAATACAGTAAATCTTTGGCAGATGTCTGCCACAATGGAAAAGTCATCTTGTACTTGAGCAACTACCTTGAATGATAACAGAGGCTCACTACTCAAAAAGCAGGCTACAAAAGAAAATACTTGATCTACAGTTAAAGAAGCTGCAGTCTGTCAGATTAAAAAAAAAAAAAAAAAAAATCCCAGCTATTAGTCAATGTGTGAGTAAGACTCAAAGTCCTACATGCAAGTGGTGCAAAGAACATGATGCTAGTGGAAATGTGAGGAATATTTGCAAAATAATTCACGTTTAGAGCTCTGCCCATTTTAATGACTGTGCACATCTGGTAATTGTTGGATTGTCAGGTTTGTGAAGTAGAAAAAATGTGGTGACAAAGATCTTCCCCTTTGTCTAACTGGAACCTTTCACTGCTTTTACACTCTGTGAGCAATCATGTCTGAAAGATCACACGTGAGGCCGAAGACGAAGGTTTGCCACGTCATCTGGCACACTCTTAGCATTCATTTCTCCCCTCCCCCCATTTATTCTTGATTTAAAATCACAGTTTACTTAATCTTAAGCTTTCTGTTTCACTTTGACTCAAAGGTATGAACATAACACAGAACCTGAATGTCAGCTAGATACTTTTTTAATATGGATGGCTGGATCTTGACTCCCTCTCAGTATTTAAGACTCAGCTCAAAACACATCTGTTTAAACTGGCTTATTCGCTTTAATGCTGATTTTATCTGTTGTCACGCTCTGTTTTGTAATTTTAACTTATTTTATGTATTTTATGACTACTGTTCCTTTTATTAATTGTGTTTTTTGTAAGGTGACCTTGGGTTTCTGAAAGGCGCCCTCAAATAAAATGTAATATTATTATTATTATTGTTATTATCTTAGGTGGACCACCTAAATCTACCACTTGGAAGATTGATAGTTTTATCCCAAACTCCTGGACTCCACATGTCAAAGTGTTTTGGGCTATAACCACAAATTGCCCCTGACGCATCCACTGGTATGTGTGTCACAGATGAATGAAGTGCAAGAACACTATAAATAGAAGAGAAGTAGACCGTTTCCTGTGCACCTAAGAAGTTTATTTGCGTCCACAGCTATGGCCAGTCAGGAATCTACATTTGCAACCTAACATGAAAACCTTTGTACTCTGGGAGGAAGCTGGAATAGTCCAGGAGTTACCGCCTGGATTGGCCAATAAAACCGTTTTCATACATCTTTTGTAACACTGAATTCTTTCAGACATCGTCCAGCAGAGGTCCATGTGAAAATGTCCTGCTGAGTCACATGAATTACTTTAATGTAGGGGAATTGACACAAGAGGATGGAACAAGAAACACAGAGACAAACTGAACTAAGAACTAAATAGAGACTAATTAGACTGAAGAAATAGGCAAAGAAGAAAATATAAACAATACACAAACTCAAAATCAAACAGAAAACATTTAAATAAAAAATGAAAGTCCATAATCTCAGAGTCTATGGACTTTCATGTGTTGTGAGAACAGACAACTGTGAAAAACAGTTGGTGACTTGATGATTCCAACACAAGGCAGCTGGTCTTGGTTTGGAATTCTTAGTATATCTGAATTTGTTGTTCCTTATAATCTTTGCTCTTGAAGTTTTGATTTTAGTCTTTATTGAACTTTGGGTTCCTGCTTTGATTTCTTGGTTCTTGATTACGATTGTTCTGGTTATAGAGATTCAGTTTTGCATAAGGTGTGTGTGGGATCAAGTCTTAGTTTTAACAGTAGTTTCCTGAGTGTTTCTCCATCTGTTCCTCCCTCTATTTTCTTTTTTTCTTTTTGTTAACATCTTGGTTAACTTGTTTTCCCTAGCCTGACCTCTTGTTGAGCGATTGCATCCATGTCTTTTCTAGCTGTATTGCTTTCTAACTCTTTTACCTTTTGGTTTTCTTACATACCTTGCATCATTTTTGTTTTCTGTCTCCTGGATTGCATTGATTACTTTCACCTGTGCTAATTAAATGCACCTGTGTCTAATCCATAATGGGCCCTGTGTGAATGTGCAGTACAGTCTCCTCTCTGTCCTTTGAATGATGGTTTGTATGCTTTCACTTTGTCTGTGTAGTAGTAGGAATTTGTATTTCTTTGAGGCTCACTTTATCTTTTGTTAGTTTTTCTTATCAACCAATAAAGTCTTGCTTTTTGTTGTTCTATTTGCTAGTATCCTTGGGCCCTTTATTAAAAAGGAAGTAGTACAGGGACTTGCAGGGACTATGTAGTAAAGGGCCTGGGTGAGCTTAACCTACTCTGGGTATCTTTCAGTGATTTGGATTCACTAAACCCTAACATTGGCAGTCGGGAAACTGGTCAATTATTGGTCAGTCGGTCACACGAAACTGGTTACCAACTCTTTTCCCTGCACATTCATATATAAAGGGTGGCATTAGCACCATCTGACCACTCACAGTTGCAGATGACCGTAAAGGCAGCAGAGAGGCTGATTTTACAAAGGAAGATAAAAATATAATATTAGTGAAATGTGTAGAGGTTAAACACATAATACAGCCTGAAAGCAACAGAGGTACTGCAGAAAAATCAGCAGAATGTGTGTAAGAGCAAAATACCTGTATGTCAGCTTTAAAACCTTTAGCCTATTAGAAACTCTACCTGAGATAGGATAGTGGAGAGGAGATAGAAAAGCTGCAAGGGAGCAGGAAGAACACATTGTGTTGGCAGTAAAGGACCTTGGGCTAGAATCAAATCCAGGCCTCTGCAATAACCTTATAGAATATTGGTGGGTTGCTCAACCTGTTGAACTATACCTGTGCTCATATTTCATTACATTAAAGTTTGAAACATAGTTTTAGTTTTTATTCTTTCTGTGGCAGCCTCGGTGGTCTGTGAGCAAGTGAGCATTAATTACACAGAATTTTGTGGTGTTTCTATGTGCATTAAACTGTGCTTCTACTGTGCCAGACATTTGAATTTTGTTGTGTAACTGTCCTTTAACGCAGTGCTAGCTGACAGTGGTCTTCTGCTGCTGTAGCTCATGTGTTTCAAAGTTTGATGTGATGTGCATTCAGAGATGCTTTTCTGTGTGCCAGAGATTATTTGAGTTGCTGCTGACCTCGTACCAGCTCAAAGCAGTCTGGCCACTGTTCTTTGGCTTCAATAAGACATTTTCAGTGGATGTTTTCTTTTTGTGGACCATTCTCTGTAAACCCTACAGATGGCTGTGCGGGAAAAGCCCAGCAGATCAGCAGTTTCCGAAATACTCAGACCAGCTTGTGTGACATGAACCATTATCCTGTATTCAAAGTCATGTAAATTATCTGATGCTCAGATTGAACTTCAGCGGATCATCTTGACCGAGTCTACATATTAAAATGCATCGAGCTGCTTGGCTGATGTTTCTGTTAATGAGAAGCTAAACAAGTGTACATAACAAAGTGGAAGGTAACTTTATTTAGTTTTTATTTCCTTTCTCTGCATTCTGTCTCTTTTGTGGAAAACTGTAAAATGATTATACCACTGTCATTAAATCACAGTTTCATCTCTAATAGATTTGGGACCCCTCTCCCTTTTGATTTGCAAAAGTGATTTGTGAGCACCACTTAGACAAGGATCACAAACGGTGCCAGCACCCACTTTCCCTAATCTCTCATGCATGGGTTGCAATCATGTTGTTTTTCGATGATGAGCTAAAGTGCCAAAATTAGCAAGAGAGAAGATGATCTCTTGCGAGTCGCAGCTTGCATGTTGCAATTTTCATGAGATTGGCCCCGGGACAGGGGTTATGGAGATGGGCTGGATGATGTGCATCGAGTCTTGCAGATCACTGGGCCTCTCTTTTCCTGGAGAAAATGAGAATTTTATCACAGTGCACTACAATAACCTCTAATTTTCCACCCCACTGTCCAAAAACCGTCCACTTTCCTTTTTATAGAGACTCTGTGGTCAGGGCCTGTGCACTCTCTATAGTGTCAATTATATGAATGAGCCCCACTGCATTCAAATTAAACTTTTCATGTGCCAGAGTTATAAGGCAAAGGGGTTCCAGTTGAGGATGAAATAATGAAATATTTCCTCTCAGGGAGCCGGGTCCCGGTGCAGTCTCGGCTGGCTCCAGAGAACCAGAACAATCTCCATTATCCAGTGGCTCCATGCCCACATTGGGGCTATCAGTATCAATAAAAAGTCCACTCCCTCACTCTTTACAGTGCGGCAGACTCAGGGCCAGGCTCACACATCTATTCTCAGTGGAATATGTTTCCCCCAAGGTAAAGATATGTCAGGCACTGAGCTGTTTTCTTTAGGACAAATAGGCTGATCTGCAGGCTCAAATGCGAGAGAGTGCTTGAAGTGTAACGAGACAATATGGCCGTTGGGTTTATTGGAATGAAGTAATTGTCCAACAAATGGACAACAAATAGCTCTTTCTCTTCTCTTTCACCAGGCTAGAACTAGTTTTCACGCATTTCTGCAGAATAATTAGTGTCCAAAAAGCTGACGCAAGCATGACACTGCAAAATTCTGCTCCCAAAGTAACCGCTGGTAGCAAGGTCTACGGGTGGGGCCGCTACAAGAAATTACCCCAGCCTCTTATGCATAATGTTAACATTTGGTTCTCTCACCTGTCCAAATATGGGATGATTTCTCAAAAGGTGTCAAGACAGAACAGGCAGAATGACTGATGCATTGGAAAATAGATTTAAAAAAAAAAGAAGAAGCTGGCTCTGGAGATTCTGACACACCAACCTACCAA
This sequence comes from Aulonocara sp. 'chitande type north' Nkhata Bay, assembly GCF_057382095.1. NCBI lineage: Eukaryota > Metazoa > Chordata > Actinopteri > Cichliformes > Cichlidae > Aulonocara > Aulonocara sp. 'chitande type north' Nkhata Bay. Next base: position 31,285,543 of record NC_141353.1, on the reverse strand, counting down.
CAGATGCTGTCAACATCATCCATCAACGGAAGGTTGAAATCCATCTTTTCTCCTCTGGCTGGAGATAACACGATGACATCACTGAGTAAATCCACAGAAGCCACCTCTGGACCCTGAGTGACAGACCAGTAAATATTGCAACATGGCCCTTAAAAAGGGAACTTCAGTAAATTTTGAACATCGTAGATTGTTTACACGTTTTAGGGGCTGCTGCTACTAGTGAAATGTATGAAATCCGTCAACAGTGTCGGAGTTGCAATGTGGGTGAAGGTACAGCAGCACTAGGTTTGACAAGAAAGCACGACTCTTGGAATAGAACATGTACATATTCTTCAGCAGCTTAGATTTTGACCCTTTAAAAAAATACTAACTGTCATTGTGTTAAAACAAGTTAAATTCTAAATCTCTGTTCAAGATACAGCAGGCTCCTACCAACAGCACTGGCTCATCCATGCCCCAAATTGACCTCTGTGACATAGCCTTCATGCTGGTTTCTGCCTGCCGCGCACTGAAAGCTCACTAGCTCGAAGGACTAATGCACCAAAAATCTTTTAACATCAACCTGGTTTTAACTCTGATGTCAATGGATTTGTGACATTACGAAATGGGCTTTCAAAGAACTGATATGTTTATAACACACTGCAATCGATATGGCTCCACATGAACTAGAATGGATTCTAATGGCAACCCAGATTCACAGGAAATAAACGTGACAAAATATGTCAAAATGCCAATAGAAACTTCTCAAATCACTCATGCAGGAAAATCCAGTTCTCTGGGAGTTCAGACTCACCCAGCATTAGAACTTCCCCAGAATCTAGATGAATGCACTTGACAAAAAAGCCCTATGCTATTACGTGAGTGGCTGTGATAAAACAAGCATCACTTAGTTGTATTGTATGCAGCCTTTATCTTTATAGCATAAGGCACTGAAAGTTGATTCTCTACTAAATAGAACCCTGTTTATGATGAACATGCAACAGTGTTGGAGGGACTTCTTTAGGCTTCTCCATCTCATCCTATCTCTAGCATCCTCCTCTTACACGCCCACCCTCTGCATGTCCTCCTTCACTACATCCACGAACCTCCTCTGAGGTCTTCCAACCATCTCAGCCTCGCCTCTCTAACTTTGTCCCTCTGATATACTCATTTTTCATCCTGTCCATCCTGGACACTCCCAATCAAAATCTCAACATCTTTAACTCTGCCACCTCCAGTGCGGCCTGCTGTCTTTTTGTCAGTACTACTGTCTCCGAATCATACATCATAGCAAAGTCTCACTAACGTTTTTGTAAACTTTCCCTTTCCCTCTTCCTGCTGTCCTCCTGTCACAAATCACCCCTGACACTCATCTCCTCCCACTCCACCCTCACTGCACGCTCTTCTTCACCTCTCTGTACTAATGTACAAATGTTTCACAATTGGACCTCTGTTAGAAAAGATGATTAAAGAACATTGATGGGTGGGGTTAGGGAGTGGGCGAAGCCATAAATTGCGGTTTGATACATTCCCATTTCAAGTCTGGCAAAGTAATCTTTTTCAAACCCAATGAAGCAGCTGAAAGTGTATAAACCTAATGAAGTACAAGACCAGGTAAAGCAATACCAGCAGTGAGTAGAGACAAAACTGTGCAAAACAAAAAGTTGCAAATGGGGCTCAAACCATGATTTTAACCTGCAAGTTATTCCATCAGCATGTTGTTATATGGTCATCACTAATCAGCAACCTAACTGGCTGGATGTGAGTAAGGAGTAAGAGGGGGTTATCTGCTAATTGAAAGGTCAGTGGTTTGATCCCCAGCTCTCCCAGTGTGTATGTAGATGTTTTCTTGGGATACATTCTGAATGCCGAATGGTACCCAGTGTGTTCATGTGTATTGCAACAGATTGATGAGGTCTTCTCCTTTGACAGATGGGATTGTCTCCTTGCAACCCTGAATTGGATAAGTGGAAGAAGATGGATGGATGGATGGTATCCATATGTTTAAAGTCATGAAAGTGAAGGGCCATAAGTGCAGCTTGTAGTGTAAAACTACTTTAAGTACTCAGTAAGAGTATGAACCCCAGTCCATTTACTAATTTTACCGCAGCTGGCATGTCAGGGCACCAAAGCTAAAAGACAGGAGGCATCTGACAAAAATGCATTATGTGATGCCCTGGGATGAGGATGTGTTGCAGGATCTTTAACTCCATCATTTATTGCCAACCATGTGACTTTTCAACCGGAATAAAATCCCCACTAAAATACATCTTCATGTACAAAGTGTATAGGCTTGTATTAGGCTGCAACAAAAGCTTTAGAAAACATCCCACTTACTGGCACAAGGGCTAATTATAACAAGAGAAACTGCCACTAAAGGCAGGGGAAATGTGTCCAGCAGCAAATGAAAATTATATGTCTGAACTCTGTGTAAACATGAGGGTGGGCTTCCTGTACGTTATGCATTATGTATTACAGCTAGAGATGACAACAGTAATTTCAGTCACCAATCAGTCAAGCTGTAATGCAAAACACTGCTGCTTTTTTTCCAAGTTCCAAGTTCCAAGTTCAACTTTATTGTCACTTCAACCATATACAGTTTAAAAATACACAGTGAGGCGAAACAACGTTCCTCCAGGAACCAAGGTGCTACAAGACAAGTTAGTGCAAAAAAAATAATAATATATAATATATCTAGTAATAATATTGTGCAAAAGAGCATTTACAGGTTGGTGTGTGCGATGGTTTGGTGGTGTAGGTCAGTGTGTTTGCGCTTTGTGTTGGTTAGTCAGTCCAGTCTCAATGTTTTGAGGTATTTGAGTTAAGCTGAGTGATAATGTTAGTGTATGTGTGTGTGTGCGTGTTTATCAGTCAGTCCCTTTTTGCTGAGGAGACGGATGGCTTGTGGAAAAAAGCTGTTGCACAGTCTGGATGTGCGTGCCCGAATGCTTCGGTACCTTTTTCCAGATGGCAGGAGTGTAAAGAGTGTGTGAGAGGGGTGTGTCCGATCAGCCACAATGCTGGTGGCTTTGCGAATGCAGCATGTGGTGTAGATGTCCTCAATAGAGGGTAGAGAGACCCCGATGATCTTCTCTGCTGTTCCCACTATCCGCTGTAGGGTCTTGCGGTCTGATGTGGCACAGCTCCCAAACCAGACAGTGATGCAGCCGCTCAGGATGCTCTCAATAGTTCCTCTATAGAAGGTGGTCAGGATCGGTGGTGGAAGCCGGGCCTTTCTCAGTCTTCTCAGAAAGAAGAGACGCTGTTGGGCTTTCTTGTGCAGGGAGCTGGTGTTGAGGGACCAGCCGAGGTCCTTCTCCAGGTGTACACCCAGGAATTTGGTGCTGTCAACGATCTCCACAGAGGAGCCGTTGATGCTCAGCGGTGAGTGGTCGCCTCGTGTCCTCCTAAAGTCAACAACCATCTCTTTTGTCTTGTCAACATTCAGAGACAGGTTGTTGTCCTTACACCAGTCCGTTAGTCTCTGCACTTCCTCTCTGTACGCTGACTCGTCGTTCTTGCTAATGAGAACCACCACGGTCGTGTCATCAGCGAATTTAATGATGTGATTTGAACTGTGTGTTGCTACACAGTCATGAGTCAGCAGTGTGAACAGCAGAGGACTGAGCACACAGCCTTGTGGGGCCCCAGTGCTCAGTGTGGTGGTGCTGGAGGTGCAGTTCCCGATCCGTACTGACTGAGGCCTTCCGGTCAGAAAGTCCAGGATCCAGTTGCAGAGGGAGGTGTTCAGGCCTAACAGGCTCAGCTTTCCGATCAGTTGTTGGGGGATGATCGTGTTAAATGCTGAGCTGAAATCTATGTACAGCATTCGGACGTGTGAGTCCTTCTTGTCCAAGTGTGTCAGGGCAAGATGGAGTGCAGTGGAGATGGCGTCGTCCGTTGAGCGGTTATGGCGGTATGCAAATTGCATTGGGTCCAGTGAGGGGGGCAGCAGGGTCTTGATGTGTCTCATGACGAGCCGTTCGAAGCACTTCATGATGGTGGGTGTAAGTGCGATAGGGCGGTAGTCATTGAGACAGGACACAGAAGACTTCTTGGGCACGGGGACGATGGTGGTGGCCTTGAAGCACGTGGGGACAACGGCACTGCTCAGAGAGATGTTGAAGATGTCGGTGAGAACATTTGCCAGCTGATCAGCACATTCTCTGAGCACTCTGCCTGGGATGTTGTCTGGTCCAGCAGCTTTACGTGGATTGACTCTGCGTAGAGTTTTCCTCACCTCAGCTGTAGTGAGACACAGGACCTGGTCGTTCGGAGGAGGGGTGGTCTTCCTCGCCGCCACGTCGTTCTGCCTGTCGAACCGAGCATAGAAGTTGTTAAGCACATCTGGGAGGGAGCCGTCACTGTCACAGGCAGGTGGTGTCGTCCTGTAGTTAGCGATGGCTTGTAAGCCCTGCCACATGCGTCGTGTGTCGCCGCTGTCCTTAAAGTGGTTGTGGATTCTCTGGGCGTGTGCGCGCTTCGCCTCTCTGATGGCCCGAGAAAGTTCAGCCCTCGCTCTTCTAAGCGCCACCTTATCTCCCTCTTTGAAGGCAGAGTCTCGGGTCCTTAGAAGTGCACGCACTTCCGCAGTAATCCACGGTTTCTGGTTGGGTCGTGAGATGATGATCTTGGAGACAGTGACGTCATTATGTTTTGATGTTATGAATCACTTTCAGCAAGTACACTGTCAGTTCTTGGTTTGGTTAAGTTTTATTTTTTCAGACACTTCCGCCTATCTGCACTCAATAGGAGCCACTCCTGCCAATGCGTATGAGACAAATTCAAATGCTGGCTTGCACAATGATTTAGAGACTTCTAAGGACAACTCGGAATGAGCATACCTTTTAGCGAGATAATGTTTCTGAAAGACAACAGTTGGCTTTGTTCAGACATAAAGTCTCATCAACCAAGCATGGGCATAGAAAGCCTGACAGCTTAATGGGATTGTTAAGTTTAACTATGAAATACAGAGTGTATTTTTGGCAAAGCAATAAAAGATGCGCTTTGCTTACAACCAATATGACACAACAATATGGACGACATCTTGTTTACAGTCCCGTCTGTCTGTCATATGTCATATTGTATCAGCCAAGACGAGTCGGCACAGGCTTCACATGCATTATGCAGAGAACTTTAGTTATGTCTTTCAATAACCCAGATTCTAGTAGTGATTTGAACTGAAGTAATACTTTACAAAACAGCAACTCAATACATTCAGGCATGCAGACATGCTCAAGTTCAAACCGAGCGTCAGGATGGGGAAGAAAGGCGATTTAAGTGACTTTGAATGGTCCTTGGTGCCAGACGAGCTGGTCTGAGTATTTCATAAACTGCTGATCTAGAGAGATTTTACAGGGACTGGTCCAAAAATGAGAAAACATTAAGTGAGGAGCAGTTTTCTGGGTGCACTTCTCAGGCCTCTGCCTTGTCAATGTCAGAGGTCTGAATGGCCAAACTGCTTTGAGCTGATAGGAACGTAACAGAGACTCTAATAACCACTTGTTACAAGTGCAGGTATGCAGACGACTGGGTGTCACTCCTGTCAGCTAAAAACACCAATCTGAGCATATAGTTTGCACAGGCTCAAGTTTCTGCTGTGACATTCGGACGGTCAGACTGTGAAGTAAATAACATGAAAGCATGGATCCGTCCTGCCTTGTATCAACAGTTCAGGCTGGTGGTGTGTAACGGTGTGGGGGATATTTTCTTTGCAGACTTCGGGCCCCTTAGTAGCATTATTTAAACTCCACAGTCTTCCTGAGTATTATTGCTGTTCATGTCCATCTCTTTATGACCACAGCGTGCCCATCTTTCAAATGCTGCTTCCAATATGATAACACAACGTGTCACAAACACATCCTCCCACCAGCCGTTCGCAGCAGATGACTGCCCCTCCCTGAACCTGATTCTGCTGGAGGTTTCTCTTCTACTTATAGGGGATTGTCTCTGTTGTTGGGGTTTTCTCTGTATTATTGTAGGGTATATATACCTTACAGTATCAAGGACATTGAAGTGACTGTTGAATTGAACTGAATTGGCATCATGGAGGTGCAGCTGACAAATTTACAGCAACTGTGTGATGCTATCAAGTGGATATGGACCAAAATCTCAGACGAATGATTCCAGCACCTTATTGAATCTTTGTAACAAAGGCAGTTCTGAAGGGAACAAACAAAGTTCACCCACTACAGTGGCAAAAACATTTAAGCAGTGTCTTGCAAAATTCCTAAGATCTCAGATGTCAACACATTTAAGTTTTTTTTCTGAAACATGCTTTGAAACAGTTTCTTGAAATTCATAAACTGGTCTAAAATCTACAAAATCAGCAAAATCCTTGACAATATTACAAAAAGGGAACAAGGCAAGAAAGTTTTACTCAAATGGTCTTGTAAGGTCGTTTTAAAATGCTAGTTAGATCGATAAATACACTGCAGTGAAACACAGAAAATGGGTATGACCTATATTTCAAACGCTACATTAGTGAAATTCCATCACTTTTGTCTGTACACAGCCAAAACAATGCCTTCAGTCATGTAAACAAGATTATTACCGAGGTCGTTTTTTTTTTGCAGCTTAAACAGTGTCAGACTGTCTTGTAGGGTTAGAAATAATGACATTATCATTTGCATGTAAATGCAGCCATTTCCAAAATGAATGCAGTCCTGACTGACACTTGAACTTGGCTGGTGTGAAAACACAGTTTACTGTACAAGGACGCTTAGCTGTAACCATGTTATTATTCCAAAATGAAACTCCTGGTTGTCTCATTACTCACAGAAAGCAACGCTGACAGGGATTTTAGGATTGGGAGACGTCAAATAAAAATGGGATTTGTATATTCAGCTCCCAAAGGCACATATTCATGCTGGAACAAAGATATGAATGAAAGCCACTTGCTGCTCCCAGACCTGCACAAAAATGGTCTCTGAGAGGTTACTGTAGACCAAGCTCTGTTTAGATAGAAAACAGTAATTGATCAGAATATGGCCCCTAAAAAAGACTTTACCTGTTATAGAATTAACCACAGGTGTAGAAATGTGCATTTACTCATTGGAAATTGTGAAATTTGAGTCAAGAAGTCATGTATGAATTCAAACTTGTTTTTGGCATCATTCATTTTTTAAATGATGATTGATTTGTCTTTGGAGGGTTTTTTTTTTTCCAATTCAGAGCAAGAAGATTCTGGTTTCTGATTGGGCTGGAGCATTTCTTTGACTAAATTGGATAAGTGTAAATACTTATAATTTGAAAGTTTCCCCAAAACTGTCTAAAACAACCTCACAGAAACCAGAGATGTGCACAGTTTTTACACTGCAAATACGCAATTAATCAAATCAAGAGACATTGAAGCTCTCTTAAGAACATTTAATTGGTTAAACTAAAGTTTTAGGGGTAATACTGGTTTGTACCTACAAATAATTCTTCAAGCAGTTGAATAAATATGGGTGTATGTTTTAAACAGATTATATTCAAAGACCAGAGTCGTTGCAAAAATTCATAAGTTATGTTTGAACAGATAGAGACTGAGCCAGAGATAATAATAATCTCCTCAGGCAACGTTCCTGTTAGCGTGGCGATGCAGTGCTAGGACATCAAGCAGCAAAGCAGGTGCTGTGATTGAGACGGATGATGGATTGTTCCCAGCTGCTAATGCTGTCTGTAAACGGATTCTGTAGGATGCTGAGGCAACAGCTGAAGTGGGTCCCAGTACCAATTTAATCAACTATTGTGAGTATGAGGATAAGAAGCATTTTGAGATTACAATGAGGAATAGTAATAAAAAAAAAAAATTACCCCCCTCCCTCCAATCCCCCCCCCCCCCCCAAACCCCAAAACAAAAAAAAAAAACAAAAAAAACCCATCATGTCACAAAATTGCTTTGCATGTTGTAACACTTTAATGACATAGGTAGTGCTGCTAAAACCCATTTGTTGTTGAGTGTAGGGGATTAAACCCCTGAACCTTCGGCTGTACCTGCTGCTACACCCAAATCCTTTCCAGCTACAACAAATGAAGTGCAGTTCTAGGAAAAACTTTTTGGAGCCTTTGAGATTGTCTATATTTCTCTGTAAATATAACTTAAAACATCATTAGATTTTTCTATTACAGCTCTAAAAGTAGATATAGAGTATCTGATTAATGAAACATATTTTGTGTATGTTTAGAGTTTACATGCAATAAATCTATATTTAGGCAGATTAAGAACAAATGGTGGATATTAAAGAACATTGTTACACTTCGAATGAGAGGTCAACCAACAAAAATCACTCCAAGAGTAAGAATGAAATACTCTGGGAGGTCAAAAAGCAACAAACCTGCTCCTCTAGCTTCCTTTCACTCTTTCACTCTATTTAGCTTATATTCGACCTTATTTAGTTTATGAGAAAATCTGATGTTTTGTATCCTATTTATGTAGAAATTTAGAAAATTCTAAACTCTTCCACACAGCTTTAGCATAAAACAATAAAAAACGCGTTACGTTCTTAGTCTAGGCAAGTATTGAACGCAACAAGAAGTTGGCCCACTCACACACCACCCAAGCAAGAATACAAACAACAATATCTTTTGAAGTGCTAAGCAGCCATTTATTTGCTTCAGCGGTGAGCAGTGCCAAAAATAACAAACAAAACTCCCTAATGGTCCCTACGCTTTCCTACCCAAAATGAAAAACCAAACAAAAGACAATTCACTTACCTAACTTCCTAAACGAAAAACAGGAGAAAACGTAATCAACAAAAATGGCTTCTCACGCCTACTAGGCTGCTGCAGTGAAGGATATATACAAGGTGAACAAAATGTACGACTGGTACTTGACAAATCTATTTACAGCTATTTACAAATTTGACATAATAACGCCAGACACACACACACACACTAGGTTATACTGGCTAATCACTTTGTCAACCAAACTCTATACTGCAACGAATCAACACACAGATTCTTGGTTGAATGGTGGAGGTTAGGAGAGAGGGGGCCAGGTGGCTGTCATCTGGTAGTTAAAATCGGAGGTTATTAGTCAATTATCCAATCCGAGGATAGGCCGAGACTCCACCCAGATCCCCAGCAGGCACGCCCAGGTGTCCACCTCCTAAGAGAGAAAGGGGAAAACAAAAACCCACAGCCATCCTCTGGTGGGAGGAGTAACACAAAACAAACACAACACTGGATCATAACAAACGAGAGCTGATTATTCATCTGTTTTTCAGCCAGTGTAATAAAGTCAATGACACTGTCTGCATGTGCCATGGGATCTGAGTAAATGTGTGAATAAGACTAAGATAATCTTACAGCCTGCAGGCAAATCTAGGAGAAGGAGGTATTAGACAAAGCAGGGTTCTGAGGTCTATAATACTGACGACATCTTCTCAGTGATTCCAATTAAAGCACAGTTAGAGTCTCCAATCTGATAGTGTCTGTCCACCAGGACAATGTTCAAGATAAGTATGTCCTAATAGTCTTATGTCCAGTTTGGTCCAAGCTGTATGCGTGAATGAAAAGGGATTTGATAGGATTAAAGTTTAAAAAGAAGGAGAAACAAGTACAACAATGTATAAAAACTGTTTACCACAGCAATTCAGTAAAATGTGCTCAGAGAAATAAAGCAGACAAAATTCTACCCGACAAAGAAGTCGTTTTAGTGGCACTGAAGTATAAAAGGGTTAAAGGGTTTTGTGGGATGTGAACATTACCGTGTGAACAGATGCAGAGCCTGACCCAGAGTGTGATCCCATAGTAACAGGATTACACTGAAGGTTAAATAAGGACGCTGCCAACAGAGGAGCCAAAGTTCGTGCCCTGGGGATGATGATGTACTAACTATGAACTATTTATTATATAAAAGAAGCTCTGTAAAAGCAAACAAAGAACCGAGCTGCTGCATATAAAGAATACTGATATTATTATGGCTTACTGATTTAAAAAATGAGTTACATTTGTTAAGATTATCAGTGTTCTTTACATGATGCAGATTCAAAAATCTGTTTGCATTTTTAAAAGAACCTGTTCTTTGAAACGTCTAAAAGAAGACAATTCACCGTCGGTGTCTTTGTGCACTGGAAGGATGTCATTCAGTTACTCACATCTGTGTGACATATTCATGTGTAATGAATATGATTTATTTTCTTCTAAATGAATGTGCAACTGTGTGCATGTTTATATTTGCAGTAACGGCGACTGTGCTGCAAGAATCTCTCACAAAGAATTGTCAGGGTTGGTGTCCTTGGTTTAGAAGAAGCATTTAAAGCGTCTGCAGCTTGAGCAGAAAAAAATCCATAAGGCAACAAGTTTAAAAAGCAGGTTTTTGTACTGAACCAAATGAGAATCACACAAGGCCAAATCATGAAATGAGTTTGAAATGTTTGAAATTTATTACACTGCAAGTAAATTAAAATCAGGGTCACTGGTTTTAAATTCACATCCTATCCCCTTAGGTAATTTCCACAGCCTATATGGTGCAATCAAAAACATTAATTGGTTTTTCTGTGCACTTAAATGCTGCAAGTTTTCATTAAGCTCCTTTTTGGTCTCCTTCAACTGTGAAAATGTTTAACTCTGAGCGCTCTACTGTATTCGCCACAGGTTTATCCATCCGTGGCTTGCTGCTGTATGTAGGGTGGACAATCTTCTACTGATCCTCAATTTTACCCGTATAAATTCACTTGTTAAGTGATGATTTAAAAAAAAAACAACACTTGTGGTCCAAGCATCTTCATGTGTTTTTACCACACTACTGCTTTATCTCTTATCTTTTCAGCTGTCATTCTAGACCTCTAATCCTATTCATTTGCACCACTCGTGTCTTTGCCTGCTTTTAAGTGAAGTCTTTAAAAACTGCACGTCAGATATTTTAACACTTCAGAAAAGAATGACAAAGATTTGAGTTTGTCCCTGAAGCTTAGGATCACAGCTGTTTAATAAATGATATTGAAATCGGCACAGCAACATATTAATAATTAACCTTTGGTCACAGATGGGATCATCTCAGATACTTTCATTACTGAAACTGAATCCTTTTCACTTTAAAATATACCCATTAATCATGATACTAAGGTATATTTAACAAGGTGTTATAGATGGACGGATACAACAAACAATTAACAATTTTCTGTTCAGTATGCTAATAAATAACTGCAATTTGGGTTCTTAATCAAGAAATAATAATGTGCTTTATCCAACTCCTGGACAACAACAAAAATGTTATTTTAGCAATAAAATATTATTTTGATTAAAGACTTTGCTGTCAGCTTAGCATAAAACTTACACTGGGTAACTGATGTGTTGTTAAGCACGGTACATCATGTGACGTTTATTTAAACGTCACATTTCCACATGATAGAAACCAAAATGATAGTCAGCACGTAAAGCTACCAAGCAACAACTAAAGTAACACAAATACAATAAAAATGGTTTAATAATTTAAAAAATGCAGTAACAATACAAAATAAAACAATAAAAACGATGCACTTGGGGAAATAGCACAGCAAGTTCCAACTAGATCGAAGACGTTGTTTTCAGCTGGGATTTGAATGCTGTTAGTGAGGGAGATGACCTAATTGGAAGAGAGAGAATGTTCCCTTTGTTTGGGTGAAAACTGGGAATTTAGAAAAGCTTAAAGCTGCTGATCAACTGACCTGAGTGAGCAGCGTGAGACACAGGAGTGTTAAAGATAGATAATTTGAAGCTTTACTGAAAACTAGACAGCTTAAGTACTTCAAACTTTTATAGAGTTAAAAAAAAACTCTTAGGAAAAAAAAAACTTAATTAATTCATTTAAATCTATTCATTAATCTGTGATTTTTATTGATTGAATACATTCATTTAAAAAAAAAAAAATCACATTTATACAGTAGTTTTACATAAATGTGTTTTATTTAGAGGTTATCATTATTTATTCCAAACATTGTGTTTCTGGCATTAAAGTTTCATACATACAGTACTGTGCAAAAGTTTTAGGCAGGTGTGAAAAAATGCTGTGAAAAAAATGCTTTCAGAAATATAAATGATTGTTTATTGGCTCTAAATGTATTCTGCAGCAGGACGACGAGCCCAAACACACAGCCAAAGTCATTAAGAACTATCTTCAGCATAACAAAAGAAGAAGAAGTGCTGGAAGTGATGGCTACAGAGCCCTGATCTCATCGAGTGTGTCTGGGATTACATGAAGAGACAGAAGGATGTGAGGAAGCCGGCATGCACAGAAGATCTGTGGTTAGATGTTTGGAATAACCCGCCAGCTTAGTTCTTTCAAAAACTGTGTGCAAGTCTACCTAGAAGAACTGATGCTATTTTGAAGGCAAAGGGTAGATTTCTCTTTTGTTCGTTCACTGCGTTTTGTTGATTGATGAAAATAAATGATTAACTCTTCTATTTTTGAAATCATTCTTTGTTTACAGCGTTTTTCCCTCACCTGCCTGAAACCTTTGCACAGTGCTGTGAATGTAACTTCAGTCTTTTCTTCTTTATATTAGCCCAACTGTTGCTCAGTAACTACTAGCTCACCTTCACTATCTGCCCAAAACACTCGTATTTAGATTTCTATTTTTGTATTTGTATTTTTAGAGCAGTGCTATAAGAAACACCAAACAATGCTAGTGGTGTTTTTTTTTTCTTCTTCAAAGAAATGCTTTAATCAACCCATGCTGTATCATCTTTAGTAAAGTCTTATTTTCTTGGATTCCTTTATTGTAACGTTTTACTGACATTGAAAGAGTCTGGACAGTTTGGGCTCTGTGCTTGTTTGCTTTAGGGAACTGAAACCTTTTGACCCAAAATGGCTAATGATGTCAGACTTAAGAAGAGGTTTAGAAAACATGGGTTGCCAGTGAGCAGCATCCGAGTTCGTTTATGTGTAAACCAGTGCACTGGTTAAAAGCACAGTGCAAAAAAAGTAAGCTCTTTTGCCTGATTAACAACTTTTACTGCTATGAATGCTGCATCGCTTGCTCTCGCTCTATCCCTGCAAAGAAGAGGAGCAAGCTCAAATTCTGGTTTCGCTTTAGGCAGCAACATTATCTCTCCATGCAGATGGAAGGCATCTGTAAAAAAATACCTTTGAAGATTCAACTTGCTACCGGATGCTGTGTAAAAGATATGTGGCTTTTTATGTGGCTTAATCACAGAGCAAGGTAGTGTTGAGGTCACAAACGGGCCAAGGTCGAGGCACAAGTAGGTGTAGTCGCTGTGGTGATGGTGGGAAATCTTAAAAAACTTGATAAAAGGAGACGCCTTGTTTTCTTCACTGCTTACTTCACTGAGCAATGTAAGCCTCCTAATATTGCTCATTTCTCTTCGCTTGCACTAAATTGCCTTTGCAAAATTGAAGACAGCGTTTTGATTTTTGCCCTCGCTTGCGCCCTAAAATTGCCATCGTGTGCATCAGCATCCTGTAATGTGGATAAAATCACAAGTTTTTCATTTTGTTCCTCTGAGTGACCGAACATCAGATTCACCTCTTGATAAGTGGCCTTTAATAAAGTTCTTCAGTTATTGCCAGTCACTGCAGTAAGATTAAAACCATATTTTCCAGCAGCCTGAAATGAAACATTAAATTGTCACTAATTCCTTCGTGCGTAAATGAAAAACAAGTTTACAGCTCCTTCGTTTATGTTGCGCTTTACACCATCTGCTTTAATAGCACAAATCTGCTCAGTGGACCACAGACAGCTGTTGATATTATATTTTTTTGTAGCTGGATTAAAAAGCTGTAATACCATCTAGTGCTGTCAAGAAATTGTGTTAAATCATAAGAAATAGGCAATTAAAAACCAAATTAGTGGCGACTGAGATGTTTACTGCAAAACTAGTAAGTAGGCCTGCACATCAAATGTTGAAAGTTACAGCAAAGAAAAAGACTGAAGAAAAAAAACAAGTAAAAACTATGGACCATTATCTGTTTTTAGTATTGCTGGTCTCATATGTGCAGCAGATATAGATTTGGCCCTCTAAGAGCTGCTGTGGCTATGTAAAGGCTCTCTCATCTTAAAATAATAAGAAATTTAATCTACATTCACCTCACGATAGAAACTCAGTTCTCATACGTTGCTATGATGACACAAGGAGCTCTGGGTGTGAAAGCACCTGCTTCACACAAACTTCACACTGTGTTACAGGTCAGTTGGTGGCTGCACACTCTGTCTTGCACTACACTGCACGCTGAGCTTGTTCTCTGCACTTTGAAACGCCAGCGTCCCCCCTGTGAACAGCCTCCAGTAGTTTTGCCTTTTAACTCTCTGGAATTACAAATCTCCTTCCTTTCATGAGACCTCGTAGAGAGAGCCTTACAGTATGGTCGCAGTTCTCAAACTGTGTCACGGCACAGCCCTGTCTTTTTAAAATAAAGTGAATTCTTGATTACGGAGGCAAACGTTCCATGTCTCAGATCACATTTGTTTAAAGAGACTACCAGTGAGAATACACGAAACAGTAGACTGACAGGCAGCAGGAGCCTGGAATGTCTTCTAGTGGTCAACCATCACCTTAAAAACAATGTCCAACAAGCGATTTGCTCCTTGTGTGGACACAGCTTTAGAAAGAGACGCTTTATAACAGTTGTCAGATATGTAATAGAGGCTGCGATGATGCTTAACATGTTTTCTGGAGCTGAATCATCCCATTAAACTACTCAGATTTTTGCTTGGAATGAACACAGACAATAAAATGTAGTCACTTAGTTTTTATTCTAATCTAAGCTAACAGAGGAATTGTAGTCTATCAATTTTTGCACCCAACCTTCCCAAATGTCATCTGCAGCGGGTAGGAGACCTTCAATTCACCAGATAGGACTTTTTCTCAGATGGCATCTGTCTAACTGTATGATGAGGTTTGCGTCTCAGGAAAAACAAGCACGCTGTGGAGACGGGAAAACTCATTCACAGACCTTGTACCACATTTCATGTCTGCTAGATCGAGTTTTTAGCTGTTTCTGCTGAACTAAGAACAGAAAAATCAATTCAAATCCGCTTATTTACAAATCACTAAATTACAATAGCAGTTGTCTCAAGGCTCTTCACAATTTATAAGTAAGTTAAAGGCCCTACAATAATACAGAGAAAACCCCAACGATCAAACCCCTCATGACCAAGCAGTTGGCGGCAGTGGGAAGACAAAACTCCTTTTTAACAGGAAGAAATGTCCAGAACAACAGGCTCAGGGAGGGACAGCCATCTGCCGTGATGGCTCAGTATTAAATAGGACCCAGAACGTCAGTATTGAGTCTGTGAGCCTGTTTTGAAATGGCATGAGGTCTAAAAGCGGCGCCATGATGACAAGGACTGATGTTCTGGGAGTGATTGTGCTTTCATCTGACTTGCAAAGTCATCACCCGAGTTCTTCCTGTTTGTATCTCTTGTTTACATCCCTGGTGACTTCAACTCATCTTACAAATCTTTGTGTATTCACATTTTTTCTTTTCTTAGACGTCTTCAAAAACCACGCAGACGTACGCAGGAAAAAGTGCTGAAACGTGTTGATTGCATATCATTTTCTGCACAACAGAAACTGATTTAGGAAGAAAGAAAGCATGCACCTCATGCTCTTGAGATTATCCTTTAGGTAAAATGTACACGCTTGACTCATTCAGCCTTGATTTTCCTGAAAAATACTAAAAAACCAAAACAAAGCAAAACAAAACCTTGAGTGTATCTTTCCTCTGTGTGCTACACTTTAGAGCTGAAATGTTTCAGTTGTTGCAATCAGTAAAAAAAGGATTTCCAGCACTAACTTCTACTCATTATCTCTCAGACTGATGTGATTGGCATTTTATAAGTCATATGTGCAATTTCTAGTGAAGTCTGACAAGCCTATGTAATGATGCCACAGACTTTCTATGCAATACTTTGTGTTTGGTGATCTGCCAGATTAGAGCTGTGCCTCCCTCAGGCCCATGCAAGAGTCTGTTTCACTGTACACATCTTTGTTTTGTTCTCAAGCATCTCAGAATGTGTGCAACAGATTTCCGTTGGCGATCTTCCTGAAGCTGCGTACGAACAGCTCTGTCCTCCCACAGGAGGATGAACCTGCTGAGACAGTTAGTTTCAGCACTAGTCCAACACTGATCCCCTGGTGACTCTGGTTCTGTTTTAATTGTCTGTAGAAATTCCTGCAGTGAACTTACGTGTCTGTTCATTCCCCCTCTGCAGCAGGTCTCTGAAGAGGTCTGTGCAGTACAGTATGTAAGGAGAAACTTACACACAGTAAGACACATTTGAGGGAAATTGTTGGCTGTTTTTCCACCAAAATAGTCAAACCTGCAGTAAAATATCAACTTTCGAGGGCTACAGCATTATTAACCAACCTTTTTTATGGATGATGTCTGACTCTTAAAGGATAGTTTAGGTTTAAAGTCCAGAATGACTGAGACTTGTTAACTAAAACCCAAAGTAACCACTAAAGTACACATGCATATCACACCATTCATTCTTCAACATAACCTGAGCTCTCGTCGACAAGCCTTCATGTCATTTCTTTAAGTAGTCTTCAGGAATCGTTCTCCAGGCTTCTTGAATGACATTCAAAGCTCCTTTTTGGATGTTGGCTGCCTTTTGCTCTGTTCTTTGTAAAAATGATCCTATACTGCGTCAATCATTTTAAGGTCTGGGCTCTGTGAGGCCGGTTCATGACTGATAGTATTTCATTTTGTGTTTTTCTATCCAGGTATGCTTTTACTGAATTGGCAGTGTGTTTGGATCACTGTCATGCTGAAATGTGAAGCTGCTGCCAATCAGACACTTTCCAGATCGTATTGTATGGTAGATCAAAACCTTTCGACATTTGACAAGATCCTCAACACTACTGGTTGAAGTGCAACCCCAAACCATGTCACAGCCTCTTCTGTATTTTAAAGATGGCTGAGGAGACTCACTACAAATTTCAAATTTGGATCCATGACTCCATCAGACCTGCTGGCACTGATTTTCACTACAGTTCTTATGTAATTTGGCATACCTCAGTTTTTCTCCCCATTTCCTTTCCTTACTACTACTATTTTTACTATTTTCCTTACTTATTAATGAGACTTGTATTGGGTCTTTGCTGGATTTTCCCTATTTTTTTAAGGATATGACTTGTTCCTGTCATGTAAATAGTTGTTTTTCTTTTGGTCTCCCACTTCTTGTCCATGTCACGGTCTGCAGAATGAGCACACTGAGTGCTGATGTGGAGAAGCCAAATGCAGATCCTCCTAGGCAAGATAATCTTAACAAAAAGCAGGCTGTTTATTAGGCTGATGCTTGAAAAACAGAAAGAACTGGAAACTTCAGATTACAAGAACTAAACTGGGAAAGATACAAGGAAGCATAAGGATCTGGGAACACTATGGAAAAAATAAGTTGACTTATCAACGAAGGACAAAAGGAAACTGAATCAATATAAGCAATAATTGATTACACAGCGGTGGAGAGTAGACTTTATCAAAGTAGATGTCTTTCTGAAAGCGCTGTAACTAAGTTTAAGAATATAATCCACCCACTGTTATCATCTTCAATGCCCTGTACCAACATAGAGCAGAGCAGCTATCTGAACGCTACCCCAACAGAGGTCGATTATCTTGTTAATAATTTCACCTCCTCACTACGTACGACTCTGGATACTGTAGCTCCTGTGAAAACTAAGGTCTCTAATCAGAAGTACCTGACTCCGTGGTATAATTCTCAAACACGTACCCTAAAGCAGATGACTCGTAAGCTGGAGAGGAAATGGCGTGTCACAAATTTAGAGGATCATCATTTAGCCTGGAGAAATAGTTTGCTGCTTTATAAGAAAGCCCTCCGCAAAGCCAGAACATCTTACTATTCGTCACTGATTGAAGAAAATAAGAACAACCCCAGGTTTCTCTTCAGCACTGTAGCCAGGCTGACAAAAAGTCAGAGCTCTTTTGAGCCAACAATCCCTTTAACGTTAACAAGTAATGACTTCATGAACTTCTTCACAAATAAAATTTTTATCATTAGAGAAAAAATTACCAGTAATCATCCCACAGATGTAATATTATCTACAGCTACTCTTAGTACCATTGATGTTAAGTTAGACTCTTTTTCTCCAATTGATCTTTCTGAGTTAACTTCAATAATTACTTCCTCCAAACCATCAACGTGTCTTTTAGACCCCATTCCTACAAAACTGCTCAAAGAAGTCCTGCCATTAATTAATTCTTTGATCTTAAATATGATCAACCTATCTCTAATAATCGGCTATGTACCACAGGCCTTCAAGCTGGCTGTAGTTAAACCTTTACTCAAAAAGCCATCTCTAGACCCAGCAGTCTTAGCTAATTATAGGCCAATCTCCAACCTTCCTTTCATATCAAAAATCCTTGAAAGAGTAGTTGTCAAACAGCTAACAGATCATCTGCAGAGGAATGGTTTATTTGAAGAGTTTCAGTCAGGTTTCAGAGCTCAGCACAGCACAGAAACAGCTTTAGTGAAGGTTACAAATGATCTTCTTATGGCCTCTGACAGTGGACTCATCTCTGTGCTTGTCCTGCTAGACCTCAGTGCAGCATTCGATACTGTTGACCATAATATCCTATTAGAGCGATTAGAACATGCTGTAGGTATTACAGGTACTGCACTGCAGTGGTTTGTATCATATCTATCTAATAGACTCCAATTTGTGCATGTAAATGGAGAGTCCTCTTCACACACTGAGGTTAATTATGGAGTTCCACAGGGTTCAGTGCTAGGACCAATTCTGTTTACATTATACATGCTTCCCTTAGGCATTATCATTAGAAGACATAGCATACATTTTCACTGCTATGCAGATGACACCCAGCTCTATCTGTCCATGAAGCCAGATAACACACACCAATTAGTTAAACTGCAGGAATGTCTTAAAGACATAAAGACCTGGATGGCCGCTAACTTTCTGCTTCTTAATTCAGATAAAACTGAGGTTATTGTACTCGGCCCTGAAAAGCCTAGAAATATGGTATCTAACCAGATTTTTACTCTGGATGGCATTACCTTGGCCTCCAGTAACGCTGTGAGGAACCTTGGAGTCATTTTTGACCAGGATATGTCCTTCAATGCACATATTAAACAAATATGTAAGACTGCTTTCTTCCATTTGCGCAACATCTCTAAAATTAGAAATATCCTGTCTCAGAGTGACGCTGAAAAACTAGTTCATGCATTTATTACTTCCAGGCTGGACTACTGTAATTCATTATTATCAGGATGTCCAAAAAACTCACTGAAAAGCCTTCAGCTAATCCA
Source organism: Aulonocara sp. 'chitande type north' Nkhata Bay (assembly GCF_057382095.1). Taxonomy (NCBI): domain Eukaryota; kingdom Metazoa; phylum Chordata; class Actinopteri; order Cichliformes; family Cichlidae; genus Aulonocara; species Aulonocara sp. 'chitande type north' Nkhata Bay. The sequence goes on along the minus strand of NC_141353.1, from coordinate 31,266,350 downwards.
AAATGCTGCAGCAAGAGTACTGACAGGGACTAGAAAGAGAGAGCATATTTCTCCTGTTTTGGCTTCCCTTCATTGGCTTCCTGTTAAATCCAGAATTGAATTCAAAATCCTGCTCCTCACATACAAGGTCTTAAATAATCAGGCCCCATCTTATCTCAATGACCTTGTAGTACCATATCACCCTATTAGAGCACTTCGCTCTCGCTCTGCAGGCCTACTTGTTGTTCCTAGAGTATTTAAAAGTAGAATGGGAGGCAGAGCCTTCAGTTTTCAGGCCCCTCTTCTGTGGAACCAGCTTCCAATTTGGATTCAGGAGACAGACACTATCTCTACTTTCAAGATTAGGCTTAAAACTTTCCTTTTTGCTAAAGCATATAGTTAGGGCTGGACCAGGTGACCCTGAATCCTCCCTTAGTTATGCTGCAATAGACATAGGCTGCCGGGGAATTCCCATGATGCATTGAGTTTTTCCTTTCCAGTCACCTTTCTCGCTCACTATGTATTAACAGACCTCTCTGCATTGAATCATATCTGTTATTAACCTCTGTCTCTCTTCCACAGCATGTCTTTTATCCTGTCTTCCTTCTCTCACCCCAACCGGTCGCAGCAGATGGCCCCGCCCCTCCCTGAGCCTGGTTCTGCCGGAGGTTTCTTCCTGTTAAAAGGGAGTTTTTCCTTCCCACTGTTGCCAAAGTGCTTGCTCATAGGGGGTCATATGATTGTTGGGTTTTTCTCTGTATCTATGAAGCGCCTTGAGGCGACTTATGTTGTGATTTGGCGCTATATAAATAAAATTGAATTGAATTGAATTGAATTGAATTGAATAGAAGGGTGATAAGGGGAATGCAGCTGGGAAACACAACAGGAACGAATTAGACACAACGAGATGGAGCAAACAAAACCGAACGTAAAACGCAAGACAAGGGACTATCAAAATAAAACAGGAAGCAGGATCACTGTGAGGCTAAGGCACGTGGGCCAGACACAGACAAAAGGTAAACAAACATGAAGACATGACAGCTGTAACATGGAAGCTAATAAAAGACAAAATACAGAGATGAAAGTAAGAGAACAGGAGGGGGACGCTAAAGGAAACTAATAAACCTGAGGACATTTAAACAAAACTAGAGATAATACATAATACACAGGGAAAACAATATGGAATGAGAATAACTCATAAGCACAGGGAATCCAAAGTATATACACAGACTCTAGGAACATAAATCATTTCTCAAAACTCAAAACGATGAATAAATAACAAATTTCAAAAGACTACAAGACAGTGTGGCTCGATGGGAGCATAAACTAAATAAATACATTTAAAACATTTACAGAAATGAGGTGTGGCTCAAGACTTTTGCACAGCACTGTATCTGTTAATTTCTAGTGTGCATATTGAGAGTTACTTGCTTCCACACTGAAGTGGCAGAGATGGTTTGAATAGTAGGATTCTCCTTCTGGTCTGTTTCATATTCATCAGGCTGGGTGAGTATTGACAAAACTAAATCACACTGACAAGGAGCAAAGTAAATCTACACAACAAAATGTGCCTCCTGCCTCTTCCCTGACTTTGTGCCTAATGAGAGTCCACACATTGACTCAGGCCACTCAGCTCTATAGGAAATTAATGGACCTGGTGATGACATCATTTTAATTTGGGCCCTTGGCCTCACTCGGTCACGTCAGTGTAGTTTAGGTGACTATAGGGTCTAATTGATTTTGACAAAAGCGCAGACTGGAATGGCGGCGGCGGTGAATTAAATACAAGCCCGTTTGCAGTTTTCACACGCCCATGTGTGATCACATTTCTGCATTAGCACTAAAGTAGTTAAAAGGACAGATGTAATTTTCCAAGGCAGCAATGAGCGAACACATGATGACATTTCCAATGAATACAAGCAGGTTTGTCCTGCTGAGACGGAACAATTCGCAGAAGAGTTTAGCTCTCGTGTCACTAAAATTGAACTTATAAAACTTTATGCACCTAAAAGCCCGTAGTCACTGCATTAATAACAAAGGTGCATTTGCACTGTGGCTGTGGCTCACATAATGTTTCTGATTAACAGTGATTAACAGCTAAAATATTAAATGAATTGAGCAGTATTTTTAAAGTTAATAAATAAATAAAAACTAGTGATGCATGCTAGCATGTTCACTAATTATTTAATCTGAGTAAGTATTTCCCCAGAACAGAGTGCAGGTGATGCTAAAACAGGAATTTTGAACTAATGATAATGGTGATGATGTGGAGAGTAAAGGGTCCTCAAAAGAGAATCTCTCCATTAAATTTCACAGAGATCCACCCAGAATGTGGCATTTCACTCAAAAACAAATGTCAACCTTTTGGTGGCACTGAAGGATTTTTGAGCATATTGGAGATTCGTACCAGATGTGATGGCAAACCATCCAACAGTTTTTAATATTTGAGACAGAACGGAAAAGAAAAGAAAAGCATTTGTATACAGCAGGGTTTTTAGATCTCACCCTGGGTCAACACACCTGAATCCAATGATTATTCATTACCAGGCCTCTGGAGAACTTCATTACATGCCGAGGAGGTAATTTGGCCATTTAAATCAGCTGTGTTGGATCAAGGACATATGTAAAACCTGCAGGACTTCCGACACCCCTGATGTACATAATAGATCTCTTAACCCTGTAGTGCAGGGGTTTCAAACTCCAGTCCACCAGGGCCATTGTCCTGAAACTTTTCCATGTGTCCCTGTCGCAACACACCTGAATACAATTAGTAGGTCATTAGCAGGAGTATAGAACTTCACTACATGCTGAAGTGGCAACCCCTAATCCTACTCAAGAAAATATAAGTAAATTTAAGTGTTTGGAAAAAAGTACTCTTAAAAGTACTTTTATTGCACCATGTTCATTCACTCATCAGCTGCTCTAACATGAATCAAATGGCTGAATTGCCACCTCAGCGTAAACTCAAGTTCTATAGTTTTGCTAATGACCTACTAATTGTATTCAGGTGTGTTGCAACAGGGACACATGGAAAGGTTGCAGGACACTGGGCTTCATGGACTGGAGTTTGAGACCCCTGCTGTAGTGCCACGATCCCCCCATGTCCTCTCAGATTCTTTCAGTTCTCCTCTACCTGTTTTATCTCTGTTCTGACAATCATGTGCGTGTGTGCGTGTTTGAGAGGGTGTAACTATTAACTCTGCTTACCCCTCCCAGAAGTGGGCGTGACTGCCCCAGTATTCACCTGAGTCCTATTTAACAGGGGTATATAACCCCGCTTCTTCATCGTCATTCATCGCAGGATTGTTAAGTGGCTCAGTGTGTGTGGCGTGAAGTAATTCCGGCCTTTTTGTTTGCTACCTTGTGTTCTTGTGAATGCCAAAACCTTTTGGACCTGCTCTCCTCTGTTCTGGTGTGCATGCCTGCCTGCCTGCGCTGCTTCTGGAGACACCTGCCTGACCCACTGTCGCTCACATAGACATATTTACCTGCATCCCTCCCAGAAAAAACATCAGCGGGAAAACAATTCCACCTGTGAAAGTGACTCAAACCAACCTGAGAAAACATTTGACCCTTACTTATCACACCACCGTGTGGTAACTGATCTTGAACCTACAAAAAGAAAGAGTTTGAAAATCAGCTTTCTGAAAAGCTGTGAATTGTTACAAGTTGTGAATTAAAAAGTCCCAAAGACTTATCATAAACCATTGTCAGTGATGGCCCTCAACCTAACCTAACCCTGTTCCATTAGAATATGTAAATGCTTTTTCTTTTAATTGCTCTTCCAAGTCTTTGAAATCAAAGAAAAAAACATTATTATTCATATACTCTATAAGACCAACTTGCCATGACTCACAGTTTCAAAGGATGGTTTATCTTAAACAATGCATTAATCAGCCCTGTAGTATATCTTCTATCTGAATCTGTTTTAGAGCTTAATCCTCCTTGTAAGCCAGCTTTCGTCTGATTGGCTTCCTGTCACAAACCAGAGATGACCATATTAGGGATATCTGCTTTCTTTGACATCATACAGAGGCAAGAGTAAAAAACCTGTCTGAAATGGTGCATTCACAGAAGTCTGAAGTCTGAGCTTTTTCTTGACAGATTTGTTGACAGCCTTACAACTCATTGAAACGATGCTTAATTTCTCCTGAAAACGAATGAGCAGTTGTCTCATGTAGACCTGAATGCCTTTATTATGTGACAGAGCAAATGTGACAGGTGTAAAATAGTATGGAAATGAAGATTTGTTGGCATCCCCAAAGAGACTATGAATCTTTACCATCATGTTTCAAGCTAAATGTTTAACCTCACAGGTGCCTTCAAACTTTTCATGAGCCATGCGGCCTGTTTAAAAGGGATAAACAAATGCTACTGTGTAGCATCACTGTGCACCACACCAAACATGGACCAGTGAAGGCAAAGGGCAGAGCTGTCTGGGGAGCTCAGGAAGAAGATTATAGGCATCAGTGTTAAAGGTCAAGGCTATAGGACCATTTTCAAGGAGCTTCATGTTCCTATGGCCACAGTTGTTGTTATTATTAAAAAGTATAACGCTCATTGAACTGTAGTCAGCCTCACAGGACATGGATGCAAGAGGAAATCCCAGGTTCATCACAAGGATAGTTCAGATGGTAGAAAAAGATCCAAAGAAACCAAGCTGAGCTCCAAAGTCAAGGTACGTCACTCTCTGTGCACAATGTATTATGATATAATATATATATTTTAATGATGATCTTCATGGAAGAAGATGCAGGAAGAACACAAAAAAAGCCAAGCTGGAAATCGCCAGAACGCGTGTTGACAAGCCCCAATGTTTTTGGCAGAATGTCGAGACAAAACTGGAGCTTTTTAGTCCACCCACATCCGCTCACTTTTTACAGAAGGAAAAATGAAGCTTTAAAAGAAAACCTTGAACCTGTGCAGGGCACAAGTCTCAAGACTACCCAAGCATCCTGGAGTGAAACATATTGCAGAGTGTCAGAAAGCTCAGCCTGTGTAAGAGGTCACGGGCTCAAAAACACAAAAATACAAGAATGGCTGAGGCAAAAAACTGACTATTCTTAAACGGTTCTCCATGAGCTCAGAGCTTAAGCCAACCTAAAGATCTACGGGAAAATCTGAAGATTGCTGTGTTGAGACGCCACCCTGAGACAGCTTGAGCAGCTCGCTGAGGAAAAGTGGGCCAAACTACATGTTGGCAAATGCAGACGTCTCATTGTGAATTACAGAGATCACTTATTGGCAATGATATTAAATTAAGAGTACCATCTTTTTTGTCCATTCTAATTCTATAAAACACTCAAGTGAATCAGTAACCAAAAGCAAAGGCTGATTTGTGTTAAATGGATTAAACAATAAGGAATGTCATTAAACTTGAATCTGTTTACATTTTTTTTCAGAGATCGTCATTGCGTGTCATGTTTGAATGATTGTGTTTGGATTTGTGGGTCCAAAATGAAAAATTTGGGCTTTTTAGCTTTTCTAGACTCCATGCAAAAATTCACATGTCAGTGAGATCATAACACTTAACACGCAAAGCATTCATTTATATCTGATTTTAAGTTTTAGAAAAAGTACACAGACACACACGCTTTAGGACAGCAGCCCGTTTGGCACAGTCAGACTGTGAAACACAGAAACTGTTGTTGACAGTGGAAACAAAAAGCTGCGTCAAACAGCTGCTTGAGCTTAAAGCATGTTGTGAAAATGACAGTGTATTAGCCAGCACACTAGCATCAATGCCGCACAGCAGTGCCCAGTAATACAAAGTAGTATTTAGGACAACAAGCTGTGATATTAATCCATTATGCTGCGTCAAATCTGATGTACAAACCTGCGAACACTGACTGTTCACAGATGGAAACGTGTTAGCTACACTCAGGAGGATTTGTTAGCACTTTAGATGAAATTCATCTATTAGAGAAGTATCATTAAGAAGGAACAATAGAGAGACGGAGGCTTTGATTTTGATGGTGTTTCTTTTACTACAAAATCACTTCAGTTTTCTGGTTTAATAGCAGAAGTTATTCAGTCCTCGGGGGAATGCACTTATCACAAATTTCTGCAAATTGTAAGAGTTTGAAGGAGGGGAGAAAAACTTTGACAATTAGTCTTTTTTTATAAAAAAAAATCTCAAAGGGTGCAGTGACAGATTGCAGAGTCAAAGACGCTATTAACAGTCACGTCATACCTGCACCGAGCCTGCAGAAACCTTTTTCTTCTTCTGCTTTCCTGCTGGTGCGGTGGGGAAACACAGTCTGCTCTCTCACCTGGCTGCCTCCTGCTACGCTGTGGCTCAGGTGTTCTAACTGGAAAATTACAAGTGACTTGATTTGTGTAAGTGGCTGTGATAAATTAGCTGTGTTAAGCTTTTGGGCACAGTGGTACTTGTTAGCCTCTTCCAGCAAACAGCTATTAAAAAAAAAAAAAAAAATGGTAAATGGCCTGTATTTATATAGCGCTTTACTAGTCCCTAAGGACCCCACACTGCTCTGCATTTTACCGAATTACAAACAAGCAGCAGGAAAGAAATTAAATATGATTGGTTTGTCCACTGATTTAAATTTTTCCTTGCTTGCTAGATCATTAATTACCCCACCACATAAACAGTGTCTGAAGACCTCATTAAATACAGCGCTTTATGTATTACTACAATTATCCAATCAGCCAATAATTTAGCAGCTGTGCACAAAAATCCTGCAGATACAAATCGAGAGCTTTGTGTAATGTTCACATCAAACATCGGAGAAAATGTGATCTCTGCGGCTTTGACTGCGACATGATTGTTGGTGCCAGGCAGGCTTCTCTGAGTCTTCCTGAAACTGCTGATCTCCTGGGGTTCAGTTTAATCTGAACGGTGCTAAAAACAAAATAAAACAGCCAGTGAGCGGTTCCTCTGCAGAAGGAAACATCTTGTTGATGAGCGAGATCAGAGGAGAGTAGCTAAGCTGGTATGATCTGAAAGAAAGACTACAGCACCTCTGATAACAACAGTGTGAGCCAAATAAATCACCAAAGAACCAATCAGCTCCTTCATGAACAACAACATTAGAGCAACATTAGCCTCTGCAAATACTCCAAGTGTCCGCACCTAATTCAAATCTGAAAATAAAAACAAAAATACTCCTCGTAGTTTTGCACTATTGCCCCAAAATAAAACATAAAAAGCTCTTTTTCCACCATATACTTCTACTACACATGTGCACAGTTTGACAACATCACAGCTACAATAGCTGCTCACACCAGAGTGTTAACACTATCAGCGTCTCATCAGAGCACTTAATGAATGCCATGCTACGCATATGGTGTGCATATGGTCGGCCAAGAAAGATGAAACAATCCAACAGTAGCCTCTGACTGGAACGATAACAATTAAATATGCCTGCCTCCACGCGGTTGAAACATTTTGCGAACTGCTACTGTGAGCATGCGCCAGTGCAGGATTGGCTAACGAGTCCCACAGTTTGGCTCGTGATTGCTTCTTTTTGGGCTGGACGACAACCAGCAACATCTTTAATGCTTCAGAATTCAGCAGCAGATTTCTTTTCAGGATTTGTCGAGCACTGTTTCCGTAAGAGCGGAAGGGAAGGTTTAAAAGACTGTAGCGAGACCTGCCATGATGTATGGTTTGGAGATGGTGTCATCAATTAAAAGAAAAGGGCAGCAGGCAGAGCTGGAGGTGGTATTGTTGAAGATTTTCACTGGGAGTGACTGGGATGGTTAGAAATGACTATGCCAGAGAGGTTGAGAAGCTGAGGTTGAGAAGTTTGGAGACAAGGTTAGAGAGGAAAGGCTGAGATGGTTTAGTGGATATATTGGATAAAGGATGTTGAATATGGAGCTGCCGGCCAGGTGGAAATAAAAAGACCTCAGAGAAGATTCATGGATGTAGTGAAGGAGGACATGCAGAGGGTTGGTGTGACGGAAGATAGGGTGGGAAGAAGGTAAATGATCTGGTGCGGTAACCTGTAATGTACAATGCTACTGGTGTTACCTGAAGAGAGGGAGTATGTGATTGGTTCTGTCTCTTTGTCTCTGCAGTGTAGCCTTCACAGTTTTCAAGATATCATTTCCAAATTTTGTGTGATGGTCGATATCAATAACAGCTCAGGCTGATTTAATTCTGGTGAAAATCAGGTCAATGGATCTCTTATGGACCGTCTTCAAACTACAATAATATTCTAGGCCTCGGAGGACATGAGTACTTGGGTTGGCTAAGCATTTGACCTTGACCTCCATTGTTGATCTTGAAAAAAAATGTCAAGAAACCATATTGAGTAATATATCATATGAAAGGGCCTGGAGAGAACTGCACAACACATATTTTATTTTCTCCAATATGACGCCCTATGACCATAGCCCTTGCCCTTCGGGGGAAGTTGCACTCTGAATGGGCTTGTTCTATACGTGTGATTGTCATTAGATTCATGGAAAAAAGAGCATCAGATTTCTAAATAATTGGCCCTAATTAACTTTCTGATGAAAGCGCTGTACTGAAACATGGAACCATACTGTGATGCAAACCAATAAACAAGTCAAATATGAACAGTTTGTGCTGGCTCACTTGGACTTTGCTGATGTGTTGTACATTCCTTGGAGTGCGTTATTTGAGATGCACAACATGCTCTGCCTTTGCGGCTTATGGGCACTAACAGAAGACCACATTGTGTTGCAGTCCTGTCAGCCAAGAGCAACAATCAGAGGCACAGACTCACCAGATCGGGTTGGTGAATGGGAAAAATCATAGCCTGGTCTGGTGAATCTGATTTTTGACTCCTATTTTTTGTATCGGCTGAGGCATGCAGATGGTAGGTCAGAATTCAGTGTCAACAGCATGAAACCCAACAGGACATGATGTCTGGGATAGATTTTTTTTTGGCACATTTGGGTCCCTTTTCCTGATCAGCATGAATCCTGATCAATCGTGGCTTGAATACCACAGTCTGTCTAAGTATCGTTGCTGGCCATGTGCATCTCTTCATGGCCACATTTTACCCTCTCCTAATGGCTTCTTACAGCATGATAATGCAGCATGTCACAAAGCATAAGCCAGCGCAATCTGGTTTCATATGCATGACAGTGAGTTCAGCGTACTTTAGTGGCCTCCCCAGTCACCCAATCTAAATCCAGTCGAAATCCTTTGGGATGTGGTAGAACGAAAGATTGGCAGCATGAATGTGCAGCTGACAAATCTGCAGAAATTATTTAATGCATTCATGTCAGGATGGAGCAGAAACTCAAAGGGTTTGCTACAACGTCTTGTGAAGTCAATGCCATGAAAATCTGAGGCTATTTTAAAAGCAAAGTTGGACCCTAGAAAAAAAGTGCTTCACTGAGCTCTTTGTGCCCAGCATCAAACACAAAGCCAGCACAATAAAAACATCTTCCAAAAGCTTGAACATTACCAACATCACATGTTACTAGTTTCAGGGCCTAACGCCGTGTGCGCTCAGTTTCCTGGCTTTGTTCTTCCTCCCAAACAAACAGCAATCTAATATTTACAAAAAAAGACAAAGAGGAGGCGAAAGACTTGCATTCATTTTGTTTGTTTTTTATATATATATATATATATATATATATATATATATATATATATATATATATATATATATATATATATATTTTTATATTTTAAACTTAGAACATGTAGATATTAAAGTGGAGCAGTACAGAGATTAAAGCACACAAAAAAAGAGTGATGGAACAAAAGGTCCCAAAAAGGGGAAATGGCACATGTGTTGATGATGACCTAACCACTTGTAATATTTCCAAACAAATCAGTCAAATACTATATAATATTGTTGTAAATAGCATATAACTGGAAATAGAGCTTTCCTGTCTCTTTTATAGGAGGGTATCATGTGAGCAAATAGGAAATGTGAGTCTTGGCTTATTGTCTTGTGTAGCGACATGTCATAAAATTGGCAGTAAAACCAATAATCTGTTTTAAAATCTACTGAGAGTAGTCTTCCTCCCTCACACACTTTAAATAATCTCCCTGTCGTGTGTGAGTCAAGCTGCTGCGGGACACTTACGTGTCTCAGAACGTAACATTATGTATGATTATCCTTGTGGCGTAACCTCTAATTTTTTTTTTTTTTTTTTTTTTTACATTTTTATCCAACTAAATTGTTTTCCCTCTTGCATGCAAGAGGTGATGTGCTCTCTGAGTAGATTACATTCAGGTGAACAAAGTGCACAGCTCTCATATCAGAGAGAGAAAGAGACCAGGGTTCACTACTGCAGCCCTGCATGTGTGACGGTGGTGAACTTTAAGCAGCAAAAGTAGGTTGGCTAAAGAAGGGAAACAAAGTGTTATAGTTTTCCATTTAAAATCACACCTTGTTTTATTTTAGAATGACTCTTAAAGTGTTATTGTGCGCTTTTAAAGTTTGAAGGTCTCTCAGATCGGCGGAGCAATCGCTCCTTGTTGTTCCCATGTTGAGGCTCGTATTAGGCCGAAGCAAGAGCTGAGGTTTTATAATCAGGTTTAGTCATTTTTTTAAATTTTTAATTGACTTTTCATTTCTTTTTGCCTGTTTAATTTCTGTTTTTCCACATTTTATTATTTTTATGTAGTATGTCTTTAATTTGTTAACACATTTAATGTATTTTTTATTTTATTTTATTGCTGTCTTTAAACTTACTTTTAAAGTGCTCTATAAATAAAGGGGATTGGATTGTTTAGCAACTGGCTAATGCCTAAATTGAAACTATCAAACCACATGCATTCGATCTGAAGTAGCACAGATATTGCATAACCAATAAAAATAGCCTCCATAATTTAATTGAGTACAAGTACAGCATGAAACAGATGATGGTCAGCCTGAGACTTTACAGTGTGGAATTGCAGACGTGGTTTGTGTCTTTTTTTAATCTTTCTTATTGTCTTTGTTAGTAAGACGCCTGTAAAACCGATAAAGATTGAGATTTGTGCGGCACTTAAATGAACTATTTTGACAGCCACTCGGGGCGATGCAGCAGTTACAGCCTTTCTATGTGGACATCTTCCTGTGCTTGTGTGAGTTTCCTCCAGTTACTCTGGCTTCCTCCCACATTCCAAAGACAAACATGCTCGGTTAACTGCTGGCTTTAAATTGGCTGTAGGTGCTGATGGGAGAGCGTGTAGTTGTCTGAGCCTTAAGAAAATGGATGGACGGTGGGAGAACTGCTCCTATTATCCACTCTGATGGAAAATACAGCAAAAACAAAAGTCCAACAAGTGATTCCCTGATTATCTTCAAGTTTTTTTTTAACACTTTGCATAACCATCCAAATGGCCAGACTGCAGCCTTTAGCAGACTGGTTCTGACCAATTTGTTTGACACCTCCTGCCTAGACATAAGTTTTAAAGTGTTTTAGCCTCTGTTAGAGGAGATTCTGTTATATTATCTCAGATTTTGGAGTAAAGACAATCGGTCAGTATTAATGTGTTTGCAGCTTGCCATGCATGCAAATGAACAACCTCATGAAGTTGAACAAATTCAGTCTGTTTTCTGCAAAAGTGTTATTCAATTGCGTAGTGGCAGAATTTCTACTTGATGCAACAGAACCTTCCACTGCAAACCACGCACTGTGACAAGGGTCATAGGTGGGAATCCCACTTAAAGATACTGTGTGTACCTGATAAATTAAACTGTGAATGAGTTCATTGTTATTGGGTGCACCTGTGTGTCTGGTGTCAGCGTTTTAGCTGTGAGAAGGCTCCAAAAATATGACATTAAAATCAAATAAAAGGTCACGCAGTCCTTAGCACAGAAATCTACCGTGACGTAAACCTGCAGGGGGTGAAGCAGAATCCACGCAGAAACAAAAGCACAAAGTGAGGCCATGACTAGGCAGGAGTGAGGACGGCTCTTTATTCGGGAGGATACTTTCCCCTTCGGATGAAGAGGAGGAGTGTGGAGACACTCACGTGTAGGGTTGCCAACCGTCCCTTAAAATACGGAATCGTCCCGTATTTAGAAACAAAAGTACACGTCCCGTATTGAGCTAATAAGGGACGCACTTTGTCCCGTAATACAGTGAGAATCAAAAGTAGTCTATAACTTTTAATGGAATTAACGCTTTGTTTGAAAACATAATTCCCAGCCCCTCTCCTGCTTTGTGACCAATGAGCTGACAGCACACTTACGAGTATGACAATTCAGATTACCACTCATCTCATTGGTCGAGGAAAGGTCGCTTACGGAGAAAATACCGGAAGACAACAAATGACCACAACAAGAAGCATGGCCAACAGGGAAACAAACGCAGACACTGCGGTGCAAGTCTCGGACGACAGTAAACCTAAAGCTGGGCAGACACTGTGCAATTTTTTTCAGTCACGTTATTCAGCTCCTGCTCAAACTGCACGATTGACTCGCAGTTGGTAGGTCACGATGCAGGTCTCACACTATACCGCCCGATGCTCTGATGCGACCTGAGTGCTCACACTGTGCCTCCATAAAATGAAGGTTATAACAGAAAATCTGTCGCGCTCTCTCTCTCCGTCTTACACTCACACAGACACACACACCACCACCATCAACTTTGCTAAATTGCTAATGAAAAACATTGATCGGGCAGCTGTGACTGAGCAGCAATGTAAATCCAACTATTTTCACGGTTGTTGTGGTCGTGATAATTTTGTGATGCCACATCGAAAAGGCTCGGATGAGCTTTCCAAAGTTCTACAAGTTGTGCCTCCATCGCTTGTGTCCAGATCACAGGCTGCACAGCCGTGCTGCTCCATCTTTTACACCAACGTTTACGTGTTTGCGCGCGAGCAGTGTGAGCGGCTGTGGTGAGACCCTCACGAGCGATTGATGATCGGGAGCTGGTCGTGAGGTGTTAATCACTTCTCGTTACCCCACGTATACTACACGATGCACGATGAAGGCCAAAATCGGCTCAAAATGGGCCTAAAACTGCACAGTGTGAGCCCAGCATTAGAGCAGCAATGTTTGTTCCCCTCAGAGAAAGGGAAGAATGGGAAAAGGAAAACACCTGGCTGGAAAAAGTTAATATGGGCATGTGCAGTGAATATCAGCGCTATGTGGCCAGAAGTGTGATAATATAATTTATTTTGTGTAATAAACAACTGCAAGAATAGATGATTACAACAAATAGATGACTAATCATAAAAGTAATACATAGATGAATAATGATGATGAGTTAAGATGCGTAATCATGGGAGCAAGTGGGTTTACAAACAGGAGCAGCTGATTAGCATTAGAAAAGCTGAAATAATACCTCAACTGAAGCCAATTGTACTAAATGCACTAAATGTGCACTGTTACAAGAATGTTTTTCTTTCTATTGTTTTCTATTATTTTAAGTTAAGCAGGACAGAGTGCTTTTAAAGAAAGATTTACTTATATTCTCAAAAGTTAAGCATGACAGGCTTCTGTTTAAGAAGGAGACCTGTTTTATCGTGTTAATGTTGTCATTTTGAGCTAAAAATAAATGGCTAAATGATCATTTGTTTCACATGTGTTCATATCACAAAGAATACACATCTACTTAAATCAAATTCAAGTCAAATGGTTAAAAAAATAATTTCACACACAAAAAAAGAGCTAGAAAATTCACCACACTGGGAAGGGTGAAGACAATTGGGTCGCCCGGCCCTGGCCACGAGGTGTCCCTTATTTATTTTTCAGGGAGTTGGCAACCCTACTCACGTGATTAATTTTCGTCTGCGATACTAGATTTGAACAAAGTCAAGTTCACTATGTCTAACGTGGCCCATACCGGAAGTGTTCGGTGTGGCGTTTTAAGATAAAAGCCAAGCGACTAACTGAACGCTGAGACTAAACTAAAGCCCACGGTAGACCTGGAAAACACGCGTGTATCAAAAGCCCCAAAATACGCGTTTCCATTTAATTCCGTTTGAAACTGGGTTTAATTGTGACCCATTTAGCTGCTCTTAGGTCAGGTGAGGAGTGGCACCGGTTTCATTTCGGTATGAACTCTTTCGTTCAGCGTCATTAAAAAAGGGGTGTGACGTTTTTAAGGGTTAAATGATGTCATCACTGTATTGTCAAAGCTGGTCATATTCGGTGCATTTTTTTTTATCAAGCCACTGGAAATGAGTAATAAGACTCAATTTAGCAGATCGCTTAAAATAACAATTAAACGTAGGCTAATTTATTTTATTTTGAAAGGAACTTCCGGACACGTCTTCTACCCCACAGTGGGCTTGATGACCGGGAGCTGCGATTCTGGACATTTTAAGGTGAGCACGTTTAGTTTGGAGCGGACTTAAAATCCCAGAGCGGGGCTGCTGAGGGCAGGACAGCGGGCACAGCAGCTGCTTCTGCGGGAGGAACACCTGAGAAAGGTGCGCTCAAGCCGGGTGACAAATTACACACCAAACTGGAGACTTCTTCGGACTTGGCTCTGTTTCAGACTCCCGGTAAGCGGCACCGACGATGCTCCGCTCAGGCTCTCGGTCTTAACATCACAAAGTAACTCGATTTTTAAAAAGTGTCAGCTTTCTGGATATTTGTGCCCTTGTTTGTTGTTGTTTTTTAATCAGCGGACGCGTGATGATTCCCGTCGCATCGCGCTGCGGTAGGTGAACTACTGGAAACGTGAGGGAGCTGGAGCGGGAGGGGAGGGTGGAAAGCGGGTCTTTGCGGCCAACTCGGACCTTTTCGGCTTGATTAGAGCTGTAATTTCACCTTCCACGGCCCAAAATACATTCCCACCTTTTTCTCTCGGCTGTGGACGTTGAATAAAAGCAGAAGAAGTCGGTGTCAGCTGAGCCAGAACGGTGCGGATCCGTCGGATGCCTCTTTTTTGTTGTTTTCCTCCCCTCTCTACACTGTTTCCATGATTTGCGCAAGGAATTTCATGTTTGAATTTTTAATTGGAGAATGACTAACCTCACAGGGACACTCTGCTGCTCTTTCCCTGCCGTTTGTTGCTCAGACAAGTCTGATCCTTTTTGGAGAACGCGTGCAGCATCCCCGTGGTTCCAGCCAGGGCGCGCGTAACCTCTCCACTGATGTCCATTGATTTATAATATTTTTTTGTGGGGGGCCATTTATCGAGTGTCGCGCAAGGACTCGTGTCCGTTTATGGAACACTGTTTTTTCCCTCCCTGCTGCCCGGGTTGGATCAGGATAGTTGGAACTTTTTGCTCTCTGATGTGGGGGAAACGCTCTGCGTTGCCTGGAGAAGACGCGGTTTTGCCGTGCCCTAGGTTCGCTGCTCGCAAAGACTCTGAGAAGACTGGCCAGTAACATTTCTGCTTCTGAAGACCTCCAATTTACATCGGACTCCCTGCCGCTCAGACACTCGTGCAGTTGCATTTCTGTCTATTGCGCATTATCCAACTTAAGACCCTCGAAGAACTGCAACAGCGTCGTGTGGAGGCTAACACCTGCAGAGAGGTTTATTTACCCTCAATCGGCTACTGCAACAGCTGGGATTTAACATCCTCCTGCAGGGATTTCTACCATGTCAGGTGTACGGGATTTCAGACGGACTCTCTTCATCTGTGTGGCGGCGCTTTCATGTGGTGAGTACCCCTTCTACCTCCTCCCCTCCTCTCCTGCCCCCCCTTCAAAACACACACCCGCCAACAGGGTTCCAGGATCATATTCATGTTGCATAGAAAGCAATGGCCCTAAATTTCTGAAACATGCCACCGCAGAGGCAGTTGGTCTTGTTTATTATTATTATTATTATTATTCATTTTTTTTAATGACTGACCCTACACACACACACACACACACACACACACACACACACACACACACACACACACACACACACACACACACACACACACACACACACCACTAAACACAAACAATCATACTCCTGTTACACATTTCTGAAGAAATTCAACAGTGGCTTCACTCCTGGTCTGTTTTCCCCTCTTAGGTAACTCTTTTTTTTTTTTTTTTTTTTTCCCCAGAGGAGAATGGCAGGCACACCATCAAACCAGATACTTTAATTTGAATAAAAAAGCACTGCGGATGTAATTAACTCTCATGATCATCACAGTCACAAAAGCATGAAAAAAGCCACACTTCAAATGCTATAGAGAGCTGAGAAAAAGGCTAAAATACCCACTCCACATCAGGTTAGAGTTGCTTATGCTCGAGGACTCGCAACATATTGGAGAACTGATTTCATCTGCTGCTTGTGAACGAAGTCACGGTGTGTTACACAGCAGATACACATACAGTGTGTTCTACATGTGCTGATGAAATCTAAATCAAGCATCCTCAAAGATGATTTCCTGACATGTCCCAGTGATCTAGTTAGACTCCAAAACACTAATCCTCCTTTAATATCCAACTCTTTATTTATTTTTTTACTGATGCAGCAGCAGCAGGGGTGCAGGACTGTTTCCAGCAGTAAGCAAAGTGTGACATTGCAATGCGTGGATTAAGTGTGTTGCTGGGAGGCAACCCCAGGACAAGCAACTTGCAGCGCAGTTTCTGTTTATTCATTTGCAGGCACATTTAAAAGGTGCTTATATTTAGACCCAGATTAGGACTCTTCTGTGCTTCACCCCAGTAAGCCGAATGGAGACGGAGTGCAGTTTTCCTTCCATGTTCAGTGTGTAACCACCTCTTGCTTCCTTTCAGACATCTTGCACAGTATCTCCCCTCTCCTACTCATTTTCACCAAGTCTTGCCTCAGTTTCATTACCACACAAAAGAAACGCCTACGTGTGCACTAAAGCATATACTCTCCTTGATGGCTTCACCAAGGCTGTAAAGCCAGCGTGCTGTATGCTGCAATAGCGTGCCTACACAAATCCCACTAACGCCTGTGGTCAGCGTTGCTTAGTGCAGGGGTGGGGAGGGTGCTCACCTTCCTGAACAATAAAGGCACTGCTGTTGAAAGCAAGTGCAGGGACAGATTTGGCGCGTGGACGGCTGCCCCCTAAGGATGGTTTCAGAGTCTCTTGGCCTCGGAGACGTCAAGTCGCTCTCACACTTGTACACGGAAGCCTTCCTCCTGCGCTCATCCCGGCACTTTAAACCTCTCCCTCCTTGTCACTCTCATGCTAAATAAACAATTTTATAAGAATACCTCAAGAGAAATGCAATAGACCTGCTGGATGAAGAGCTAAGCAGGCAAATCCCCAGGTGTGAAAAAGCAATATCATGGACTTTAAGACCGCTCTGGGGAAAATCCAGTGCTGTAATGAATCTATTATTTCTCATTCTTCTCACCTTGAATTTGTATTTTCATATATATTGGCTGGCACACAATGTTGTAAACACGCTAAAGATTATTTTCCCCCTTTGCAGTTGATGCACTAGGATACTTTTTCCTTCTTTCGTTTTGAGATGCCGTTGTAATTGTTCAGTTGTTTTCCTTCACCGTACCCCCTCCTCAGGAAGGTCAGAGGTCATGTGCTGAGCAGCATTCCCAGAGCTGATAGGGATTAAGGTTTTTCAAGGACACTTGAGCTAGGCATGTTCACTGATAAGAGCTGTTCAAAAAAAGTTTTCTGGCTACTTCTTGTGAAATGGTATGCTCCGGTGAAATAATAGGGCATCAGAATTGAGGTCTAATCTAGGGCAGGGTGGTGTTTGAAGTGCTTTTGTAGGCATTGTTTCTCCAAGATTGACTTCTTTTTTTTATTAGTGGGTGGGCTATGGGGATGTGAGGATGACAATGTCAGTGCTTTTAGCTGTCAGCTTCTGTCTTTTAAGTCTGATCTGAAAGAGTCGTTATCCTCTGTCATTGTAGACAGATTAGCAATTGTGAAGCTCTTATTGCACTTCCAGTAAAGTCAGGAGGCTTCTTTTGGTAAATTGCAAAAAGTAAAATGATCTTTTATGGAAGAAAGTAAAATTTGGCTTGGTGTGCAGGGAGAGGCTTTGCACATGGAGAAGAGCGGAAACTATACGCAACCATAACACAACTAAGCAAAAGTACTACAATAACACATACTGAGATAAAACCCAACAATCATATGACTCCCTATGAGCAAGCACTGTGGTGACAGTGGGAAGGAAAAACTCCCTTTTAACAGGAAGAAACTTCCAGGATGCTACATACAGGTTTAAGATTTGTTAGTTAAAAAAATAAAAATAAAAAAAGTTTGATACTTAACACATTTAACTGATATAATATGGAACTCCACCCACATACAGAAAAAACATATTTCTAACATAGCAGTAAATCAGGGGAAACATTTATACAGTTTCTTTGGAGGCAACTGCTGATTATTTTCTTAACTGTTTAATTTTTGAAATCTAAAAAGCAATGTTGAGCAAATGTTTCTATTGATCCTTGAATTGACTTCTTCCTTCACTGAAACAAAGCTGTGGCAGTGTGTTATACATTTAGCTGGTGTTTAGGCAGTTATCTACTATGTTAATTGATCGTGAGACCTGGATGTCTTACCACCTGGGCTGAACAGCTTTCTGGATGAAATCCAAAAAGACTGTGGTGAACTCTGATAAGTGGGTAGAATAGATGGTGACTAGCTGTTACATTAAACGTGCCACTGATTACTCGGGGCTACGTCTGCAGTCAGCAGCATAGCGTGGATGTGGGAGCACTGTTTGCCCAGTCATAGTTTGGATGTAGCTGGCAGCGTTCCCAGCACCAGCCTATCTCTGAGAGTAGACACTGGACAGAGAGCAGACAAAGCGGCAGTGTGACACACCAGCTCTCATGTTCCAGCCTAATTGATTTACATGTGTTGAAATGAAGCCTTTTTTTTTTTTTTTTTTTTTGCTCTGTTGCTGTGTTTGAAGAGGTTTCCTGTTTTCCATCCTTTTGTGTGGAAAAACGTAGACATACATGCAGGAGGTGCATATCCATAGCCATTAACACTCTGTGACTGCAAATGAGTCAGCGGCGCTGTTTAGTTATTCTGCTTTTGCTCCCATCAAGGTGATGTTGAATTGTTTGTGTACCTGTCACTTTTTACACCATAAAGCATATGGTTTATATATTTTTATTATTTATTTTTTTTTTTAATGGCGTTTGCCGTCAGCATTAGATGATGGTAATGGTAAATCCATGTGGAGCATGGCACAGTTTAATACTTTTTTTTCATTTCAGTGACAGTTGGGCTTGAGGCTAAAACCAATCTGTGCACTCGGAACAGCAGGGCAACGAACAATAAGAGAAGCTGTTACTGGAAAGACGGCTCTTTGGTTTACTTGCAGTCTCGTTCCATAATTACGTCGCAGGTTTTTGCAGGTGGGCATGTCATTCAGTTAAAATGGATTTTTCTGCATTTAATTGTTGGAACAAGCCAAAACTAGATTTCTCTGAATTGTAAATGGATTAAAAAACAAAAAGCAAACAAAATCTTCGAAACCCAGCTATGCTTGAATCCCTTCAATTTTCTGAGCTGTGTTTTCCAAGCTCTTGTTTCTGAGGCGTTGTGGAGTGTGCAGTGGCTGTTGTGAATTCTAAGGACGTTGTCCTCTATCAGCAGTGAAATGGACCTTTTATGAAGGACTGGCTCTCCCAGATGTAGTGGGATGTGCAAGACCTTTACCAAGGGCTTCAGGGTTTGTGGGCACTTCCTGCAGGGGAAAAAAGTAGAGTATTTGTATGCTATACAGTAACCCATTTTGTCAGACCTTCTTTGAACTTTTAAATGGTTGAATCTGGTGAATGTACTTGTTTCTTTTGCTAAGGGTAAATTCCTCAATTTCATTTATTTATTTTTTTTGTGTTCAGGTTTCCCTCGAGTCCATTTTCTATCTGCAAAAAGCCAAGTTTTCTGACAGTGACTAGCATACATGCATCATATACACACTGCACATATAAAACATGGTTTATGATAACATATTTGTGTCCAGGTAATTGCTCATGTAAAAGGGGTATGATATATATATATATATATATATATATATATATATATATATATATATATATATATATATATATATATATATATATATATATATATATATATATATATATATATATATATATATATCTCCTACTCAACCCAGTGAGCTAAACCAGCCCCCCTTTTTTGTTTTCATAACTCTTTCACTTAAGCTCTGTGTGCATCATGACTAGGGATGGGTACCGGTATCCGGTGCCATGATGGCATCGGTTCTGACATAAACGGTAGTAACCAGTAAAAGTCTGGCTGTACTGCAACAAGTGCTTTAAGGTGATACTGTGCAAAGGAGGTAACACCTCGAATCTGATGAAACACCTGGCGACGCATAGCGTTTTTTTTTTTTTTTTTTTTTTTTTTTAAAGCAGAGACATGCACCGTATTTGATAGCTTGCTGCGAGACCTCACACCGAGCACATCTACTACGGGTGTGGTGCCTGTTATCGGTCCCGGAGTTAGCAACATCCCCCAAGAACCCGAAGAGGAGAGTCCTGGCCCCTAGCCCTGCCAGTGTAGCAGAAATGATGAGGATGATGATGGCAGCAGCAGCTGTTCTTCTCTGCGTGAGTAGCTTAATGTTCGTGTGTAATTTACGTTGAGTAGGCTAACCACGTTATTAAATTAACGCACGTAAGGTGAACTAGCAAACACCGTCGTAGTTACATGCAGCTGTCTTCTTGTTTGATGGCAGATACTCCCTTCACCCTGGCCAAAAAAGCTAAAATGACCAAAGAAAAAGTGGGGAAACAGCTAAACATGAGAGGTTTTTGGACAAAGTTTGTGTTCTTCATTCTTTAAGCACCAGTTTGAGCACCGTTTAAGCACCGGCACCGTTTCAAAAGTACCGGTTTGGTACTGGTATCGGATAAAACCTAAACAATACCCCTAATCATGACCTCTCTCCACAATTGGTTGATGGACCAACAGCAGCACAAGCAAGAGTAGCCTAGACTGATTGTTTGGGACACTGCCCCCCCGTGACGGTAAACAGCTGCAACACTGGAGAGCTGCGCGTAGGACCATTGACAGACCATGTCGGAGCCTTGAGAAAGCGACCCTACTGCTCACTTGATCTCTAACCTCAGTAAGCACTTTCCTAATGAGTTTATGGCCTATGGCCCAAGTCTTAGTTATTACAGCCTGACCTCTGTTTTGTAACATCTGGGTATGCTTTAGGGTGCGACTACTTTGCGATTACCAAGGCACTGTTGGATGAGCACCCAGCGTCCTCTCATGCTTGAGAACAATGATTGATGACGTGCTAAGTACATCCAGCCTTTATAAACAGTCTGTATCAATGGTCGTTTGTCCTTGAACATTTTTTTTGCATATCTTTGCAGACATTTGGATACAAAACTTTCCCCCGCTTACTTAAATCTCACAACATCCAGAGTCCAAAAAAATCCTTCTGTCTGAAATGGTTTGTATCGTGAGACAACGTTAACTGTTTTCCAATCCATAAATGCAGCCCATCTGTTTTTTCTTTATTAAGCATTTCTGTGTGAAAGATGTTTTCTTTTTGATTCAATTTGAAAAAAAGAAAAAATAATTAAAGGGAAATTTCTGTCAAAAATCATCCACCACCTGCTTGGCTTGATGTATGATTCGAGTCCAACGAGGACGTATAGAATAATTGGACCGCCCGAGGCAGTTATTCATTCATCAGTGTCAGGTGATCACTGTCGTATTGTGTGCACGTGTAGATACAGATCAGGTTGCACTCCAGTGCTTTTATTTTTTCAGAAATTCTAAACTTTGCACCAGACAAAGGCCACATAAAATTTACCCATGACATTTACTCAGTGTCTTTGTAACCGCAAGCAATTTAATATTTCCCTGCAGGACAGCTGGGGATACGAGCACTTGCATGAACATCTTCCAGCTCTTTTTATACTCAGCAGGGAAGCAATCAGTCTTCTGCATTAGGCGATCACATATGTTTGGTCTGAAACGAGTTCTCGTGCACGGCGCCTCGTGCGCATCTCCACGATTCTGCAGCGCCTTTGATTTAAAATGGCTTGCTTTGCTTCCCGTGGTATTGTGAGTCACGCTTGGCAAAATGTTACCACCTAGATTTTTACATTTCCTTGCAGAAATGGATCGAGATGCACAGCGATAGATCTTGTCACCGCTAAGAAGGAATAGCCACTTCTTGGACACCCTCTGGGAAAGACGTTAGCCCTGCCACCAGCTGGGCTTTACTTAACACCTTTATCCGGTTTTATTGTCTAGATATGATGGCACCCACTGTGACATGCTCCTTCTGTGGTGTTACAGGGGTATAATCATTTTCCTCTAATTCTGGTCGTCCTGACACGGCAATATAGCTCACATTTAATAAGTTGTGTCCCCTGACAGGGTGAAAGAGAATGAGCTTTCTGAATGAAGAAAAGGTTAGACTGAAAGTGGCCCCTTTAATTTCTCTAAGAGGACTACATGGAATACAGAAATGGTAAGTCGCATCATGTCCACATGTGGCACATGACATATGTTCACAAGAGAGGGTCAGACCTCCCCCTGTTGTACAGAGTGTTTGATGCCTTGCAGCCAGGATTGTACAACCTCACACTCCTTATAGCTCTCCGTATAAGGCTGCCAGCTTTTGTTTACTGGGAAACTGATGATCAGTCACACTTATAAGGCAGCAGTCATCAAATTAGTTTGCCCTAGATTACCTTATCAAGCGGAAACCCTGAGTTTTTTTTGTTGTTGTTGTTTTTCTTACTTTGTGTTAGGTTTAGTTAATGGTGCTGTATTGGTGAGCGTTAAATGAATGGAGATGCACAACCGACACAAAAGTATTGCACTGTATTATCACAGTTTACGAGCTGAATTTTGACCGCTTTTGCGTCTGCGTGCAGTTTTCCCAAACAGGCGATTATTGTTATCGACCAACTCGGTTCTATTTCGAGGTAAACTAGTCTAAATAATTGCACTAAAGTATCATTTTGATGGTCTGATCGCCTGACTGCTGGTGTGTCTTAGCCTGTAGGAGACTGTTGTAGTGATTCAGTTTTCTCAGATCCCAGCAGCGCTCCCCTAGAAACCAGAGGGAAAAAATGTAATCAGAAAAAAGGTCCTTCCTCCCTCGTGCAGCTAAACCAAACAGAGGAGAGACGGGTGAAGATATTTGAGTTGAACTCACTGGCTGACTTGAAGTGTGACAAAAGTATTTTTCATCCACCTGAAATTAGAGGGGAGACTGACTCTGCTCTGTTGTTTCTTTGAGTACTCACACAGATAAGTACCAAAAATGTAACAACTCTTGGGTAGTTTGCAGGTAGGGTTGAATGTAAAAGGGTAAATATGAACGGGTAATAATGGCAATTAATATAACGGGTAATATTCTACGAGCATCGTTGGACATAAATGTGTATCTTGTGCCACATTAAAATGGCAGATAGTTAAACAAAGTCAAAAAACATCCGGTGTAGGAGTATTGGCGGCCTGCTTTGCATATCAGCAGTTTGTCTCCGTGGACTCGGTGTGAACCATTTGTGTGCAGTCAGTGCAGCGGGAGAAGTATGACCAGATTTTCAGCTTTCAGCACATCTTGCACTATCTGCTCTCTTCCCCACACTGATTTCCCAGTGCTACAAATCTGCTAAAGGACTCAGAGATGAACGCTCCAGTCTGGCAACCAACCTCAGCTTCCTCCTCTACAACCAGCCAACACTTAATTCTTTCTCTGCGCTATATTGTTTTCAGCTGTAGGATTGCTTTTCCTGCTGCAGTTGATCCACACTGACTTGACTGGGGTTCTTAAGTTCACCCTGGTTTCTCGTTGTCATTAAGGCAGAAGGGAAAAGCGTGTTTAAATATGTTCCTGTAGATTGGTCTCGTTGTTTGACTTTGACAATTATTTCTCTGGAGAAAGTTGGTAAAATTGTCTAATGTCTTGTTAGATGATGTCCTATAAGACAGAGCAAATACAAGCCACAGACAGCTTCTCTTGTCTCTTACTGGTAATTATACATAGGACGTGTAGCGGCAGTGTTCTCCTTTAGAAGCAGACGTTGTCAAAGTGACATCATGTTCTGCAAACAGTACAGTGAATCCTTAAACTGTCACTTTTATTAGCAAAAAGCCAAATTTTGCTGCGATGCATTTTTTTTTGTTTTTTTTTTTTTTTTTTTTTTTTTTTTTAATTTCAGGTTGACTGAACTAATTTCAAGTTTGAATATGACCATACCAACTTTTATTTGAGTTAGCCTACTTTTCCTTTTTAAAAATAACATCACTGCAGCATTAGTTATGCTTAAAATTAAACTGCTGTGACAGTGATTAGGCAATTAATATACTGCACCCTTGGGTCCATAATTATATGGACAGCGACACTTGTGTAGTTTTGCTTCTGTGTTCCATCACACTGGATTTCAAACCAAACAACCGAATTGTGATTGAAGTGCAAACTCTCATGTTTAATTCAAAGGGTTTAAATAAAATATTGCATTAACTGTTTGGTAATTAAACTGTTTTTCAAATTATACATAGTCTCCCATTTTCTTTTCCTGAGGTTGAAGTAATTGAACAAAGTAGCATAATTTAAATAAAAAGATTGCTTTTTAATATTTAGGTGAAAATTCTTTGCAGTCAGTGACCGCCTGAATCCTAGATCGTCATTCAAAAGCACTGCTAGGCCTTTCCTGCAGCCGCCTTCAGTTGCTTCTTGGTTTGGGGTCTTTCTGTATTCAGTAACTGAAAAATGCACTCTACTGACTGACTTGAATTCCTTTTCTTTGCCATGAGAGACTCCTGGATTGTTGTTGTGATGCGCTTTGGGTTATTGTCCATTTCCACGTTCTGCCTGGTCAGTTTTGCAGCATTTGGCTCATTCATAAAACTGAATATATTTCCTAAATGGTTAAATCAATGCTTAGTATGAACTAAAAAGGTATGTTATGTAAAAATGTCTTGGGCTTGAACATGTTTTAATGTTTTATAATCTGATATTATGCACCGCAGCTTTATCAGCACTGATTTCATCTGTCAGTAGTAGCAGCTACACCCCGACCAGGCTGGATGTGAAGCGTCCTCTCTTAAAAAGACAGAAAAATATCGTCATGACGGGATTCATCAAGTTTATTGCTCAGCACGTGAGGGCAGTTACTCTTATTCCTCCACAGTTCTGGCACCACGAGCTGATCTAGTATTGTTTTCTGCAATTGCATGAATAGATTAGCTGCACGCTGGTCGTCTTGCGTCATTTCAAAATAGCATAACAAGGTTAAGATGATGTAATGTGTTGCAAATACTATACTTTCCCTATTTATAATTGAGGTGGCGTGCTCGGTTCGCTCCACGCACGTCATTGTCAGAGATATGTATCCATGTGTGTGGACAGTGAAAGTTGTACTAAATCAAAATTGATGTTTCTGTTATTTTTTTGTGATGCATGTATTACCTGCCTCAGGATGTCAGCTGTAGCTGTCAGATACTGTTGTTCATCTCCTGAAC
The DNA here is from genome assembly GCF_057382095.1 of Aulonocara sp. 'chitande type north' Nkhata Bay. NCBI lineage: Eukaryota > Metazoa > Chordata > Actinopteri > Cichliformes > Cichlidae > Aulonocara > Aulonocara sp. 'chitande type north' Nkhata Bay. The sequence goes on along the minus strand of NC_141353.1, from coordinate 31,241,077 downwards.
CTGACAGGGAGCCCCCCCCCCCCGTCTCCTTTGTCTGATGTACTGGCTCCTTTTCTTTGTTTTGTTGCAGTTTATTTGTGTAAAGACGATTTCTCTGAATTAACTTCCAAAGACAGTCTGGGGTTGAGTTTGGCCATGATTTCTAATTTTGCTAAAGTGCTGCCATTCCTCTGCTTCAGCCCCAGGATAAACAAGCTGCTTCATTCAGAGTTCATATAGCTGTTGCATTTACATCAATTAAAATTGGAGAATTTTTCGCCTCTGTGTTGCCTTTTGTGCATGTAGTTGTGTTCAATATGTAAGTCAGAGAAAAATCAATTTGCTGTCAAGGACTTTTGAGGTTAGCGTGTGGTGATATGTTGAAAATGTAGTTCAAATCATAGTCATATTGATCTAACAGAGGAAAATAAATGCTTTACAAAATAGGCCACCATAACACTGACAGCACTGGATTTGCCTGACTTCAGTGATCACGCTGTGTACGAGTCTCCAGACAAAAAGTGGCCTCTGTTTGTTGTTTGTTTTGCTTTTTTTATGGTTTGTGACAGTTGGATATTCACAAAGCATTCAAATCCAGAAAGAAAACAACACTAAACAGTGACAAAGTGTATTCTTTTTATTTGTGTGTATCTGCCTCTTATCAACAAGACACATCCACAGTTAGAGGAATTCATTAGTAATTAACCCTCCAGTTACAAGTATATCATTCACCTAACTTTCATGCACATTACACACTCACTCTCAATAAGTTTTTATTTATTTATTTTTTTCCCCTTCACGTCGATGAAATGAGACGTCTACTTTGAGCCCCATGAAATCCCATTCAGCTCCATCTAAATATGGCAGGACTCATAAAGACTGAAGCACTCGCAGAGAAACCCTTCTCGGCGTCTTCCACTCCCGAAGAAAATCTCGCCCAAGGGTAGGAAGTCTTTGCTCAGTCACTGTTGATATTTTTGGAAGCGATACCGATTCCATATTTCACGAAAACAGACTGAATCCCATCTATGCTCGTATAGATCTGTCTTAAATAAGTTCTAAGCTGATTTATTTATATACATTTTTTTTCTCTGCCAGAACAGAATTGGGTGCTGGCAAGATTGCAAAATGACATTGGCACAGTTATTCTGCTCTAACTGAATTAAAGATTTTGGCCTGACTTGACGTTGGACCATACTCGTTTTTTACCGTGTTTGCTGTGATCTATGAAAACATCTTTTTTTTTTTTTTTTTTTTTTTTTTTAATCCTGCCTTGGAGCTACCGCCATATTGAGCCATGTCCAGAGCAATCAATTCTTTTATTAGGTTACATAGGCTCTGTGAGAGAAAAGGAATCCCTGGCTGTTATAATAGCCTCTGTATGCTATATTAGGTCCAAAAGACATTTTAGTAATTTCACAATAAGCCTATAAAATGGGATTTAATCCACACAAAGAATAGAGGCTGCAAGCTCTTTCATGCTTTTGCTTTCTGCCGGACTCCTGTTAGGTTAACTTTTCCCCACAAAGGCTCGAATTTTGATCAGACATTTTTAGTAAACATTTCTCACTTGCTGTCTTTGATGAATAAAAAAATAACTTGTAGCACTTAAACCTGTCCTTAAGCAGATATGTTAAATTAGTAATGCCATTCTCCCCTCTGCCTGTCAACTTTTTACATCTTCCATGCTTACAAATTCTGCTTCAGGAACCACTTTGGTGAATTTGAATCATATATATCCACTTGGCTATTGACCTGACTAAAATGAAGTTGACAATGTCAATGCAAAATGCATATGGTTCTCCTGACTGACTGAGCAATGTGAATCAGGAGCACATGCATCAGAACAAGCTGTGCAGCCCTCATAGCATTATCCCGTTCTTCTTCTCATGATGTGCATTAAGAACCTGTCCAATTAGCTCAAGTTTAATCTTTTATTTCTCAAAGCGAGGTATTGGAGAGAGGTCTCGGGGGGGCACTTGGCAAAAATGAGAAATTGATTTTTGCTTTCAGTTAATTTGCTAGCAGAGATAGCAATTAAGGAATATGCGAAAATATTGTGCCAATCTACAGAATATTGTAATGGAAGAGAGCCATGCGAGCACCATGTGTGCAATTGTGTGTAGAGTCTTCAAAACAGCTGTGCGCCTGTTAACAAAACATTGCGATGTTACATTTTATCCTTAGTGTTTTTGTGTTGCATCACAAATGCACAGTAACTTCTGTGGTGGCATCAATGTGTTTGTTTAAGATTCATCTTCTTGCAGATCATTTTTTAAAGTCTAACATTTATCTGCATGAAAGCCTGTGCCGCAACGGTTAGCTGAGAAGAGAAGCTGAAATCTGAGGAGGCCAGCGAGGCTTTTCTCTCTCATGTATCTGCAAGTGATGCAGCTTTTTTTTATTGAGGGAACGAAATAACCCATTGTGGCATCACACAAACGTTTTTCCTGACAACAGTGATTAAGATGATATAATAAGCCAAATGACTGTATTTACAATTTTCTGTGTGATTGCTATACAAATGTTGTGTATCATATTCACAGCTTGAAGGAAATGAAACACAAGGCTGGTTCATCCAATGTTAAGGCTCACAGTTTAATGCAAGACTAAAGTGCAAGCCTTGTATTAATGTGTGAGTGCATGTGGCTCTAGTCTAAAGTGCTTTGAGTGTTTCATAAGATATATAAAGCTATATAAAATTGCAATCTATAGATCGTCTCCCCCTCTTCCTCCCACTCATGACTGCAAAGTCTGTCCAAAAAGTAAAGGTTAATACATTTTTAAAGACAGAGCAGCAGTTTTTGGTTTTAAAGAATTTTAAACATCAGTTCAAACTCTAAACACAAGAACAAGTGAGTCATTCGACGTCAGCACCGTGCCAAACCAGTTTAAGCTGGTAAACTGGAGATGGATGAGTAGGCTCAGTTATTTCATGGTGGTCTGTGTCATTCATGTTTATTTTGATGTTCTCTTAGTGTGGCTCAATCATCCTATTTATATAGCACCAGTTCACAACAAATGCCATCTAAAAGTACTTTCTATTGAATCACGAGGAGCCTACAATATTAGACAGAACCACAATCCCCCGAGGAGCAAGCACTTTGCATGGGTGAGGGAGAAGATCCTTCTTACGGGCAGAGAATTCCTGAAAAACCAGGCTCAGTGAGGCGCAGCCATCTATCATGGGGAAAAGAGATGATGGCAAAGAATAGCATGGAGGGACCAGGGATAACAAACGGGACAAATCGAAATGTGTAAAGACAGAGAATAGACATAGGTTAATAATGTGCGCAGGGAGTGAGAAGAGAAGTCCTCAGTGCATCATGGGAAGTCCCTCTGCTGTTTGAGGGTATGGCTGCATAACTAAGGCTTGGTTCAGGGTCACCTGATCCTGTCCAACTTTATAAAAAAAAAAAGAAAAGTTTTAAGCCTAATCTCAAAAGTAGAGGTGTCTGTCTCTTGAACCCAAACTGGGAGCTGGTTGCACAGAAATCCAGCTTCTGTTGTACTTTTAGAAACTCTGGGAAGCCTGCAGTCTGAGAGTGACGTGCTCTATTGTTGGAATATGGTACTATGAGGTATTTAAAATATGGTCAGACCTGATGTCGGGAAACAACGTTGTCTTATTATTCTTCCTTACATTTAGGGAGGGAACTACTAGAATCATCACTATGATAAATTTCATTCAGTCATTGGATCTTTGGGGATCCTCTCTGATGTTGTATGGACTCAGAGTAAACACATCATGGCCTGAGGTAAACATTGGTGTGAGTTTCTGTGATATAAATAAGAGGATTGAATTAGCCTTGAACTCTGCATATTTATTCATCTTGTTGACAGACTTTATTGAGCGGTTAACAGTCCTTTGGGTGAACTCGTGGATGAAGAACACTTATACAGGTGAAGTCGGAAGTGTCTTTGGGGGAAAAAAGAAACTCCAGTGTGTGTGTGTGTGTGTGTGTGTGTGTGTGTGTGTGTGTGTTTTTTTTTTTTTTTTTTTTTTCTTCTTCCAAAAATAGGAAGCTTATAATCTCAGCTGCTGTCCAAATAATCACCGAGTCATTGGCATTGATTAAAGGCCCACCAAGCTCACAAATAATACTTGTTTTGCGCCTCTGGGGCAGGGAAATGATATATCCCCTTTGAATATCAGAACACAGAGGTCTGTTTGGTTTGTAATTAATTAGAAAAAGACAAGTGGGGGGAAAAAAACACACAAATATATAATGTGATGAGGGTAAATTACTCTGGCAAACTAAAAAGAAGAAAAATCTTTTTCTAAAAAGGATTGGAATGAGGTTGAGTCAGCTCACTACACTCCCAACCCAGTGTGTGCTTGGATAAGGTGGAGGCTGAAAAGGTTCAATTTAGCACTGCATTAGCTGTAAGCGTTTAAGAGTGCCAGTGTTTGTTTTTCACATTAAATTACTCAGTGAGGCACGTGTAATTTTCTCACAGTGGGGGAAAACTGATTGGTAAATCCAGAGAAAATTGGAGTAAGAATAATAAAGTTCCAAATTCTTTGTATCTGCTGTCAGTGATCACACAGCTTTTGAGTGCCAACCTTAAAGAGGCTTAGAATAATGAATTAGTCATAGAGATCTCTGAGGACGTGAGGGAGGAGAGTTTGGCCTAAATGCACAAGTCTATCAGTGGCAGATAACAGCGCACACAATTAAAAGTTTTACATAGACTGCATTACTCTAATTTTGAAATACTTGAAATCCATTTTATTGCATAGCGAGGCTTTGCTTTGCATCACACTGATGTGGAGGAAAAAAAAACATTATAGGCATGTAGAGTTAAAGCCGTGTAATGATTTTATCTACTTGTGCCTGTGTTTATTTGCATATTTATTTCTTCATTTGTGAAGAAAAACAGGCAATTGCTTACTATCCTGTAATTAGTTGGAAAGTTAAGGTTGATCTGCATTCCCTGGGCAGGTGGTACAAAGACTGACAACATTAGCTGAGCAGAGAGGCAAAGATGAGCCAGTACTGGCTGGTTGAGAAGTCTGTGCTGTTTTACTTATATAGCCAACCATTATCATGTTAGGCCAACACTGGCCTCCTGCCTGTGAACACAGAATATGTTGGCCCAGTATATAAATGGTTGGCTGGCTCTGAATAGTCTTTTAATTAAAAGTTTGTCTTGGTTACTGTTTACCTATAAAAGTACTGAATGAATCCAAGCACCCAACAGGCTTAGTGAAGTAAATGCTACCACGCCCTGGATACTACCTTTTCCTGTGACTCTTATAGACAACCTTTTTGTGCCACAGACCGGTTTATGTTCGACAATATTTTCACGGACTGGCCTTTAAGGTGTCGAGGATAAATACAACAAAATAAAACCAGTACCAAAAAAGGATTGTTTTCATAATACGCAGGAAAAGACCCAGGGAAACAGTTAACGATAAAAACTGATTTAAAACCCTGAAAACCATAAATTTCACACCGGAGGCGCAACTCTCACGGATCGATACCAAACTACTCCCAGGAGTTGGGGACCGCTGGAATAGGATGTGCTTTCTTTGTGGTCTCCCCCCACAAGCCAGGATGGGTCTATGCTTTAGTGCTGTCACAGTACTAGACTAAAATATTCCAATAACATTTTCAGTACCATGGAGTGGGAGCAACACTAACATTCAAAGTCTCTAAGTCACCACCTCAGTTTGAACTTCGGATGCCTTGAGCATGTGTAAATGCAGTGAATTTCTTTCTTTTGATTAGATATTTGCATCATGATCAGCTGAACAGGTCGGGGTACTTAAGGAAGTGGCTGGTGGATATGGAGCTTTTATAGGTAGAACATAAAAGCTTTTTAAGGAACAGATATATTTACAGGTCCTCAAGTCCTGTGCTTGCCAACTTTGTTCATTAATAGCACGTCTAAGTGCAACAGAATGAACATTTCACTTTCTTGTGCAATTATTTAAACTGTGTGTTTGACTAGAAAAAAGAGCCACACGGACATGAGGGTTTATTTTAATTCCAACCACGTTCTGGCATTTTCCACTTTCTGAAAGTGTTTGTGTCATGCTACGGCTTTTCTCATATTAATTTAGAATTAAATTTCAACACCATCTTTGCTAGAGAAGCCGTGTAATTTATGACCTTAACTTGTAAAATGCCTTGTAATCGGATAAGCCAGTTATGGACTATAGGATAACCTATACAGAGATCATATGGTTATTATGTTTAACAGATTTTCTGGTAATTAGACTCCCTCTTAATTTCACTAATCATGTTCTTATCATAGTACAGAGTTAAAGTAGAGCTTCATGAAATCAAACACTTCTGCATTACCATGATCTGTGGTTGCTTCAATTCTTTCCATTTCATCCATAAAAAATCCCTCCAAGGTGGCTTATTTTATTTTTCTAAGCAGTCCAGTAAACCATCACTCGTCTGGTTCACAGACAGGACCCATTCATTATAATCAGTGTGTTTCTTATTAACCCAATCAGCTGTCCCTGCAGCTGCCTCCAGATGCTGAAATCAATCCACCTCCAGAATTGCTGTGATGATTGCCAAACTGCTGGGTTATGTTGCTGACCGATTAGGGGGTTCATTCCACTAATTAGGCATTAAACCCAGCTGTCCAGAGCAAAAACCTTATCTTCTGTTTTTATTTTTCCTTTATTTATTTATTTATTTCTTCTTTAATGCGGATGGAACACAAATTCCTGCGCTTTTCACAACGACTGCACCGTGGGTCAGTCACCATCCAGTGATGGTTTAGAAAGTTTAGCCAAAGCTGGATTTCGTTGTGATTATGTGTTGCATTTTGATGATCATCACTGGTGAGAACTTCACTCAAATAATGTCAAATCTGAGTTGAGGGGGCCTTCCACAAAAAATTTCAGACTGACCTCCGACTTATTCAGGAATATGGCATCACATCTATAATCTTTTTAATTTATTTAGTTTTTTCTCCTGGCCAGCAGGTGGAAATTCCTGAGGAGGAGAAAAAAACAAGTCTATGAAGATGGTCAATTTCCTCAAACTCCACTGCACTTGTGGTTTCCAGTGCTAGTTTCAGGCATTGCAGAGTAAAAGATCATGGTTTTTTTTTGTTCGTGTCTAGAAAGACAATTTAAAAACTTGCTTTGCTTTGGGACTGAGAAGAGAGTACCATGTGTCCCTGGGTGGCGCGGTCAGGTCCGCATACAGCTTGTGATCAACAATCCCAATCAAAGAACTAAGACGCTGTCTGTCAAAAAGTCTCTTGATGCATGCTCAACCATCCAGGTAAGTAAATCCCAAAAGGTTGACTCACACAGGGGTCATGACAATTTGCATATTAATGATCAAGGAACTGACCTCATTGTTCTGTCAGTGGTGCTGGTTTCAGTCATTGTGCAAATATACAGTTTATAAGGTTGGGGAAACTGGGATGAGTGACGAAACATTTCTCCCACTTAAAACCCTCCGTCCAGATGAACAGAATCAACCTTTTGGGATGTCTGTCAAATATGTGGCATCGTCATTTTACGTAGTCTGTGGGTAATTGGATGAATGCATTGGCCAAGATTATTTTATTTTTCTAATTTAATTAAGAGTTCCACTCTATAAATAGTTGACCTATGCCTCCTTCCTTTTGGGCAAAGATGGTGAGAAAGATTAAGCATCCAAAAGTCTGTTAAGTACTGAAGAATGAAGCGTGGAAATCACAATTTCTGTTTTTGAGCTACACAAGGTATATTAGCCACACTAGCTAGTTGTTCAGAAAGGTAGCCACTTGTTACATTGTTGCGCACTATGATCATTAGGTTTGAATTACCAGTGTCCTTCATCTGACTTTCATCAAATATCTCAATCACATTTCAGAGGTGACCCTTTTTATTAAGTAAATATCAAAGTTAAACCACTTAAATGTGAAATGTTGGTTATTATGAGCCTAATTTGTGACAGAGCTTCCTCTCTCCATAGACATTCATTGGGGGTCAGGCCCCCCTTTAGTGACGCCCCTGATTATCACTTTGCAAAGAGTGAGAGGAAGCATTCCTGGAAATCCATTCTGTGGTGATTTAAAAAGGGTTGTGTTTATCAGCATTATATTTTAAATTGTTGAATGACAGAAAAGTCTGGCTTGTGATTCCAATTGATTTTTAAATGATTTATTTCAGACGTTATACTTGATTTTTGAGTGTCAGTGTCAGTATTATTATTATTATTATTATCATTATTATTATCATTGGGTTTTTTTTTTTTGTTTTTTTTTTTTTGGTGTGTAGTTTGGTTACTACAGACCGATGTTAGTAATATAAGCCATGTCCTCTAAATATGAAGTTTATAAGTGCGGCTCAGCTCTGAAACAGATGAAACTGTTGCACTTTTGATCCCCAGAGAAACTGGGCCGGGTATGAACTGAACCCTATCTGCCCCGCTGTCGTCTGTCCGTTCGTTCATCTGGCTTTCTGTCTGTTGCACACGAATGCCTTTCCGAGACGTGCTGATTGGCCCAAGGGGACGGTATACGTTTCTACGCCATGCTTCTTTGACACCACCATTCGCAATTCAAGAAAATGACATGTCCAGATCTATGCTTCATCTTTGCAAGGAGGAGGCCACAGTCCTCCTCCACCATTTTTTTTTCTTCTTCTTATTTTTCTGCCATTTGGGATAAAATTTTTTACTCTCTCTACACCAAAGACATTGATTATTTTGGAGGACAAACTGTGCGTTTTGTGTTTTGAGGTTACAAGTAGTGCGATTATTGATTTTTAGGAGACTGTTCTGGTACCTTGTGTGGTTTCAGAATAAGAGTGGATAACATATCCAGCTAGATTGGAGCTTAAAGTTACTCATGATGTTACTGTGGGTTTCCGTGAGTCTATGTAGACCTTCAGCATATACCTACACTGTTGCTCGCTGTTTCAAACTGGGTTTTCAGTCTCAATTTGGCAGAGAATAGGTGGAGAGGAGATATCATGAATGACCCCCACTGACTGTTAAAGCCTGATGGGTATGGTGTATTCACACCTTGAATCCTGTATGAGGTAACGTCCCACTGTGCTTTCTGGGGCTTGGTAATTAATTACTGCCAAAGCGCCGCTGTCAGCTGTCTATTCATCCCTGACCTCTCGCTGTTGGAGATGTTGCAAGTTGTCAGTGGTGTGTATAGATTTATTCTTACTGGCTGAAACGGTTAAGAAATATAAATGAAAACAGTAATCACAAGGTCTGGTTAAACTACGTATCACCACCTAATCGCATTTTGTGTTGGAAGGTGCATGTCCATCCATCCGTTGTCTTCCCCTTATCCAATTTAGGGTCATGGTTGGGCTGGAGCCTATCCCAGCTGTCATTTGGGTGAAAGGCAGAGTACACCCAGTCAGTCAAAGGGGTAACGCGGAGTGACAGATAACCTACGGCCAATTTAGAATCACCAGTTAAGCCAACAAGGATGCCTTTGGACTGTGGGACGAAACCAGACCACCTGGGACAAACAGTCAGTCATTGTAGGATCTTTACCTTACAATATAAAATATAAAGCCCCTTTAGGCAGCTGATATTGTAATTCGGCATTATATAAATAAAAATGAATTGACTTGAATCCAGGTCATTGTGAACTTAAGAGCTTTAAAAAAATAAGTTTGAAGATGTTTTACCTCTAACCTTTAGTTAAAAACAAAAGGTGCAGAGTTAGTGGGGGTCTGTTCTCTTTGGAGGTGGTTTTTAGCTCACTATTGATCATGTGAGTCATCACATGAGCCAAGGTGTGAAAAAAGGTGTGTGTCATTCAACTCACTGCAGGTTAAGGGGGTTAATGCCATCCTGTTGAGGTAATCTCGGGCAAGGTCTAAATGGGGGGGTTGAAGCACCGAAGACTGCAATGGGATTTATAGCTGGTTTAAGTCACCACCTCTGTTCACCAATGGGTTGGTCACAGACTCGCATGACCAATAGAGGGCCAATGACCATCTCCAAATGGTTAAATTTGGAGGTTAAATACTTGGGACTCTCTAACTTTTGTTTTTAGAGCTGAAGAAGCTTCTTCTCAGATGATTTCCTTCTATTTTTTTTGTTTTTCAAGCTCTCAGGACTACAGAGAACATGCAAACTCCAACCCCCAGCTGACAGGCAGATTGTAACCAAGGGCCTTCTTGCTGTGAGGTGACTGCGCTAACTGCCGCGCAACCCTGCCGACCTGATTAAAATATGCTCGCAGATTTTTGTCTTTTAATCACTTAATCTAGTTGAGAACTGTGGGGAAAAGCTTCTTTACTGCAGGAGTTTCTGAGGACTTGAACTAAAAATCAATTTTATGTCTAAAAGGTGAAGTTTTCAATCTTCAGACCAAAAAGTCAAACAAAACCTGCCACATTTAAATAAAGATGTTGCATGTAATCAAATAAAAATGCATTTTCTCTTTGACAGAATAAAATATTTACTCAAACATCGCACTTCTTCCTCCACAAGAAAAATACTCTACTTTCACTTTGCTGTTGTGCAAAGGCAAGGGATGGAAATACTTACAACCACATAAGTCCACCATATTGTTGTGTTTAGATGTGTAGATATCTGACAGCATGATCCCGAATGAATGATGGGAGCCCCAGCTTCCCGAAACAAGCACTCAGCCCCCCTGGGAAATCAAACAAGGTGCAAACTGTGAGAGCAAAACTGCTGGAGAATTGCAGCATGACGTTCAGTGCTGCTTGAGGAAGTCATTTTTCATAGTCCTACAGTAGTCCCCATTTTGTTAAAAATATCAGACATGCGCCTGTTATTCAAGCATAATGTGCATTCTGGGTGAAATGACCAAGTGAACTCCTCACGGCTGCCACGCTTTTAATGAGGATTAAAGGGAAGTGTTGCTCCATTTATGAATTCCCAGATGACGCTCGCATGTTTGACAACAGTCGCACCAACATTCAGTTCGTGGACTGAGCCAGACGCAGAGAGAACAAACAGTTTGAAGCCAGCTGTGCCATCGCGCGCAATCACCACTGAGTGAATTTGTTTAATTATTTGCTAAATGCTAATAGCCAAATAATTTGAAAGTGTATATGGCTCCGCTGGAAATCTCTTCGGGAGTTCTGACTGTTTGATTAACCATCTGTCCCGACATACTCCTTCTAGAGACGCTCCAGATTTTAAATCTTCATGGTATCAATTTTCTGATTTAGGAGCTTTGATTTCAAACGGCAGCTTAGCAATATCATCCACAGCTCTTCTTGAGCTTTCATCTTTCACCCGGCTTGGACGTGCGGTGTGCGTAGGGTATCGAAAGGAATTAAAAAAAAAAAAAAAAAAAAAAGTTTGTTTACTGACACAATAATTGTAATGCAGCTGCTGGGGGATGGAAAAACCGTGCAGAATTTCATTAACATGAGATGACTGACATTAAACCAGGATTAGCTAAGCGTGTGCTTTAAGAGAAGATTTGAACGATTTTGCTGTATTGACGGATCCAACCTGATTTCCTTGGGCAGGTCGTTTCACAGCCTCGGGGCTTTGAATGCAAACGCATCCCCGAGCACATGCGTCCCATTTAATGAAATATAAGTCAATTCAGTGAATTTATAGAGCACTATAGATGGTTTTTAAATTGTGCTCTATTTTTAGTGGATTAAAGGCATATCATTAACCCAGAGGTTTGCTGACAATTTTAGGAAAAGGCTTTCTAGGTATTTTCTCTCTATTGTGTAGGTCCCTCCTGGTACTGTGGCTTTCTCCCACAGTGCAGAGATGTCCACGTTCGGTTAACTGGTGAACCTAAATGGGTTGTAGGTGTGAGTGTGGCCCTGTAACTTTGCAGTAGGCTGATCTGTCCAAGGTATATATAGTCTACCTCTCACCCAGAGATAGCTGGAATAGACTGCAAGCACTTTGGTAGGGATCATTCGCACTGCTTAGTTGTGATTTGCTCCACACAAGATAGCGATTTAGTTTTCCCCTCGTCTCGCTGTCAGTCAGGGCCTTAGATGTGTCGTGGTCTTATATAGTAATCCCACCTCCTGGCAACTGCTCAAATGAACTGAGCCCCCTTCTTTCCTTTATGACAAATGTATGCGAGCATACAGAATAAAATAGTGCTGTAAATGAACAATTTCGTTTTTGTGCAGGTAAATAAAACAAATGCCATAAAATTCCATGTGGTCATCAGTGCACCTTGATGGGAATCTTCAGGAAGTAGAAAAGAGCTATTTGGGAGTTTTAAAGTGACGTGTGAAAAATGTCAGGACTCATCTGAGCCCAGCAAGACAAATAAATGATCCCGTTAAGTAAATGTTAATAACCACTGGCGTGATTATACATTAAAAAAACAAGGGTATCGCGTCTCGTGTCTGTGGATGTTTGTCTCATGGATTCAGTCTTTGCTTCAGATGTGAAGTTTCAGTTAAAGGGCAGGTTTAACCATTTCTGGCAGCCAGTTTCCTTGAGGAAATCCTGTATATGCACATCTTATGGCCTGCTGAATTGTTTACGTGACCTTGTACTGTCTCGGATATTCCTGCCATAATCCTCTTTCTTGGTGATCTCTCACGGACTTCCCACCCACAGATGCCGTACATTTCTCATGACCTTAATTCACAACCTCTTCTCCTTATGTAACCTGGAAACCACCCCGGTCTGCCATCGTGAAGGACTACTCGGTCCCCTTACTGGTGTTCAGAGAGGAGAGAGGGTCAAGGACATGTTCAAGTCTCCTTCAGGCAACCTCCCGGCTTGAATGACACTTTAACAAGGATACACATGGCCATCCTTGGTAGCAATCATTAATCTCTCTCTTCTGCTGTCATCAGAAAGTTAAGTCTCATAGTGTGAAACTGCTTCTTTAACTTCCTAAGACCCGAACTCTTCCATGACATGCATTTTTAATTTCTCTTTATATTTGGGCAAATTGGGGCCCGATGAATGTAAAAACAAAGAATTACCAGATTTTTTTTTTTTTTTAACCTTATTTTTGTTTTTAAGAAAAATAAGAGCCACATGAGGATATTCGTTTCAAATTTTCATAGGACAGTGGCAGTTTAATGTCCTTGTAAGTGGATATCAGGCCCATGTAGAGCAACATGCTCATCCAGCCAACAGTCTGGATGAGCATGTTCATCTGCGACACTCCCTTTGAGTTGTCTGCTGCATACATATTTTTTTCCACACACATATGGATGGTGAGGATGATAACCAATATGTGGTCTGAAAATCAAAATCCCATCTTCGCAGCTGGCCACCAATCAGTTGGCCCATTTGGCCAGCGCAGGAATAACAAACCCCGCTGATGCTGTTTAGACATGAAAGTGGTCTCCTGACCAAAAGCCAGGCTCGACTGCTGTTTGGCAAGGACTTTTGCAGAAGTATTTATTTATTTTTATTAAATGTTTATTCAAGTATTCACATTTTGGTTGGGTCGTCGATGTTTCCAGATGGGACCGCGTGCCAGAAGCATTCATAGCACTGGGACTTGACTTTGCTGGGAACCTTTTTTCCTCTAGGTTTTGTGTTCTGTGTCAACAGCAGAGATGCACAGCTCCCACAGGGGGAATGATGGCAGGTTGTCACATCATTTCTGTGTATTGTTCACATTTTAGAGGGGAAAAATGATGTTTCAGATCTCGGACTGCCACAAATTCTGATAAAAATGCTAGCTCAAAGTGATTTGCAGAAGCTACGCTTTTAAATTGCGTGTATTTATTAATGCAGTTTAAACCCATTTATGCAGTTACACAGTGCTAAGTAGATTAGAAAATGAATACAAATGTATGGATGAAACAGCAAAAAAAGGAAAATGGATCAATAATCACTGCATTTGGTTTGCGATATCTCCTGCGTACACACACTTGGATATTGATGATCTTTTTGTGTTTATTAGCTACTAATTGGTGCTCCATGATTTGTGGCTGTCATTTTTAATTAACTCCCACAGGTCTGTAATTCTCTGCGAAACACATGATGGGATTCATCAAGTGCAAGCTTTAAGGATTTCTCATGTTGCCTTTTAATATTTCAAAATCACATCCAAGGTTTAAAATGTTGTTGTTTGTTTGTTTGTTTGTTTGTTTGTTTTTTTTACTGCTCCATGTAGTCTTTGTCTTATAAGATGTATGCATCATAGGCTCAAATATTTGGAGACAAATCCAACTGGTGATTTTCTTTTTCTTTAATAAAAAGTAATAATGAAGGTCTCAAATGCACCACTGAAAAATAAAGGAAATCATAATTTAGGGAACTCTGTTGTTTTGTTGTTAAATGTAGTTTTTTTTTTTTTTATTATTATAGATCTCCAGATAATTTTCTAGGAACTTTCCTCACAATTTCCTTAATTAGAAAGAAATGGTTGTGTGATTTGTGACTAATTGTAGAGACAATTTAAGTTCCTACAGTTATGGGAATTAAAAACGAATAACAAAAATTGTGTTTAATGACCGTGCCTGTTAGAGTTTGTGCTTCTGTATATTGAGATTACAGATTGAAACTGTAGCAATAGAGATGTTATCCACTGGTTTCTGGACTCTTTTTGACAGTACAGGGATCAGCAACGACTGCTAGAACTGGCACACTCGTCAAAGTGGCCATGTCCGTATCTTTAAGCCTTACCAGTATATAAATGGACGATTCATGAAAAAATTCACAGGCCTTGGAGTTATTATCAGGCTGGAAGAAGTCTATAGAGACTAGAACCCTTTTTTTCTGTTGTCGTCATCGTCTTCTTTTGCTCGCTTTAGGGGGTCGTCACAGTGGATCACCTGCCTCCGTCTCACCCTTGCATCCTCTTCTGGTACACTAACTCTCCTTTATTATATTCATAAACTTCCTCTGTGGTCTCCCTCCTGCCTTCCAGCTCCATGTCTCTCCCACATGCCTTCCCCCTCTCCTCTTCTTTTGTCTTTGCCCAGCAGAAGTGTAGTTTCCACTGACACCCTGCAACTGCAACAGCAATGTGATCTTGTATGGAAATCTCATGCTTTTTGATTGACATGTTTGTTTTACCGAAGCCCTTTCTTATTTTAAAAGGCATTTACCAGCTTTGCTTCTGAACTATGATGATGGTTTCCTTTTGGTTCCTACCTGTGGAACAGAGTCAGTCAGTGCCACATATTTCTTGTGCAACTAAGAATCAAGACGGATCTTTTTTTTAAAGAAATTTTGACTTGTGTTGGTTGTTTGCAGCTTACCAATAAAGCTACGTTGTCCTTCCATTTTCTTAACTGCTTATCCAACTTGGGGTTGGGGAGGAGGGGGCTGAACCCTGTTGACATTCAGGTGGGAGGTGGTGCATCTTGAACAGGTTTGCCGCTAACACAGAAAGCCAGACAGCCATGCACTCTTACATCTGCATCTATGGCAAATCAAGAATCAAAAATTAACCTAACATGCATGTCTGTGGACTGTCAGGAAGCTGCACTACAAGAGGGAAACCCACACAGCCATAAGGAAAACATGCAAACTCCCCAAGATCAAACCACATGTGCTTCTTGGAAATATTATTGTTGTTTACAGCTGAGTATCAGCTTATCAGAAACAATTATGAAAGTTTCAGAATAAATACTGTATAGGATCTCTAAAATAAAGTAAAGAAGGCAAATTTATCTTTTAAAATAACATTGTGTTATGAGAAATTGAAGGCAAAAGGATTTAATGTACTTTACCTAAAGGGGCAAACTCAATTTATTCTTATAAATTTTACCACCAGGCATTCAAAGAGCGTATAGTTGGTCGTTTATCATGAAGTCCAGATTGTCTTTTATTCTTGCACACCATCATCTTTGTAATCCTGTCTGTACATTCATTAAGTCAAGACTGCAGGGAATAACCACGACTTTAGTTAAAACATTTCCAGTGCAGGAGGACTTATCTTTGCCTTTTGCCTCTGGAGAATGTTAGTTGAACAAAGTTTAGACACTGCTTCTTTATTCTTGCTGAACAGTCATGGTGTCTGTTTTATTTCCTTTCTTCATTCTACACTGTAGTTTTATGGACCCAAGAATTCACTTAATTAATAAATAATCATATTTTTTGAAGCCTTTGAAATAACTACAGGGAACATCTTTATAAACAAGTTAAAACAAATTTTGTTCCAGAAAATGTAAAAAGAATAGGAAAGAAAATTGAAGAAAATATGTTATTGTTTACTTTTTGTGCAAATGTGTTCAAAGTATTATGAGTGTTTAGTACAGTGAGATGTGAATGGCTAATCGAGCTGAATTGTGTGCTTTCTTTATCATTGCAGGCCTCTATGAGCTTTTGAGTGGTTTATTTTAAAAGAGCATATTGGAGGATTTTGCTTTCTCGTTGAAAACGCTGAATGTTGAAGGATGGTTAATTTCTTCCATTCACAACTATATATGAAAGTATTTCCCTCAAGGACTCCCAGTAAGCTGATTTGAGTTGTCTGAGATCCAGCTAAAGATACACAGATCAGTAGAAAAATAGGAGTCTGGAGATCAACACTGTGGGGGAGACGGTGGAAATACAAAGGCGGGAGCGTGTTCGTGTTCCTTGGAGATTGTGTATACTTCATTGATTTTTATTTTTCCCAACTTGTTTCTGTGCTCAGGTGTGCTGTGTGTACTTGCAGAGAGGAGAAAGGTTGAGAAACTGAAGTCATAATCTTTGACACCCGTTTGATTTTGATGAAACCATCTTGCGTGATATCAGGTGTTTTGGGCCGTTCTTCTTACAGTCTGGTTTGCAGTTTGAGACTATAAGTCAGTGTTACCAAGGAGATAATCTTTTAAATAACCTTACATACATGAGCTCCTATAAGTCAGAGTAATTTTTTTTAGGTTATTTAATAGAAAAAGAGAAGATGCTCAAATATACATTCATTAGTGTATATAGTTGTCTGACGCAATCTGCATAATTATGTTTATATATGTGGCTGGAGACCGTCCACTTTCTTAGTACCTCTTATATGTTACTTTTAATTCAAAGATCACATATAGCTCTTTTACACTATATATGGCCATGTAACATTTGTACATGTAGATCTTCATCTTTTCTTTCTCTTTCGCTCTCTCCTCCCTCATTTCCAGCTCGCCTTCTTCCTCCTCACCCCAAGCCAGAAATGCAGCTGGCCGTGGTCATTATGGAGTACAGTGTTTATTTATTCAATTCATTAATTCATAACTCAATCTGTACAATGGCAGCACAATCTTGAATGCAACACTTGGATGTTTTTTTTTCTTTAAACAATGGTGCTGTCAAAATGATGCTAACTATCAAACTAGAAGATTAAATACCAATGGAACAATTGTAATTTTCTTGCTCGATTCTTATTTGTGAGGAGTATAACTTGCAGCACATAATAAGCTTTTCTTTAATGTAAATCTTTTCATAATAAAAAACATTGATTTTTGCCTGCAGTGAGTTAAAGGATCTTTTTTTTTCACTGAAACAACTGAAGATAAAGCACTCTGCTACTCAAATGAGCTACAGCTTAAATGAAAAACACTTACTAAACAAAATCATATTTAACAGATTTATATTACAAAGTGAATGCCAGTTATTTGCATCATTTTCCAGTATTTTTACAAATGCGCTAAATAATAGGACATTTTGCTTTTCACTCATCATTTCTACTTTTTTTTTTTTTTTTTTTTTAAAGATCTTTTGCTCATACCGAAGCTGCTAGCTTGTTGCTAGCCCTGAGCTGTGGCCATCGGCGTAACTTTGTGCTGAACATTGGGGGATGGGTCAAGATCTAAATAAATAAATCTCGGTAAATTCCCAGATGATTCATAATTTTTTATAATAATTTTATTGGAGGGGTTATATTGGTTGGGTCTGATTATTTGGGGGGGGGGGGTGTCCATAACCCCCCTAACCCCACTGGAAATTACGCCCCAGGCTCTGGCTAACTTTAGCTTTAGCTAATTTTTTTGTTGGCGCCTTTAAAATGTCCATGTTCAGCTGGGTGAGGGTAACTTAAGAGTTTGATCAGGTTTGTTGTCGTGAACGATTTGGTGCTAGTCCCCCCAGTTTACTTTCAACTTTGTCTTCAATAACAGTGAAGAGATTACACAAATATTTACTTATGCTGCTGCGCATGTATTAGCATTTTAGTCTCCCAAGCCTCTTGGATATTGGAAATTATGCTTAATAAAAAAATTGTTGAATCAATAGTGTAAACTAGTGCTTATAGTGACTAAAATAGAATTAAGATTTATTTTAATGTTGTTTAGGTACCTGCTGGACTATGTTTCTTAAGTGTTAAGCTCTTACTCTAAATTCATACCCAAACATATGGTGATTAATAACTCTGTTTAATGTAAGGCTGAAATGAACATCCTTCAGTTATGTAGAGATGTTTCAGAGAATTGCTGAATATATTAACTTTGTCCTATTGCAGAAATCTCTGGAGCAAAAATGAGTGCCAAAACTCTTACAGGCTGTTAGCTGTTTACTATAGCCTTAGCTTACTCAAGGCATTGAACTAGAACTCTTTAACCTTGTTTTGAAGCACTTTTAATGCCATTATTCAACAAATAATTATGACTTTCTGTGTGATTAATTATACTAAGAGCCTGTCCAAGAAATCTGCGTGCCAATTTTGGGGATAGAAATTCTAATATAATATTAGTTTGTTATTTAGCACTAATTAGCATTCGTGTCAGCACAGAGCAGTCGGTAAAGGATGCCATTTGATCACCGAGCCAGCTAGTGTGAGCTGATAACATTCTCCTTGTCTTTTGGCTCTAAGAAAGGCAAAGATGGTGAAAGCCAAAATGCTAATGTTGAGGTTGCATGACTTGAAACAAACCAGTGGTCGATAGCTACATGTCCAACTCTTATATAGAGCTTGCCCCCATCACCAGGCCCAAGTGAGATTTAACTAAAATGCTTAAGCAAATCTGTAAATCAGATCAAATAATGACAAATGTAACAAGAAATAGTAAAGTTTTGCTGCTCACCTGCACTGATTTCAAATTTTCTACAACAACAGTGCACAATGTACAACAAAGTTGCATCCACTGTAGTCTTAGTATTCAACAGCATGTTCACCTGGCAGAGGATGTATGCCATGTCTTCAGCTTCCTTCTGCACACAGAAACGCACACACACCTCAAGCTCTCTAGTACCAGTCCCCAACTCTTTTGTCCATATGGTTCATCTTAGAAGACAAATTAGCTTCGGCAGTTCTGGCTGCATTTCCACAAACCTTTAACCCATCTCCGCTGTCTATCAAACCTGCAGGCTATACCAGCTCTGCGTTTGCCATTTCACAAAGTTCATTCTTCTGACTACCTTGGGATCTGTGGGCTTTTCGACAAAGCTGTAACTTTACAGTCCAAAAACCCATAAATAACAAGAACTTTTTTAAAATGTATTTATCTGGGCAGCACTGTTTGAGGTCTAATCACCAAACGACTGACATCAGCACATTTTGAGTCTGTGCAGAACAATGCAGAGCTCTACACTTCTCCCCTGATTTTTTTGTGAGGGAGCGAACGCGGCGACATGTGATCCACATTCTGTCAGACTGACTGTTGATCCACTGTTGTGCCATCTGGTTGTTAATCCATTATTAGTAGGTATTAGAGCACTCAGTTTATATACAACTGTTACACGTATTGGATTGAGGTTTCTTTCAGCCCAGATTTAAATCTACACAACATAAAATAAATCTTCAGTTTCCTGAAGACCGGAACACGTTACGTTTTGCCCCAGAGGGACATTTGTATCCAATACACTTCAAGTTCTCACCAATCGAATTTCTTGGCTCCACTCTGCTTCTTTTTCAAATCAGCTAATGCAGGAATGTGAGGAAGCCCAGAAGGTTTTTGTGGCATGATCGCACGAGTTTCACAGCAATTCATCAAGCGGCCGATCAAAACAATAGATCCTGAAATGATAAATCATAAGGACCACCTCATTGCACAGTGGGTTTATGGGTGGAAAATAAAGTCACAGAAACTCTCCTATCAATCATTTTTTTTTGGTTGAATTTATATTTGACACAATTTAAAATGAAGCTTTAAGGAAGTAAGAGACGAGATCTGAAACTCAACACAGGAATAAACCTTAATATACTCGCATTTAACCCACAAACAAAAACTTCACGCTTGTTAGTTTATACCATCATTTATATTTTACATTTCTTGAGAAGCCCAATATTTTCCTCAGAGTGTGAATTTCACTGTGGGAGATTGTTTAGCTCTTTACAAAGCAGGCGGTTTTCAACAAATCATTCAATCCTTTCTCTTGCTCATTTTTAAGCATTTCAGTTGAGCAGTACCTGTTCTGGCTCTTAATTTGACTATTAAAAGACACAGGATTCGTCTTTCCTGAAGCATTATTACACTTACAACATTTTCTTTCTGATCATTTCTTGTCACTGGCTTGGATTTCACTGTTGATTTAATTAAAGCTCAGACGTAGTGCGAACTGAGATAAGTAAGTCATTCAGTTTAATGTTATGAGCACAAATTCTAGACTAATAAAAAAAGGATGTGGCCTCTGGGTTTGAAAAGAAGCGAGTGTAAAGGTACATTCTTTCAAATAGACAGCAGTGCTTTGCTCCTGTGGAAGCAGAAAGATTTAGTTTATTGGCTCAAAAGAAAAATTAAGGTGGCGATAGCCCAAATGCTAAAGTCGAGACTCCGAAATGGGATTCCCATTTGAGTCTGACGTATGTGATGTAGCGTTGGCTGTGTTCTTTATTTATTTTAACATACCATTTACGGAACAAAGCCATGTCATTCTGTCATAGTGGCAACATTTTCGCCATCTTAAACGAGTTTAAATAGATGCATCTTAAATTAAGATGTTGGTAAATGAGTGCAGGTAGAGACACAAGATGAAGAATGTAATTTTGGCACATTTTAAATTTTATTTTGGCTTCTTAGTTTTTCCTTTTGTGTCATTATTGTAGTTGTTTTGCATCTGTTTGTTGTTATATTGCACCTCTTTGTATTCATTGGCTGATACCTTGAGGCCAATTCGTGTGTCACTGCAATCACTTTCCTTCTATTTTTATTCTTTTCTAGTTGTTTAGAATCTCTTTGTGCCATCTCAGTTTAGATATTTATGTAGGTCTCTTTAGACATTCACATTCACATTTCATGTCCTTTTTTAAATATAAGCCCACAGGGTGCCTTATGTTTATTGCAGAGTTATCTCAGTAGGGTTAAGATTGTGTTCATTTTTAATCGGAAAAATCTATGTCAAACTAAGTGATTACACATACTTGGCTCGAATTGAACTTAATGAGCTTGTAATCAAACTCTTCTCCTGCAGTTAATTCGGTGCTTATCCTGTTAGCCAGCCATTTGGAAAGAAACGGCCAGCTAATTTCTTTCCAAAGCTAACACCACCATCTTTACAGCACTGTTTTTTAATTAACCTAAAAAAAACAAACAACAAAATTATTTTTTGGAGCACTTTTTCTTTGAGTTTAAGAAAAAACAAACGCCCCTCTTCATGCACAGTATGTGGTTTACTTTTGGACTTATCATGTAACCAGGGGAGCATCTGGTAATTAACAGTTGGGTAAGCTGTGTTCTACATGGCTTCAGTTCAAAAAGCAAAGTGCCTTAACAGTTGTTTTGCTTCAGCCTCTTCACTCTGAGCTCTAGCACTTTATTTAATATAATGATTTCACTGCTGTGTTTACTGTCATAATAGTTTTTCTAACTAAATTTGGCTATAACCATAAACTTTTAAATGGAAAAACCTCAATAACAGAACAATGTCATTACCTTAAATATTACTAATGCCTTTCCCCCCCCCTTTGTACCTGTCATTGTTCCTTCTAGTGTGACAGTCATTGATGATTTTATTATCTTAACTACTGGAGAAAAAAAGATTACACTGATTAATTGCAGTAATAGGGAGCAAAAATAAAAATTGTAATAGCATGTAAATTCAATTACAGTATCCCTCAAGACAACTTCTCAATTAAAATTGAAATCACCTGTGCGGCCTCAATTCAATCAGGTGTTTTAATTAGAAAAGTATCGTTTGACGTCCCCGATGTACACGTCGTCTTCACTGTTCATAACTCATTGTGTCTGCTGTTATGTTAAAAGAAACCTGGGCAGGGGGAACATGTACTTTCTTGGTGTTTTGTAATAGGCCTACAGAAA
Source organism: Aulonocara sp. 'chitande type north' Nkhata Bay (assembly GCF_057382095.1). NCBI lineage: Eukaryota > Metazoa > Chordata > Actinopteri > Cichliformes > Cichlidae > Aulonocara > Aulonocara sp. 'chitande type north' Nkhata Bay. The sequence goes on along the minus strand of NC_141353.1, from coordinate 31,219,056 downwards.
CATTTTGACAGTTGCTCTACTGCGACCCCAGCACCACTCCCCGGTTGATGTAAGAATCCACTAAATTTACTCTCCTCCTCATCCCGTTTTGTCGATTTAGCTTATTCATGACACTTTGTTAATTCAACGTGACGTCATATCGGATAAATCACCGTCAGTCTCTGCAGCCCTTTTGCTCCTTTGTATGTTTTTCATTTTTCTCCCTACTCTCACTGCACAGATCAGCTGTTTTCCTACTTAGTCACACACAGCTTTCCTCTAAGATTATGGGCTGTTTGTTATTCTTTTCACTCCCTCTCACCTCCAACCCCTTCCCAATTAGTTTTTCTTTCCTTTTTTCTGCTTCTGCACCCTCGATCTTCACACAAAGATTATTTCATCTGCATGGCACGCTCGAGCACTCGGCGTCAGCACATCCAATACGGCCTCACAGCGCACACAGACATATACGACTCACGCACACACAGGTGCACACACACTCGCTCATATAAGTTAATGTTCACTCGTATAATCAGAGATATAATCAAGCACCACTCGGGTCTACTCGTGCTGTGCGTGGCGCTTGCTCCAGAGAGAAGAGGCTACAGGCAGATGTTGTCTTACTACATGACGCTGTTTCCTAATGTGTTCTGAGGCTACTGTAACTCTAAGCAAAGAGGAGGAGCAACTTTAATACAAGAAAATGTTAATTTCACAGAGATTTCTAATAATTATTTATACATAACAAAAAGTTATGCATTCTCAGTGTATATGGCCCAAATGTTGTTGACCCCAAATTTTTATTTGCAACTTTATGCAATTTAGGTTTTGGAATCTCTTTAATAATCTGGTGACAAATACAGTTTCCCAACAGCACGTGTCAGGACAGACCAAACATCTTTCAGCTTCTGTCTCCAGAGGGGCACCCGGCAGGGATGCCCACTCTCCCACTCACTGTATGCAACCTTTATTAAACCACTAGTACCAGAAATTAGACAGACTGTAGTGATTAATTATATGAAGTGCAAGAATGTAAAACATAAAATCTGTCTTTATGCTGATGATGTGTTACTTTTTCTCCAGCATTCACAAACCACTCTTGCTGAGGTAATTACACTGATTATATACATTACATACATTTTGACAGTTGCTTAGTGTATTTGGCTTGGTGTTTATCAAGGTCACTGTCATTAGAGCTGGAGCGTATGTTGACTATTTTCTTTCAAACTAAACATGTGATGCCAACAGGGAAGTTGCACAGCACTTTCTAATGGATAAAGTATGCAACAATAAGACCCGTAATATAACAAAGCGTTTTGAAGGTTTTTTGTTTGTTTTTTTTTCCTTCATCCTGTCAGCACTGACGCTTTGCATGTGGCCATTACCGTTAGGTGATAGATAATCTGGCTTTTTTCCATTTGGGCTACGTCCACACGTACCCGGGTATTTTTGAAAACGCAGATTTTTCTATGCGTTTGCACCTTTCGTCCACACGTAAACGCCGTTTTCGGTCACTGAAAACAGAGATTTCTAAAAACGCCTGCCAGGGTGGATATTTTCGAAAACTCCGTTTTTGCATTTACGTGTGGACGAGAAAAACGGAGAAAACGCAGCGTCAAAGGTGTGCGCCTTTTTTGACGTCACACTGTGCGCCACGTTATTGTTTCGGTGAAATAAATTTCTACAATACTGTTACTGTTAATTGTCCTCTCTGCAGTGTTTAAATGCTTACATATACACACAGTTACTGTCCCTCCACACATACGACTTGGTTCTGCTTCTATGCCCCAGCTTTGTTTACTATTTCCCACCGAGGCTTCTAGACTTCTGATTGGCCAACATTTCTACACGGTTAGGAATATATCGCTACCTGTTGCTTTGGCATGTTCCTAGCAGCGTTTTCCTTCATTTCTGCCTTTATGTGTGGACGGGATTATTTTTTAAAACGAAAACGGAAGTTTTCAAAAATACCCGTGTACGTGTGGACGTAGCCTTGGTCTGCAAGTTTAAGACAAGCTTGGGATCATCAATACAGCTACCGAGGTTTAGTCAGCTTTGGGCTGTGCCCACAAACTCTGATTTCTTTGAAAGGACTGAAAGACGGCGACCAATGACCAAAGATCCCATCAAATTATAGGTCTTGAACTGGTTCTTAGAGCATTTGTGCCATCCAGCAAACAAGCCATTTCCACCAATTTTAGCCCAGCCATTGGAATCTGGGAGGCTCATCAATAGAGTTCATAACACTTTGGAAATAAATGGCAGTAATAAGGTGGTGGTGAATTATATTGAGGTCTTAGCTGTTTGTTGTTGTTGCAGATATTCTAACAATGTTTTTGTTTCCAAAAACATGCAAAATGCAGTTGAGCACAACTGCTTTAGTTATGAGTACACGACGTTGAAAAGATCAGGCTGTTAAGATCATAAGCGAGGCAGATGCCAGATTGCAGCAGTGAAGGACACTGAAAGGAATCATTGGTTAGGAAATTTCTGATGCATCCGACATCTTGAATAACTTATTTTCTTTGCATTAAAATAGATGATTGCTGGCTGGGACTCAGGGGATTGAGTGGATTGTCCACTAATCATGAGGGTGGCAGTTTAATACATACCCTCTAAATGTCCTTAAGCTATACACTGAACTGCAAAATGCTCCCAGTGGACAGGCCAGCAACTTGCATTAAAGCTTGCTGCCACCCTTTGTCGTAAATGTGAGTTTTTTGGGATAAAGGCCCTGTGTATATACATATGTATGCATACAGCCATTTATCATTTAAGAGATTGATTACTTTCACTCCAGGACAACTTGGTCTACAGCAATATCCCGTGGTTAAAGGAGCATAGCATAGCACATTACATTTCAGCACCGAGGCAGAGTTGTTGGTCTTAGGAGACATTGTGCTGAATTTATTTTATAGATACAAATTAGAACATACACAAACTTTCAGCAATTTTTAAGCTGCAGTTTATCATCTAAGACACTTTCAAGAAGCTTTGTGGGGATGAAAAGTATTTAAAACACAGCAACAACAACAAAGATTTGTTAATACCTTAATACCCAGAGGCAGCTGAAAAGCCGAGAAGCTCAAAGTCAATGCAGTCAGAAGTGGTTGAGTGGCTGCTGGAGCTGTCTCTGAGAGCAGTTTTCATGCCCAGAGTCTGGCTGCTCTCTCTGCAGACAGCCCACAATGTCTCCAGCCAGAGTTGGACCATTAATTAGGCATCCACATAGCCTCAGCTGCTGCAGTTAAATTAACTGGACAGGCATTAAGACAAGGAAACAAACTGTGCTCAAGCTAAGCCTGCCAAGCACTGGACACCTTGAAAGAGGGAGTTTTCCTTTTATTCATTACAGGATGTAGGAAAGGAACAAAATCAGTTGCTGGTACCATTTCTTTTTCTTTTCTTCTTTTTAATTGCTTGCCGCAGAGTCTAATCAAATAGTTCTGTGTTGCAGTGACTGTGTTTACATTCAGATGTTGCTTGTTGCATTTCAGCTAAAACCGCAGCTGCATCTCAGTTTCTGGTTTAATCACCAGAATAAAGGTTTTAGTAATAAAGGTGCTCCGAGTGCAGTGAGTTGATCATCTTGCTGATCAAAACACACATGACCATCCTCAAATGGCAGTGAATGTTTGGATGAATATGTGTGTGTAGCTTTATGAGGAATACATTTAGGTCTCTGCGCCTTATGTCAGCCTCGCTCCACCTTATATGGGCCAGATGTTAGGTTGTGTCACAATTAGGTTACATTCTCCTGTACACATGCCATAACCCTTGCCTAGTCTGCTCCGTGACTTCTGAGCTACATTTGGCCCACTCAACACCTGCCAGTGCCTTAACTGTGCATGCCAGAAGTTGCCCAGATTAGGCCCAGATGTTTCTACTGTCAGGGGATACTTTCATAGCAGGCCTGCTCCCTTAGTTGTCTCTGAATGAGTGAATAGGAGAATATTTGTAACTTCATGCAGTAAGTTGTTAAGGGAGTGCTTTTAAGCAGCCTATAATTGTAAATGTCTAGAAAGCAGCTGCAAACTTTTGGGCCACTCATAGGTCTTTTAGCAAGTTTGAATTGGTGTGGTTGATAAATCAGGTGGTCTCATTCAAAAATGAGTCCCCCCCCCCCCAGTTATATTAAGATCAGGAGCCACCTCGTACAAGAACAAGTCGGTAAGATTTTCTATCATGTATTATCTGACATTTTAATGGCAGCTTTATTGGTTAGAGCTGTGGTTGGTTTAAAATAGCATCAAGGTTTTATAAGTAGAGATACAGAATAAAGTTGTCTGCTGTAAAAGCTTTCCAATAGGCTTTTGCTTTACTAAAAATGGGTCATTATGGGGTTGTGAAAGCCGCTGCTAATGTTTTCGGACCAAAAAGCAGCCGGTATCGAGTCACTTTTCATTTTCTGAACGAAACTATCTCACACTTGAGTTTCTGCGAGGGTGGAAAGACTTCAGAGGAAGACATCTATACTATCATGGGATAGGGCTGAACGATATATCGCATTTGCGATAATATCGCGACATGATCAAGTGCAATTTTCTAACCGCAAAGGCTGCGATTATACTCTGGACATGTCCAAATTCATGGGCTGCATCCTCCTGAGGCCGCATTTGTAGACCGATTACGTCACAGCGACGCGCCGAAGGCTGTCCAAATTACTAACATATCCCAGAATTCATAGCGCGGCCCAGCCAAACTCTAGTTTCCAGCAATGGCGGCCGCTACTAAGTTTTAAAATTACTCATACTAATCTTTCTGGGTCACAAAATAAACTTTTAACATATTTTCAGGCGAGAAAGTAGTTGTGTAAACATCAAATATCTGCTCGGTTTATCAAGATATCCCATATTTGCAAAAGTGCTTCGACGTTTTCAGAGGCGTCTGCTACCCACCAGCTCGACAGCTAGCCGGGAGCTCGAGTGTTACTGATGCGGCCGAGAACGGCACAACTCCCGGCACATCATTTTCAGATCACCGCGGAGTTTCGCTGCTCGGGTTAAACGTAATATATAAGTCACTTAGACAACCTAAAAATGTTATTGTTGGGCTTTTTTCAGTGTTTTGTTTGTTCGTGAGTAAATCGGTTTGGCTGAGATTAAAGTTATTAGATTAGATAAAATAAAACTTTATTAATCCCCCGGGTGGGTTCCTCCTTGGTTTTCACACAGCTGACTAAACGTCAAACAGAAAACTTATTAAACAGAAGTATGAGACAGTCGAGAATTTACGCCAGTGTCTGGTTATATTTTAGATAGCAAGAAGCAGACGGCCGAGTTTATTAAACTCCACCGAGACAGCGGTGACGCTAATCAGAAGGCTAGACCGTCCAATTTCACGCCTTTAAATTTTAAAGGCGTGTTTGTGTGTGTGTTTATACAATTGCTATTATGTTTGCACTTTATGTGTAATGTTACTGACTGCAGAGATCAGTAAGATGTGTGTATTTTTTATTTATTAGTTTTATTTATTTAATATTATTTTTTAATTGAATGACTGTCTAGTAGTTCACAGATGTCGAAAAACTGAGTGTGGTAAAGCCACTGATTTTTTTTATGTATATTTCTGCAATCTGCACATTGTACTGACTTTCATTTTAATGTTTACACCAGGGTTCCTTGTCAGCACTTTATGCTCAGATGTTTGTAAGCTAAAAATAAACTATTGTGTATGTTCAAATATACTGTTGTGATTGAAGAAGTTAAATAAAAATGTCAGTCATCAATTCATGCATCACCTCATGTCATCATAACAGAGGTCTGTCTTCCAGGAAAGAACAGTTTAAAATTAATGTAATATAGTATTGGCCATACTATATGATGTATTGCTTGTCTTTGTTTAATAATACAGAAGACAAAGACCTTAAAAAATAATCGCATATCGCATCGCAATCGCAATATTGGGGCAAAAAAATCGCAATTAGATTATTTTCCATAATCGTTCAGCCCTACTCTCATGGGACAGTGAAACAATCTTCTATTCATTGGAAAGAATAGGTTTCTGGTTTTACGGCCTCCTACTGCTTGAAGAGGAAAGTTTTACAGACAGAGGAAAATACTCTAGCAGCAGATTGATTCCTCTGGTCAGAGGAAGAGCGGAAAAAAATCGAAATCAGCACAGTAGTAAAGACACAGACTCTTATGGATCAGTGGGCATACTCGGGCCGACATTTTTAGGAGTTTGAGGAAAACTCGCTGCATGCCAAGTAATCTTACAACATTGGTCTAAAGTCTGAGCTCCTCCTGTCCCTCTGAAGGATTAATATACATCAAATCTGCCACCTCACAATGAAACTATGCATCTGAGGCTCTCTTCCTTTTCCTGACTGCTTTTATATCCCTCCCTCTTCAGCTCTGCCTTCTTTTCTCTGAAATCCTCTCTACCTCACTATCCCTCCCACCCCTCACCCTGCAGTCAGTGCCTGTCCTAGATTTATTGCACTCTCCCCCTCCCCCCAAAAAAAATCTCTCTCTCTCTCTGTAATGTACACACTTGCTCTCTCAGTCATTCACCCACTTAAGCTACTTCTCATTTTCTCCCACACTCTTCACATATGATTTGCTGGAGCAATGTCTGCTGTTAATCCCTGCACAATTAGAAAACAAGAAGACTCTCATGACAATATGGTACTGGTGGCACGATAATGTTTTTTTGCACAAGTTTCTCCCCTTCTGAAGCATCGCTCACTGTGGCAAATGGCATGCCTAGAACTTAATTGTTTCCTAAAAAGCACAAAGCTTCCTTTAAATAACCAATACTGTAAAACAATCCCGGGAGCTGTACTTTCGATTTGAGGGCAAAACTGAGAGAGATCTCTCTTCAGGCTCGGGCCGTTTCTTTGAATTTTTGTGGGAAGGAGGGAAAAAAGAGCTGCTGATTAAATGTAGAGCATTAAAAAACACATGCTCAACTGAGCCTGAAATAAAATGAAGCCTGCTGCCAAAACCAAACCAGGAGGCAGTCGTCTTAGTTTGTGATCTAAATCTGCTCAGAAATGATTGGTGATAACTTGTGTTCTCTGTTGGGAAATATCTAAATATTTTGGGGCTTCTTATATTAATGCCAAAATCTTTTAAAAACTGCATTCATAGATTTCTGGCCACATGGGGGGGATAGCAAACAATCCTTTATTTATTAGTTCCAGTAAACTATAGTCTCATCTTATTGGCTAAATGTTTCACTAGCTAGTGACTAATGGTTGTTGCTGGGAAGTGTACACTGGGTTCATCAAAGCTATTTTATTTAAAGGCCTGTGTACTGTTGCTGGAACTGTGCTGAGTTTGTACGCACTGTGCCTGAAACAGTGATCCAATAAAGGCTGAAAAGATTGCTAGGGCTCAGGTTAACTGCAGAGTTTGATATGTCTTTGCAATATTGTGACTGCATGCAAACCCTTTCATGCTGCACACAATCCAAAGAATAATTGTTGATTTAAAGTCGTTGTACGGTTAAGCTTTGTAAGGGCTCCTGTGGAGCTTTTGACGGGGCTCATGTGGCGCTTTTGCCCAATAGAACCTTTTGTGAACCAGTGTTTCCTTTGTGCTTGTGCCTACGCAGAGATATACAAGCATGCACTGATGCAGTACATATAATACAGTATATAGTCTTGATAGTTTGAAGCTAAAGCAGAAGTACTGGAGCTGCAGATGCAACTTAAAGACCAAGGGGAAAAAATGATCTTATCTAAACTGATGGCAGAGCAGTGTAAACCAAATGTGCGTGCCTTATTAAGAATACAGTTTAGAGCCAAAATGTGCAAATAAACCAAACAAATAAGTGTCTTAAAATGTTGTGATGATGCAGCAGAGTGTCAGAACCTGTATTTGACTTGTGTGTTTAGTGCAGTGGATGAATATTACCCAGTTGTTGAAACGATGCAGCTGTGCATATGTCCAGTTTGCGGCAATAATTTGTTAATGTTCTAGCTGACCTGCAGGGGAAACACAGGGAGAAGAGATGTTTATTAAAGTGTGAAATGCACTAGGGTGTTACATCTTTGGAGTATTATCACACAACTAATTAAATAATTATTTGCTTTCACTTTCTATGAAGTTAAGGTGATGTCTTGAAATATCTTGTTTTGTCTTACGAGCAGTCATATTTTACCTGTTTCACATAGAGATGGCACGATACCACTTTTTTATGTCCGATACCGATACCGATATCAGAAATTTGGATATCTGCCGATACCGATATAAATCCGATATATCTATTTTTTAAACTGTTTTTGTATAAGTTCAAAGTCAAATTTAAAAAGACAGAACACTAAAACTATTCTCTTATACTTGCATGCAAGAAAAAGACTGCACCCAAAATATTGCTCAGTTCAACAATGCATATCTCTTTATTTAAACTTTAGCACTGTTTAGCTGTCACCACTATCAAAATATCCATCCTGAAAGTGCGCAACATAATGCAGAACTTTAAATGTCGAAGTATTTAAAGTAACATTCATCAAAATAAAAGTGCAACATTATGCAGAACTTTAAATCTCAAAGTATTTAAAGTAACATTCGTCAAAATAAAAGTGCAACATTATGCAGAATTTTAAATCTTGAAGTATTTAAAGTAACATTCATCAAAATAAAAGTGCAACATTATGCAGAACTTTAAATCTCAAAGTATTTAAAGTAACATTCATCAAAATAAAAGTGCAACATTATGCAGAATTTTAAATCTTGAAGTATTTAAAGTAAAATTCAAGTAAATAAAAGTGCAACTTTATGCAAATTTCAAAACCCCTTTGGTACTGAAAAAAGGTGCAATTTTAGCAGAGCAAACAACATTCTTGTAATAATGCAGTTGTAACTTTTTTTTTCACTTTAACATGAGAGGTAGGTTCTTCTTCAGAAAGATCAACATTTCAACCTTCTCAGCTGTCAGCCTGCTTCTCCTTTCATCAATGATAATAGAGGCTGTACTGAAGAGTCTCTCACTCTCAATACTTGTGGTAGGTGCACAGAGAAATTTAGCTGCTGTAGAAACCAGAGTGGGAAATCTAAGTTTGTTGACTTGCCAGTACAGCAGTGGATTATCTGAGCGTTGAATGGTTGGCTCACTAAGGTAAGTTTGCACTTCAACGCGTGCACTTGTCGTGGCTAACTGAGGAACAGGATCTTGAGCGTTTTCCTTCAGGATTTCATCAAAAACACTTTCAAGTCTGCTTTGGCTGGAAGATTCCACCCGTGGAGTCTTCTTTGCTGGCTCCAAGACTGCTGATGTCCCCTCTGCTGGCTCTGAGGAGTTTAATGTAGTTCTCAAAAACTCCATCTTCCTCACCTCTGCCATCAAAGCATCTTTAGCTTGTTTTGAGGTTTCTACACTCGTGAAGTACCTGAAATGAAAAAAGTCCAAACTTGAATATTAAACAATCATTAAATTTATCATTAGTATCATTCAGCAGTGTGATTAAACTATCATTCTTCATTCTTGCTATTTATTCCATGCCCATTATAAAGACCTCAACATACTTTGCTGTACTACTCTGAATCAGACAATACATGTTATAATGCGCAATGGTGGTGTCCTGACTGAATGACAAGTCTATCACAACTAATCTAGAATGTCCTCACCATTTTCTGACACACTCTCTCTAATGCACTATCACTTACACACACACACACACACACACACACACACACACACACACACACACACACACAAAACAAGTTGATCTGTTAAAATAACATGAGTGAAGCCTTACATACCTGTCTTTATATCTTGGATCCAGCAGTGTTGCAACTGTGTATAGTGGCTCGGATTCCACGTCTCTGAAGCGTCTGTTAACTGCTTCGAGAAGAGTGCCTTTCATTTTCTTTATTCCATCGTCGGCCTCATTTTCTCGGGAGAGCACGCGCTTAAGGACGCAGACAATAGGGATGACATCAGATGCAGATGAGGATGATGCGCTTACCTCCTTTGTTAACTCCTCAAAGGGAGCTAGAGCTGTCAGGACCTTTTCCAGTAACCCCCACTGATGTGCACTAAGTGTGGCAGGCAGATCATACTCTGCAGAATATGCACACAAGGCTCGCTTCTGTTCTGTGAGGGTCTTGATCATATAATATGTGCTATTCCATCTTGTTCGCACATCTTGTATCAGACGTTTGGGTGACATGTTCAGCTCCATTTGAATGTCCTCCAAACGCGAATATGCCTGTGGTGAGTGTTTGAAGTGACCCACTATTTTTCTGCCCACTGTCACAGCATCACATACACCACGTTGTGCAAGCAGTCCCTCATTCACCACAAGTTGCAAAGTGTGCGCGAAGCATCCCAAACTTGCAACACCTAGCCGGCTCATTGCCTTTTTTATATTGCTGGCATTGTCTCGCAAAACAACGTGGACTTTATTCTTCGGAATTTTCCACGCATTTAACATTTCCTCCATAGCTGCAGCGATGGACTCTCCTGTGAGTGAACCACGAAACTCTTTGGCCTGCAACACTGCTTTTTGCATTGTAAAACTCGAGTCTATCCAGTGTACAGTCAGGCTTAGCAGGGACAACGGACAAACGTCCGAGCTCCAGATATCAGTCGTCATGCTTAACGTGGGAATTATTTCCAAACTTTCGGAGATGAACTTGCGCACCTGTTTGTACTTGCCTGGGATAGCTTCCTCCGAGATGAAATGCCGGTTTGGCAGCATGTAGCGAGGCTCTAAATGCTCAATTAAGCGTCGAAAACCATCATTTTCCACAACGGAAAGGGGCTGGTCATCAAGCACAACAAATTCAACTATTTTCTCCGTTATCAGCTTCGCTCTATTGCTTTCCGGAGGGAATTTCTCACGTCTCTGAATATTTTCCAAAAGCGTTTGTTGATATGGTACACTTTTCTGCTTAGCTTTGGAGGCCAGGCTAAATTCCGCGTACTCCTTTGCGTGGTGTTTCTGTAAGTGTTTAATCATGTTTGTGGTGTTAAAATTCCCCACACTGCTACCACCTCGCGAAACACTTGCATCGCATAAGTTGCATTCGGCAGTCTTGCTTTTTTCGTCTTTTAGTTTGAAATAAGTCCACACTGCTGACATGATGGCTCTGAGCTCTCCCACACGATAACCGCTCGATCACGTGACGCATACTGCTCTGACGTGCTAAGGTCATGACCTGGGTTATACCATGTTAGCGAGTTTTTGAGGTGCTTTTGTGATATTCACTGGATCGGATAAAAATTTTAAATTTCTCTCCGATATCCGATCCAGTAATTTACGTCAATATCGGACCGATACCGATACTGAATATCGGATCGGTCCATCCCTAGTTTCACATAGAGATGGACCGATCCGATATTACGTATCGGTATCGGTCCGATACTGACCTAAATTACTGGATCGGATATCGGAGAAAAATAAAAAATGTAATCCGATCCATTAAATATCACGAAAGCACCTCACAAAACTTGCAACACACTGTAACTCACCTCAGAACGTTAGCACGTCGGAGCAGTATGCATCACGTGATAGAGCGGCTGTGGCATGCCGACCTGTCAGTGGTCTGGATAGCATTTGGAGCTTCGCTAGCAACCCGGCATTTCATCTCCGACAAAGTTATCCCAAGAGAAGTAAAGCAAGTGTGTAAGTCCATCTCTGAATGTTTGTAAAGCATTCCTGCGTTAAGCTTAACAAGCGATATATGGAGCGACTGCCTCTTCTTGCTGCTACTTCAATCATGAAACTGCTTAACGATCAGCTGATCGGCTTTTCTGTTGCGAGTCCGTGTCTCTAGTTTGCTTTTGGCCCACTTTGCACCAGAATGAGGAAACCAGCGGATAAACAACAGCAGCACGTTTAAGCTTGATCAGCTGTTGTTAGAATTTATTTAATATTACTTTCTACTCGAGGATCTTTTTCTACGTAGCTGACGCTGGTAACTGTGCAGGGGCGGATCTAGCAAAGTTTAGCCAGGGGGGCCGATAGGGCATTAACAGGGAAAAGGGGGCACAAAGACATACTTTTCTTTCTTATTCTCATTTAAAATGTCTAGCTTTTAATAAATAATTATCTTACACCCAAAGTTTTAATTTGATGTAAAATGAATAGAAGTCCATTACTGTATATAGTAACTATTAAGTCTAATATATATACCCTAGTAAGCTATAGTACTTTTTCCTTTGGGAAGGTACCATCTGTGCAGTCTGCAATTTTGTTGAAGAAAGATGTTGAATCTATTTAATATTTCTTGAAAAATAATTTATTTCTGTGCATTTTTTTTCACACTGCATCAAATTAAGGTTGATTACGTCGATTAAGCATCATGAGGTGGAGCGTGAGGGGTGGTTCCCTATTTTTTATTTATTTATTTTTGTTGTTGCTGGGAGTTGGAACCCTATTAGTTAGGTTGCTTAATATTTATGCTAAGTACTCTTTAAAATACTAGAATAGGGAGGATGGTGTAGGTTTAAGTTTATTAGATTGATCAGTATTGCTGTACTATGAATTTTTTTTTTTTTGCATACAGGTATAACAGAATAGCTTTAGTGTAGTTGTTGTTTTAAACTTGAGTATGAACTTATACAAAATGCAGCAAGATATTTAAAAAACAGTTTTGTTGATTAAAAAACACTATATCGGATTCATATCGGTATCGGCAGTTATCCAAATTTATGATATCGGTATCGGTATCGGACATAAAAAAGTGGTATCGTGCCATCTCTAGTTTCACATAAGGTGAATTCTACGGTGGCCCTTAAGTTCAAATGCACTGCAACGTAAGAAAACACTAGCAAGCAGGAAAATGCTGCAAAAGCATGCAAAAGCCAACAGAAGTCAAATAAAACACAACGGAAAAACCCAAAACGTGCAATAATTGCACTCAGGCACGGTTAAAGGAAACAGGGAATTCACCTGTGTTATGAGGGAGGAAAAGGTTCAGGTGATGTGCATAGTTATGGTCCCGATTAGCTGTTTACTGTTAGCTTGTCACTTCTGCAGCTGTTCCGTCACATTATTGTGTCCCCAAAATCGCTTCTCCTGTGCTTTGTGTGCTTTTGCAGTGTTTCTGTTTGCTGGTGTTTTTTTAAGTTGCAGTTCATTTGAACTCTCGGGACCTGTAAAATACTCATAATTGAAGCGTTATAAGAAGGGAACTTTTAACATTCTTAAGATTGATTCTGATCATTAATCTTTTATCAAAACTCGTACAGCTCAAACCAGTTTGCGTACAATGCATCTGGAAGAAAAATGGTACTTTTAAGCACAAACTCTATCTGGATTAAACAGAGTTCCTTTTAACCCCTTGGGACCTGGCGTCCACATATGTGGACATCACATTTTGGGTTATTTAGACCAAAATACTCAATTTTGCTCTACAAGGGCCTGATATCCACTTACAAGGACATTATACTGCTACTGTTCTATCAATATTTTAAACGAATATCCTCATATGTGGTTCTGATTTTTCATAAAAACAAAAATAAGGTAAAAATCTGGTAATTCTTTGTTTTTACATTCATTGGGCCCCAATCAGCCCAAATATCAAAGAGAAATTAAAAATGCATGCCGTGGAAGAGTTCGGGTCTTAGGAGGTTAAAGTAAGAAAACAATCCCGAGTTGCTCTTTTTGATTAAATCTGAAAGAATAAGCACAACTGAATTGCAGTCCAGGACTTAAGCAAAATTGCAACAAAATTCATTGAAAAGTATTAAACAAGTAAAAGCTTCTTTATGTGCATGCTGTAAATCACGAAAACAGATTTTTAAAAAACATCTTCCACTCTTCACTGACAGCGGCTGTAAGCCTCACGACAACCTCCTCTCACAGCTGGCTTTGAGCTGTGTTTAGTGGTGACAGTCATAACTTAAAATGTGTCGTGGCTGTCTTGATTTGACTTGTTTCTTGCAGTCAGTTATTTGCAGTTCTGGCAGCACAGCTGTATTTCACTGCCGCTCTCTTTGCAAATCGCTCTGGATTTTGCTGGCCAGATGCCAAAAAACATGTCCAAACTCTGGAGCTTCATCATTTGTAGCCCTGCCCTCTTCTGTGATTTTGGGGTATTAAGGCCAGCTGTCTGGAGAATGACATTTCTGATACAAATCTCGCCTGTAATCTTAAGACAAATCAGCTTATTGTTTTTCAACAATTCACTTGTTTTTGTGTGTTGAGCTAAAGGCAAAATTCATTATGTTTTTTTTCTCCTCAATCACACTTTAATTTTACATGTCAGAGGAAAAGTAGTGACTGGAATACACAGCTGACAGTGCAGTAGGGCTGCCACAAACGATTATTTTGATAGTCGACTAGTCACCGATTATTTTTGCGATTAGTCGACTAATCAGATCATCATCCATTGGACGTACAGCGTACAGCTTATTGCACCAGCAGCATCTGGTCTTATATAACTATCATTAGCTTACAGCTTGAAGTGTTTGTGCTAACTAAAAATAAAGACAAGATGGTAGTTTATTAATTTTTAATGAAATTTGCAGATTGTTTCGGTGAAGTTTAATAAACTCCTTGCTTTCTAAAATATAACAGGACACCGGAGTATATTCTCCAGCGTCTCACACTTCTGATAATCAGCTGTCTGCTTGACAGTTTTAGCTGTGCAAAAACTATAACTTTAATCTCAGCCAAACCGATTTACTCAGGAACAAATAAAATACTAAAGAAAGCCAAACAATAACATTTTTAAGTTATCTAAGTGACTTATATATATGTTTAACCTGACTAGCGAAAGACAGTGGTGGGTTTGAAAACGATTTGCCGGGAGTCCGGTGTTCTCACGGCTCTAGTTAGCCTTGCCCCCGCCTAGCTAACGAGCTAGTGGGTAACAGACGTCTCCGAAAACGTCGGAGCGCTTTTGAAAATATGTGGTGTCTTGATAAACTGAGCAGATATTTGAGGTTTACACAGCTACATTCTCGCCTGAAAATATGTTAAACGTTTATTTTGTGACCCAGAAAGAATAATAAGAGTAAAGTTAAAACTAACTAGCTGCCGCCATTGTTGACAGCTGCGCTATGAATTCTGGGACACAGCTTCTTCTTCTTCGGGGTTTAACGGCAGCTGGCATCCTTGTACATGCAGTGCTGCCATCTTCTGTTTCAGTCCGTTATTACACTCTTAAATCCTACTACTCATTCCTGCGTCCTTTGTGATCTTACAAAGCTTCAAACGATGCGTCGACTATTAAATTAGTCGTCGACGATTTTAATAGTCGACATAATCGTGACTAGTCGACTAATCGTGGCAGCCCTACAGTGCAGTCTTTTTTCTAATATTTCTTAAAGGTATAAGACCCAGGAGTTGACTGAGTACGTGGAGTGTGATTTCGTTTTCTTTTTTAAAGTTTCTTACAACTTGTAATAAACCCTCAGAGGCTATATTTAGAATAAATACTGTGGAGGTTACTTAAAAATTGGACAAAAAACTGACACTGTCAGTAGAATCAAGCGAACAAATGGGACAGTTTAATAATAACAATAATTTAGTTTTTGTAACTGCAATAATATTTGACATATTTGAACATGTACTGTGATGTTATATAATCTGTCTGTAATGTCAAATTGAGAATTCATTTGCATCTCATTTGATTCTCTTTGTTATGCCTCACAATCAAAGAAAAACTTGACTATGGAAACATGATCAAACAACAAAGTAGACACATGCTGCACAAAGCAGCTGACAGTATACACTCTTTCAAAAATAAATTCCTTTGATTAAAAATGGGTAAAGATCATTTTAGGCCCGTAAAGCCGAGCGTATCGTATTACATATTATATATGATGCATGAGGTTTTTAGAGTTTTTGAAACTTCGAGATCATCATTGTGATTCCCCGCCCCCGGTTCATGCACGATACGTTTTTAAATTCAATGTAAATTGCAAAAAATGTAAGATGTAGCAAATCAAAACAAATAGATGCTAATTAATATTTTGGTGACCATACATGTATATATTTTAAAGTATTCGTTTGTATCTCCCAAACAGTTTCTCTTTGCTATTTCTCAGTCTGCTCACCTAAAATGGCTAATTACTTATTTTTATTCACTGGAAATTGCAGATGTGAGAAACGCATTAAGAAAAAAAAAAGTTTCAGTCATTAACTTGTGTTGCTGAAGCAATGAGGAGCTATAATTTGCTTGGTTGTAATCCACATTTCCCATATGATACTCTCCAAAGGCTGATTTAAGAGCTCATGAGTCCCATGAGTGAAATGCTCAGCAATAGCTTCAATTTCATGAATAAGAAGCTTAGGTGCAGCAATGTAACATTTTGACATGATGCATTTAAGTCAATGAGATGACCACCAGGCTTGCAGCCTTTGTAGGTCATTAAAGAGCGGATTAAATGGCGTGAGCCATCTGTGGCGGCGATAAATCCATATTAATATGCTCTCAGCGATGTCTGTCAAAAGAAATGCATGTCTGGTTTGGGTGTCACTCATTTTTCCCATAATCCGTTTTTGATATTACTGAATATTAAAGGAAATTACATCAGTGTGGCTGACACGACTTTTTTTTCATTGCTTTGCATTGGTCTAAAATAAATAAAGGCTCAGTCTTTTTCTTTATTTTAGTTTTTGTTTTATGTGTGCTCTTTGGATGGGATTCATTCAAAGAATGCACTCATACTTGAATATTTTTCAATTTATTGCTTGGTCTACTTCACAGCTGTGTATTTTTCTCCACAGAAGCTATCCTGCTCCCCACAGGTATTAAGTAACCCCCGATCCTAGTATTTGATTTAAAGAAAAAGAAACAAAGGAAAAAATGTCCCAATAGGTTTCAAGCTGAGTGTGCCTTTACCTGAAGCAATGTAACATGATTGCGATGGTATGGTGGGCTGTAAATAGAACGAGGAAATGGGTTAATTACTGAAATGTCAAAACACCCAAGGATGGAGCGGGCGTTTTAGCGTGGTTTAAACGGGCACAGCGGAAGCATGTTTGCGGCCTTACCGCAGGACTGTGACATAGTATCCAATGAGTTGTAAAACAGTAACCTCAAGAGGCCAGACTGTTCAGCACTTTGAAGCTGGGCTGGGATTTAGAGACTGCAGTTCCCTTCTGAATAGTGAATGAGGAGTGGAAAAAAAAATCAAGAATCTGAGATTATACATTAAAGTCACGTCTGAACTGATGAGCCGGACTGCTTTGCTTTAGTGGAATACATTATCTGGGCTATAAGTGGAACTGTTTGAAAGTATGCAACTCTTATGGTGCCCTTCAAAGTGTTTATGCGAGGCTAAGTTCTTTCCGAGTCGGTGTATTTTTAGAGGTGTTTGTCACTCACTTTTAGAGCTTAGTGCGCAGTGTATCGTTTGCCATTTGCAAAACATGAGTAAACAAGAGGGCAGGGGTTGATGAGGTGCCAGTTAAGTGGAAAAACCACTCTGGGTGCTGACTTTGTGCCCTCAGAATTAAGCCTGTCATAGGATGTTTAGCTGTATTTGCTTGATGTGCTTGTACGAGCCCAAAGTACTCCACATTTCATAGAAATAAAGATTTGCTCGTTTTATTTGAAAGCATAAAGATGAGATGTATAGAATACAATATACAGTATGATAGCTTACAGGAGAAGATCATCATCGCGTCTCATCGTTATGTGCAACGTGTCTTTTGACTTTGGAGATTGGCAAAAGTAGCAGCTTTGGGAGCTATGAGACCATAGTTGAGGTCCCATTTGGACCTTTAGCACATTTTTACACTTTTTCAGTCATTTCTTTTTCACTCCTTGGTTAGGTTCAGGCACTAAAAACTACTTGGCTTTGGTTTAAGGAAAAGGTTGTGATTTAAATGAAAATAAAACCCTTCACAAGAGCAACTCTTCACGTCTCAAAAGTGCCATAACGGACACCTTAGACATAACTGAGTGCAAGAGCGGAACTACTTTATTTTACATCCTAGGAATAGAGTCCCCCACACCATCTGATGCTAGGTGTCGTTGCACTACAGTCACTAGTTATGCATGATTGGTTTATTCATCGGGGTCTGTTTGCACAAGACACACTTCACACAATAAAAAAAAAAAAGGAGGCACAGAATAAAAACATAAATGCGACTCCCTATGGGAGTGTCCCCAAGAGCACAGGTGTCGAACTCCAGGCCTTGAGGGCCGGTGTCCTGCAGGTTTTAGATGTGTCCTTGATCCAACACAGCTGATTTAAATGGCTAAATTACCTCCTCAACGTGTCTTGAAGTTCTCCAGAGGCCTGAGAATGAACTAATCATTTGATTCAGGTGTGTTGACCCAGGGTGTTATCTAAAACCTGCAGGAAACCGGCACTCGAGGCCTGGAGTTCGACACCCCTGCCCAAGAGAGTCATGGACCCCTGTGGTCAGGCAGAGGATCAATAGGGTGTGAACTGAAGAAGCTCCTCGGATGAGAGGTGAAACGTGTTTTAGAAACTTAAAGTCCAGAGGCTTTTCTTTCCAAGCTCCTTAGACTCCCTTTTACCAAGATTAACTAATCTCTATCAACTTGTTTGTTGATAAAGATTACCTTTGCTCTTAAAAATGGCAAAAAGTTGGTTACTGACACCTGAAAAAGCAAAGATTTATTGGCCCTTTAAAGATTATTCATTTAGAGACAGAATTAATAAAAAAAAATTAATTGGCTACAGTAGATCTGGTGTGCAGTCTTGGACATTACTTTAAATCTTATCTTGTTTTAACTGACTACAGTACCTGACATCATTTGCCAAAAATAAGAAGAGTGTGTGTGAGACACAAACTTTGCTAATTAAGTAATTAAAGAGACACGTTGTCTAAGAGGCGTTGCCATCCTGGAACATGAGCCGTGATCCTTTAGATGTGCTGAAAGATTTGTGCTCTCTGCTCTTACACCAAAAAGCAACCCCCACATATTCATCTACTTCCTGACGATCCACAGCAAGAGGGGTGTGCTGCAGAAAGGGCACATTTAAAAGTTTAAAATGTAGAAGTTTGAAATGCGACAGTCTGCTCCGAGTGTCATTTGAGGTATCAAAGCAGCATGAGGCGTCAGCTCTAAGCTCGATTGCATGTTGGAGCGCCGAAACATCAGCGTGAGGAGTTTTTCTGGAGGTGTCGGGAGCTGCAGTGGCCTACTTTGAGGACATGATCCATGTTTAATGTCCCGCCGCTATGCTAGGTGGCAGGCGGGACGACGTGTTTTGTCACAGTGTCATCTGCATGTAGACATATTCTTGTGAACATAATAACTGCAAAATAAAACATGAGAGAAACGTCACGCTGACAGTACTAGTTAGAGCACAGCTTCTCATTCAGAGCGGATGAACCGCTGAGATGTTTTTTGGCATATTGTTGCATTTATTTACATCTTAAATCTGCTGGATTTGTCGTTATGCTTGCAACTGCAGATCACATGGAATCTGCTCAAGTGCATACAAGTTTGTATGAAGCTGAAACATTTTATAATGAATGAATGAATTTGCTTAATTAATGACCTCATCAGAATAAGTGGTTTTGTTGTCCGTACCATGCTGATTATGGTGGGACATCAGGCAGCTGAAATGCTTCCTGTTAATCAGCGTGTTTGAAGAAGGTTACCACAAGGAGGACAGAGGAAATCAACCAATGTCCAATCAACCAATAGTGACAGATCTGTGTTAAAGTGACTCGGAATCATCTTGAATAGAAGATGTTGAGACAAATTTGATGAAATTGTAGCGCGTCGAACGCCTGGTTTAGCAGCTGATTGCCAGGCCAGTAAAACAGAAAATTTCAATTTTATCAAAGAGGATAGTCCATCCCTGCAGTGATTTCAGATGTGCTGAGAAGTGCTTCATATAAAATACTAATGCACCATTACAATAAAATGGATATAAAGGAGTAATATTGTACAAATAACCTTAACTAACCTTTACTGTAAGTAAAGCTGTATTTCTAATCTGTTATCTGGTAAATTGCCCAAGTGCCGGCAAAAGCAAAAAGGTGGGAAAAAAACCCACTCTTCCTCTTTTAAAGTGCACTCTTTAAAGCGGCTCCTGCTTTCAGAAAATGATTGCATAACACATTAAAAGAGGAAGAAAATTGTCTTTCATTTTTATATTTAGACAGCTCTGTGCTGTAGCTTAATGGCAAGAAGAGCAAACAAACGCCCAAGGTTCACTTTTGTTGAATAGGTTTTAGCCTTTGTGTCTTGTAGGAACAGCTGTGCTTCTGGCTGAATGTCAAAGAGAGAGGTCAGAAAGTCTTGACAGACTAATGCATGGTTTGTTTTAGCTTGTCTTAAGGGATTTGGGGACAATAATAAAATGATAGCTTAAGGATAAGGATAGCTATGGTCTTTCCTAACTCCAGGGTTTAGACAGAGAATGGCAAGAGAGCCCTAATAACCTTTGTAACCTTCAGCTGTAAACTGCATGACACAAATGTCTGTGCAAAGGTCTCCCTGACATATCTTTCAAAGACGATACATGAGCGGGATATATTAAGGCCTTTTTGCCACTAAAATAATTGGATACATTTTACATCTGTAAAATAAAACTTAATAAATTCCAAAGCTTAATTTCCCTAAACATATATACTGTTTGCCTCTCATTTGTTTAGATAAAATAATTAATGAAGGAAATTTCAGTGTCAGCAACATGAAATGAACCCCTCCAGTGGTGGGTAAACAAAAATGTCAGCAAATTTGATCTCTGTAGATGCTCTGCCAATTAAAAAATTTTGTGCATAAAAGATCTTTTCACAAACTACTTTTGTGTACATATGCACAATTTTATTGTTAAATCTACCTAAAGCCAACAATGTCAAGTGTTTTGAGTCTCTTAATTGAAAAATACTTAACTTCCTATGTGGGAAAGCAGTGAGCAATGATTGACAGAAGACCGTAGTTTAAACTTAACTTCTCTATAGCTTCAACTGTGACACTTGCTAATTCCCTAATCCACTGCATTTGTGTCACAGCTCTGCTAACCTAACGTAAAGGCAAATAAAAAGCATCCTAAACTGCAAAGCAATTAGCTAACGTCCATATGCTCCGCTTCTCCGAAGGTAACCCCCACCACCTCCACCACATTGGGAAGCAACAGTTTTAACAGGCAACAGCAGTTTCTGTTATCAATCCATTAAGATGCCAAAGAGAGTAAAATAAACAAGAATAATAAAACAACTTAATATACTATAGTTGCCTAATTTATGTGCCCTCATTTCACTGCATTGTCAGTCTCCTTTTGCAGTCAGTTTTGGTGTCTCATAATTTCTCTCGGTCACCAGACTCCAGTCTGTGGCTGTCACTGTTTGTGTGTGTGCGAGGTAGGGAGAGGGGGGAGTAGAGCGGTGTGCATTACAGAAGATAACTAGTGGATGACAGCATATTATCCTGCATCAAAACGGTTAATTTGTCTAAAACCACAGATGCCGACAAATCCGAAATGTCAAAGCCAGATGATGTGGGAGCTAGTCCTGGCTAGAGTAAAATTACCCTCGTGTGGGGTATTGGGAGGTGGTCCAGGGAGAAAACACCTGCTTCTTGAAAGCGCTCAACCAAGGAGAAACACTGATTAGGTCTTTGTATTGTTTGTTTATCCAGAGGACTGCCATGTTTGTGATCACTTACGCTGTGGCTGTTGCTAGAAGTAAAATTCCAACTGGAGGATTTACTCTGCAGCTCCAGCCTCTTGAAAGGCTGTTGGAACAGAACAAATGGAAAAAGATATTGTCTGTTGTGTGGGGGTGTACCTGAAAAGATTAGGAGGGATTACATGAAGACAAGGGGGGGGGGGGGTGTTTTGGGGTTTTTTTGGGTTTTTTTTGAACAAATAAAAGTCTTAAGTTCTAAATGAATCATGTACGCATGTAAAGATATGGTCATTATTACTGATTTGCTCTTATTCAAATGACACCTGCTCACCTCCCCCTCAGTGCACCTCTTACCATTCATTATTAAATATTTTATTCATAATGCATCACTTTAAAACAAAACTGGTGTGCATTTCTCCAGTTTTGTGGATGAAACACACGAAGAAACCCACGTACACATGATTTCTAACTGGATGTGCATTAAAACAGACACTTTAACCATATGTGACATAAACCATCTGTCCTTCAATCCTCACTGTATCTGTTTTCCCATCTGTATGCAGTAGTATTTATTTTTTTTTAACAGCAGTTTTTGTCCACAGTTCACTAACACACAACCTGTGAAATTAGAGGTGAAGAGTGAATCTGTTTTTCTGCCCAGGAGTCAATCGCAATATGTAACCTCTCTATATTTTGCTCACACAAGAGTTTTCTGTATAAGATACAGTCAATACCTTTGCCTTCATATTTGGCAAATAAGATGTCTTGGAATATAGACCCCCGTGAGCCACCAACTTACGCAGTATCAAGTATCAATGACTGGATTTGTATAATGTTTTTTATTTTATGTCAGTTAAATCTTCGCTCTGTGGCGTCTCTTCATTGTAAAATCTGCTTGTTTGGCCGTGTTGTTCATGCTCTGCAACTCACTTTGTCAAATTACTGTATAACAGTCGACAAGGAAAGGAAGAGGGAAAAAGAGGATGGCGGAGACAGTGATTTGCTACTGTTAAAATTTCAATTTTCCACCCCAGAGGAGGGTTGTTCCACATGAAAGAGAATGAAAATGCTGTTCTAGGAGAAAACCATCTTGAAAGCTATTTCAGGTTCTTGGGTTTTAAGTAAATTTTGCACAATGTAAATCTCTCCTCTTAAATTTAGGCAGAAAACTGATGGAATGCAACACAGAAAGGGCATTTTTCTATGAATTCATTTTATTTTATATAATTATGCTTAATCGGTTGGACTGATTTAGACGAACAGTACAGTCTTTCTGAACATTACTCACTGTGAACAGGATGCAGTAAACTCGAATAAAAGCTCTCTTGCTGTTGCATGCCAAAATATTCTCTCTATATTATGTTTAATATGCCAATTATCAAAACTGTTAGAAATTAGTCATACCACACCACAAAAAAAAGTACACATGGGGCAGTAAGTGGTGTGGCGTTTGTTTTTTCTGTCTCAATCAGTAGATTTAAGACTATTCTTTTGCTCTGCTTTTGTTTCTCTTGCCATTTTGTTGGGTTCGGTAAACTATAATATGCCCTTTTGCAATGTTAATGAACTATTAGAGATCAAACTTATTCTTTGCTACCTCTGTGATGACACTTGTGACTGTCAGTACTCCATCAGAAGTTTTGGCAACCATTACGTGGCATTCATTTTGAGACTTAGATTACAGAAAAAACAATTAAGGCTGTGCGACATGACCAAAATCTCATATCCCGATATAAGAAATTTATCGTCCCGACAACGATATATATCATAAAAATGTTACATTTTCTGTCAATTTTGTGAATCTGGAGCAACTCGACTTGCGTGAAGTGTTTTCAGCTGGGCGTCGTGTACCTGGAGTCGAGTGCTACATAGGTTGAACAGCTGCAATTTTCTTTGAGTATTTATTACACGGCGTGCTGCGGGGGAAAAAGCTTGTTCTAAGGTTTATTTGTTAGCACCTGACTGCTCTTTTTAGCTTCTCGTCCGTAAACACTCTGCATACTATTTCACGTGATTCGGTTTATTTTGAAAAATCTGAACAGGATCTTCAGCTTTATTGTGAAAGATTTATGTGGAAAATAAACAAGCGGACGGCGGAGGCATGTCACTACCCGATCCGTACCGGAAACCCGATCGGCACCACGCATGTGCGAAAGGCCACTACTTCTGCTCAAAGCATTTTTTACGACAGTTACGGGTCAGACTATCTGTTAAGATGTTAACAATAATAAGTATCTCTTAAAATGTTTGCAGTAATGAAACATTTCAATATAATTGCAATTCAATATAGACAAAAACGCGCATGTGCAGATGTTCTCTTCTTCTCCTGTTTTGTTTAATGGCAGTTTACTCCCCAGTTGCTGGCCGAGCGAATGAGCCCTATTGTAAACTGAACTAGCATCATTATGTAGGATTTGTGCATGCGTGGTACCGATTGGGTTTCTGGTACGGATTGGGTAGCGACAAGGCACACGATGGTTTTACCGCATAAAAACAGTCGCTTGTCCATCCGTAGTGTAGTTATATTAAATATAGGAGAAAGGATCCTGCTAAGTTTTAATTTGTTACTGAGGTGTCTGCACCAAGGGCCAGATTGAGAAGCGTTTAAAGTAAGAACGTCTCTGCATACAGAGAGAATGCCATTATTTGCGACTTCCTCACATACTCGTTGTCATCCTGCTTTCTTCCAGCTTACACTATTACTTCACTGCTTCCACAGCTGTCGTGCTGAAATGTTATCAAATTCAAAAGCTTAATGTCAGCGAACGCGACTTCAAAAGGATCCATAGCTGCAGGCCGTGGTCTGCCCTACTCGCTGGGCAATATTCTTGATTCTGCCAACACTCTGATCATCAATGTACCTACTCTCAACTCTCCTCTTTCATGACCCATCAGTCATGAAAGGAGCTTCTCAATTCAGTAGAAACACTAGATTCGACTCTCATTTTTGAGTGAGTGCTGAAATCTCGCCTTACATGAAATGTCATCCCTCAAGTCATTTTCTCCCCACTGTTGCTCTTAACTTTTATAATTGACCTTAAGCCACAGGAAAATTATTACAGCACTATATGTCTGACTTTTACCTTCTGATGCTTACGTGGCTCGCACCGAGTCTAACACAACTCGTTAGTAACTGGATTGTAAGTAGAGGGCGTATGGCCCTACATCGTTATGGCATGTGATTATATCACACCATCTATGCTCAGCATTTCTAAAAATGTTTTCAGTTTCAGACCTAAGTCTTAGGAGAATAAAAGCTTTAAGATTCTAATTAATTACGGATAAATGAATAAAACCGGATCTCTTGTCCTGATCTTACTGAATTTGGTTTATCACATTGTGCTAGTATTGCAGACGGTAATCATTTATGAAGCGTTGGGTTTGTCAGTGAATCTATGTCATAAACTGTGCGTTGGGTTTGATGGGTTGTACAAACTTTTTGGATGGTCTGTGCACAGCGAGCCAAGAAGCACTGATGCCACACCAGTTAGTTACTAATTACTTGTCCAAGAAAGTAATCCTGTTACTTTACAGATTACTTATTTTCAAAAGTAATTAGTTACTTTATTACTTAGTTACTTTTTACAAACATGATACACAACCTGAATACATTATAAAGCAATAGACCTTTCAGCCCAATTCAATTTTTTTTTTGCAAAATCCATCATATAAAATTTAATTTAATAAAAAAAAAGTCTCTTTTTAAAACTTGTTTTATTAGTTTACATTTTTTTAAATGTATGTGCATTGCATCAAGCAAAAATGAAATTGTATGCTACAGTAATTTACTTGAAGAAATTTGTTTAACATTTAAACCTATTTTCTGCATATAGCAGCATATAAAATAAAATCATGTTTTGTGTTTAGACTCACTCTTTCAAATAGATGAAGTAAAACACAGCAGAAAATAAATAAAAGCAAAGATTCAGCTGCACAAGTCCTGTTGCTCTTGTTTAGCAGGAGTTGGGTCGGTGCAGGTTTGCCCTGGTGGAGGTTTGCCCTGGTGGAGGTTTGCCCTGGTGCAGGTTTGCCCTGGTGCAGGTTTGCCCTGGTGCAGGGCACAGCGGACACAAATGTTTTTGCTTTTTACGGAATCAAACTCAAAGTAATGTAAGTACGTCCACGCTTTAAAAGCTGCATGGCCGTCCTCTCTCCCGCACTCCGTATTAACCATTGTTGATCTGCACACGTCTGTTGCTGCCACGGACGTCGCACGCTCGTACGTCATGAGACACTCTCACAAACAATCACGGTTTAGTATTGCAGTAACGCAGCGTGCTTACGGGAAAGTCACGGTAATCTAATTACTCTTTTGCAATAGTAATCCCTTACATTACACATTACTTCAAAAACAATCAGATTACAGTAACTGCCCATCTCTGCACAACACACTTGTTCCTGTTGCTTAAAACTCTTGTTTGTAGGAACTGGATTTAGGTTTTCTGCTGTGCCCAGTGTTCACTCACTTTATGAGAATAGTTTGCAACAAAGCAGTAAGAGAAAGGTCCAATAGCAGTTCTTTAACTTTGTGTAGTTTCTGCTGATTTAATGTATATACTAACTAAATGCGGACACTGTTCAGTACAATCAGTGGATCAACTGCACAGCATGTGCAGCAGCTAGCGTTCTTAAAGGTCCCAGTCAAAAGAAAAGAATAAATTAAAATGTTGCAGTCTTGAGGGAACAGTGTTATTGTCAACTTTATACAACAAAGGTTTGAAGGATCCATATTTTGAATCGCACACGAGAACAAAGACTTTGGGGATTTAGAAATTTGCGCTCGTCTTGTTGAGTGAATTTTAGAGACTTTGAAATTCAAACAAGTCTTTAATAATCAATCAAGGCGGGTTTTTTGTGTTGCATTCAAACCGAGTGTCAAAGTTCAAAGTATTATTTAAATTTTCTTTCTTGCTTCTGCGAGGTCTAGTCATACTGTAGGCGCCTATATGTGGATTTTTTCTTTACAACATTTAAAAGAAATATTTATAGACTTGTAAAACCTGGAACAATGCCAGATATACATTAAGAGTTTTCAGTGAATTTCACTGACCCGCAGAGGACTGAAAATCATCGAGTCAGTCTGAGATTACTTAAAAACAACGTGACTGCTGAAATCCACAGAGGAACAGTGGCGAGCTCGCCAACATTCTCGGAACAGCTTACCTGAGACGTACATCAAATAAAGCCAAAAAGTAAAGTAACTGGTTATTGGTTACTGGTTAATTATTACTGGTTGTCTCCCTTTTAATGTTGTTGGAATTTCAGTGTGCATAAGCGCTTGCAGGACAGGAAAACAAAGGAAGTGAGTAAATAAGCTACTGTGGTTGTCTGCTTAAAAATATGATTAATGTGATTAAAGCTTAAGCAGGATGTCTGCTTTGATTAACTGATAAATCACTTAAGCACCTCGAGCTCTATTAAATGCTGTATTTGCAGATTAGAGTCAGATATTGCATACCTGTACTATATAAATATAAATGTTTAATACGCATCTTTTTTGGCCTGATAGTTGACATCTTTTATTTATTTTATATATATATATATATATATATATATATATATATATATATATATATATATATATATATTACACACACAAGCATATAGGCTTTATATAGCAATGTCAGATATGAAATATCATAACATAATGGGAAAATACAGGCAATGTCATCGCTAAGAACACTCATTGCATATTTATGAACATTGTCTGTTTCATATTCCCATTTCCCATGTCAGGGAAAGTTTTACAAGAGCTGCTCATGCCTTGACAAATTACAGTGCGCCCATACTATAGGGTATTAGAAGACAGTGGCATAGCCGTGTGCAGAAGAACATGAGTGAGTGTGCAGCAGACATCCCTACTCAGTTTTGCCAGGTTTGACACTTGGTTGAAATTGTTCTTAAAGAGTGAAAGAACCGTGGGGCAAAAAAAAAAAAAAAAAGCCTGTGACATGTGTAACTGTCAGGATAAAGTTACATGCCATCAAAACAGCTGCACCCTTCACTCTCCTTTGTTGCGATGTATTGATGGCACAAAGAGAATGTGTTTTAGAATGAAGTATTGTGGTTTATCTTGCCCTCAACCATAATTGAGTGTGCCAGCTTCCAGAGTAAATAGTCTTGTGGAATGAATGTTGGATAAAATAGCTCCAGAGCTCTGTTTACTCGAAGTGGAGGAGAAGAAAGACTGTTGTCTTATCTCTTGGCAAATGATGCAAGTTTGCCAGCACGCCCCGAGTAATAAAACGGGTCCATCGCTGCACTTGTCGTCGTTTGTTCCGAGAAGCTGCCTGCTTTTTCAGTCTGTTAAGTGTTTGATATGAAAACAGATATCTCTGTTCTTGTTTGTTTCTTTTTGGGGAAAGATGTAGGGCTAGAGCTTCATTGATGGCTGTCGTTTGCTTTTGCTTACAACCTGATGAAAAGCTTCCTCGTGGCTCTCTGCAGCTCGTCGCACAGCAGGTGTTCCCTATTTGTTTATTGTGCTGTTGGCCAGCTTGAAGACGGGCGGCCATGTTGTTGACTTCAATGAGATTTCCTCTCCCCGTGATTCCACAAATGAAATGTGAATCTGCCTGGAGAAACTTACCTACCTACATGGCTCGAGCTCAGGATTGAACCATACGAGGCTAATGGGCCTCATCGCTTGCATTGCTGTAATGCAGAAGTGCAAGCATAAAGTAGTAGGTGCATACCTCCATGTGGCTTCTTTACTGTGTACAACTTGTCTGCCATATACAGCAAAGTCATCAGCTGGTGTCTTTGATCTGTCATAGCTAGTAGCGTTCTGGGAAGCTTGAGCTGCAGGTCAGCCCACTGGGACTCTGCAGGAAGTCTTTCCCCAAGACATGAGGAATTACACTTATCTTTCATTCGCAGCTATATTGGCTAATCTTATCTAAGCGACTAAGAACAGACTTGCGTATTATTCGCTCACCCTTAGCAAAGGCTTGCAGGTAGGAAGTATTTGGGAGTGTGCTCCGTTTGGGTGAGAAAAGGATTATGGATTGAACAGTCTCTCTTTGGTATTGTTCTTCCATATGAATATCTTTTTTTAAGCTTTTGATTTTTCTTTCTCTTTGCCTGGATATAGCTGGGTTATAGCATAGAAAAGGTGCCAAAGCACTCATTTTAACCACTGTCTGAACTTCCCGGCACTGAAGTACAAAGTCTTTTGAAATTGTTGTGTAGAAAGTGGCTCTAGGACACTTGTTTTTTCACAGTAAGATATATTTTGAGTTCTGCCTTTATGCCAGGATGCAGTAGACCTTCAGAAACGCTTGCTGTAAGATATAAAACAATACACTTTAATTGGGCTAGACTAGTTGGTCTGAGGCTGTTTTCCAAAGATTGGGGTACACAGTACCAATTTAGGAAAAAAGATATTATGCTACAGCATACAGAGACTTTGAAAAACGACTGTTTTGTGATAAAAGTCGCTCATGTGGATGTAGGTATGTGAAAGCGGAACCATAGATAATTATAACTTGATATCAGAAAACTGAAGATAAGTTTACCCGTGCAGCATGATGGTACAAGCACCATAAAGCACTAAAGTTTTTTAAATATGCCAAAGTTTTTAAAACAAAAAATTGTGTTTTTACATACAAATTTGATCCTGTCACGGCGAGTGAGAAGAGCCGTGTAGAAAAGGAAAAGGAGGATCCACACGCAGGCAGTCGTGAAGGTGTAAAAGGTGATTTATTGGACACAAAAGGAGAGGCAAACGGCAACACGGAGAACTAAACTATACTGGGAAACAACTAAAACTACAAAGCACAAACCTGAATGAGAATGAGCAGAGGAGAATGATGATGGACAGCAGGGAGAACACACGGGTGAGACATGGTAGATACACAGACGGACCAGCAACTACAATAACGGAGGACATGACTTAAATACACCCAGAGAAACACAGGGGAATTACACACAGGTGGTGGACACAGCTGGGAATGATCAACAAGACGAGACAGAGGTAAAACTGAACACACTCACATGAAACCCAGACCTTCACAATAAAACAGGAAATGAGAACACCACACCAAGACGCAGACCTGACACTGAGAGACAGACAGAATGACACATGGAACCTGAACTAAACTAAATGTGAGATACAACAGAACAAATCCTTAAACATGAAACTCAAATAATAATCATAATCATCATCATAAACACCACAAGAGAACAAGAAAACAATCCCTGATGCAAACTAAAACCAAAACATAATAAACTCAAAATACTGGGTCCAACGGACCCAGAACCGTGACAGTACCCCCCCTCCAAGGGCTGGCTCCCGACAGCCCCAAACAGAAAACAGAACAAAACCGAGCACCAGACCAGGGCGGGCGGAGGGGGCCCAGGAAGGAGGGACAGAGACCAAACAAAAAAAAACAAGGAGCACAAGAGTCCAGAACCAAAACACGACTGTGCACTAGTCCATAACACAGTCAGGGGGCCGACCATGCACACAGCAACGGCGGCGACGGGCAAACAGTTCAGGAGGCCGACCGTGCACACGGCAACGGCGGCGACGGGCAAACAGTTCAGGAGGCCGACCGTGCACACGGCAACGGCAGCGACGGGCAAACAGTTCAGGAGGCCGACCGTGCACACGGCAACGGCGGCGACGGAGCAGGTCCGGGGGCCGACCGTGCGGACGGCAACGGCGGCGCGAATGCAGTTCTGGAGGCCGGCAATGCGGAAGGTAGTGGCGGCGCGTAGGAGGTCGTCCACGCAGAAGGCGGGGGTGGCAACAGAAGTCCGGAGGGCGGCCACGATGCCAGCGGCGGCGACAAACCTTTTCCGGAGGCCGTCCCCGAAGGCCATGATGCCACCTAATAGGCCTGGAAAACGGCCGGCAGAGGCTAGGCGGAACAGGTCGAGCTGGCTCTGACGGCGGCGTGGCAACCACAGGACCAGGCGAGGCAGGACCAGGCGAGGCAGGACCAGGCGAGGCCGGAC
The DNA here is from genome assembly GCF_057382095.1 of Aulonocara sp. 'chitande type north' Nkhata Bay. Lineage (NCBI taxonomy): Eukaryota > Metazoa > Chordata > Actinopteri > Cichliformes > Cichlidae > Aulonocara > Aulonocara sp. 'chitande type north' Nkhata Bay. The sequence goes on along the minus strand of NC_141353.1, from coordinate 31,188,647 downwards.
CAGACGAGGCTGAAGTGAAGGCCGGACCAGACGAGGCTGAAGCTGAAGCCCGGACCAGACGAGGCTGAAGCTGAAGCCCGGACCAGACGAGGCTGAAGCTGAAGCCGAAGCCGGAGCGGAGGCTGGACCAGACGACGGCGTGGGCGGAGCTGATGGAGCAGCAGGCAGCTGAATGGGCCCCTCGGACCCTCCAGCGGAGACGCGAGGCTGGACGGGCCCCTCGGACCCTCCAGCTGACGTGGCATGAGGCTGGTGCGGTTCTCCTGAACCCCCAGCTGACGTGGCATGAGGCTGGACGGGCTCCTCGGGCCCTCCAGCAGACGTGGCTTGAGGCTGGCTGGGTTCATCAGAACCCCCAGCAGACGAGACTTGAGGCTGGCTGGGTTCTCCAGAACCCCCAGCAGACGAGACTTGAGGCTGGCTGGGTCCTCCAGAACCCCCAGCAGACGAAACATGAGGCTGGCTGGGTCCTCCAGAACCCCCAGCAGACGAGACTTGAGGCTGGCTGGGTTCTCCAGAACCCCCAGCTGACGAAACTTGAGGCTGGACGGGCTCCTCTGGCCCTCCAGTGGAAACAGACACTGAAGCAGCAGGTACGGAGACCTCCGCCAGTGTGGACACTGGCTGGGACTGAGCAGCACAGTGGCTAGACTCAGGCAGCAACAGTGGGATGCAGTCCTCAGAGGGCTGAAAGTGTTCCCTAATACACTCAGCAGAGGACGGAGGCGGACGGGTGAACTCACTTGAACTCTCAAGGGGTGCTGAGAGCTGAGACTGTTCTGGTGAGTTCTCCGGTGAGGCTGCTGGCGCTGGCGTCTTGACCTCTAGGGGTCCAGAGTTGGCTGGTGACTGACACCCAGCCTCTGGGGAGGCCCTAGAGGGAGCAACTGTCTCTGACATGGCCAGCTTAAGAGAACCAGCAGATATTGTGGTGAAGTGTGTTCCCTGCTTAGAACGAGACAGTGAGGATGGAGGCTGAATGAACGAGTGGGTAGGCTGCTGAACTGGTGGCAACTGAGCTACAGGTGGCGAAGTTGTAATAGGTGGTGGAGTGGCTGACTGAACTGAGGGCAGCTGGGCTGCTGGCTGAACTGAGGGCAGCTGGGCTGCTGGCTGAACTGAGGGCAGCTGGGCTGCTGGCTGAACTGAGGGCAGCTGGGCTGCTGGCTGAACTGAGGGCAGCTGGGCTGCTGGCTGAACTGATAACTGTACTGCAGACCCAACGTTAAACTGTGGTGAAAGTGTGGATGGGAGAACATTATCAGGAAAAACACAGAGCGTGGGCATAGGAGAAACAGTCTTTGAAGCAGTGGCCATGGGTGAGACAGAAAAATCATTGTTATCCTCAGTAGATACGCAAAAAATAGTCCCAGAAACAACAGTCACAGAAGCAACAGAGTCAACAAAAGTGTCCCTTTCACTCACCACAGCCGGCTGCTCTGACATTCTGAACTCCGGCTGTGGGGTGCCGCGCCAGCGGCGCAAACGTCGCTTCCTCCGTGGAGACGGCTCCGATGGGCCGGGTAACTCCTCATCCGGCGGTACGGACGGCACGTCCTCCGTTGAAGCGAGCGGGCAAGCAATAGCGGCGGGGGGTTGGAGGTGTAGTTCGTGGAGGATGAAGTTTTGCACGAGCGGGTGCAGTGAGTCCAATAGCCAGGGATAATCAGAAATAAGCTGTTGCAGCCTGACTTCCAGAACGTAGAGAAACGCTTCTCCCTCATGCTCGAGCCATAGGTTGATTAGTTTTGACACTGAGTCCGTTATGAGCTTTCGAAGCTCTGTGGGTGGGGTGAATGCCGCTGGATCCATATCTGGCTGGTCCGTACTGTCACGGCGAGTGAGAAGAGCCGTGTAGAAAAGGAAAAGGAGGATCCACACGCAGGCAGTCGTGAAGGTGTAAAAGGTGATTTATTGGACACAAAAGGAGAGGCAAACGGCAACACGGAGAACTAAACTATACTGGGAAACAACTAAAACTACAAAGCACAAACCTGAATGAGAATGAGCAGAGGAGAATGATGATGGACAGCAGGGAGAACACACGGGTGAGACATGGTAGATACACAGACGGACCAGCAACTACAATAACGGAGGACATGACTTAAATACACCCAGAGAAACACAGGGGAATTACACACAGGTGGTGGACACAGCTGGGAATGATCAACAAGACGAGACAGAGGTAAAACTGAACACACTCACATGAGACCCAGACCTTCACAATAAAACAGGAAATGAGAACACCACACCAAGACGCAGACCTGACACTGAGAGACAGACAGAATGACACATGGAACCTGAACTAAACTAAATGTGAGATACAACAGAGAACAAATCCTTAAACATGAAACTCAAATAATAATCATAATCATCATCATAAACACCACAAGAGAACAAGAAAACAATCCCTGATGCAAACTAAAACCAAAACATAATAAACTCAAAATACTGGGTCCAACGGACCCAGAACCGTGACAGATCCAGCCGGCCACAACATTAAAACCACTTCCTTTTTGATACTTTTGGACCCCGTGCTTGGGGCTTCTGGGTTTTCAGTGCCAGGTCTGCACTCTTAAAGTCTTTGTTTTTCTTTAGTCTTTCCTGAGGATAATGGTAGGGTAAGTTGTCCTGATGGAGGATATTTTCACACACTTCAAGCATGCCGAACAGCAATGTGTGCTTATATTCATCCATACATGAAGGGGTACAACACATAAACCAGCGGTCCCCAACCCCCGGGCGACAGACCGTGAGTCGTTTGGTGCCAGGCCGCAAGAGTTGAGGCTCGGGTGTGAAATTTATGGTTTTCAGGGTTTTAATTTTTTTTAGCGTTTTTATCGTTAACTCTGTTTCCCTGGGTGTTTTCTCATGTGTCATGAACACAAGCTCTTTTTTTTGGTACCGGTAATGGTTTTATTTTGTTGTATTTCTCCGCGACACCTTAAAGGCCTGTCCGTGAAAATATTGTCGGACATAAACCATAAAAAAGTTTGGGGACGGCTGACATAAAGTACTTTGAGAGCAATGACAGGCTTCCAAAAGCAACACAGGGTGCCTAAAGGTGATAAAACTAACAGTTTTTACCTTTTATTAGCCGTACCTTATATTCTATTAAGACGTTATTTTTTCACATAGCTCGATAAGTAATTAACTAAATTCTAACATTTTAATTTGTTATCGGACTGGATGCACTTTTATCATATTCTACAATAAACATAATTAGCATTTTAATAAAAACTGTTTAAAGAAAAAGAGTCTGAGCAGATATTTAATGCCACTATTGAAAAATAAGAAGGCATAGGCTCCTGTCTGTGGTATTCAAGGGTTTGGCGAATACATGAATGACTTTGAAGTCCAAGTCTTGATATCATGCAAGTGTAGTGTCTTGGCAGTCTCGTTGGCACCCACACAAGCTTCGGATTATGAGCTTGCAGCTACAGATGTAAAGACAAAAATCAGTGTTGCACTTTTATTTTCATATTGCTGGAGACTTGAATGGTGCAGTGGAGCTCCACATGCACGCCCTCTCTGATGCACTATACACTTCCCCCTGATGATATCAGTCAGGTTGTTTGCATCTCTCCTGCTGGTGATTTGGTGCTGTGTTCATCCACTCTGGCACCTCATAGATAAACTGTAGAGAAGCAGCAAACTGTAAAGATGACATTTCTTTCAGCCATTTATTAGACACGGAGAACATCAGATGCCAGGGTGCAGGAGGGTGACAAAGGTTTCTCTTGCGCTGGTCTGTCATTCAGTAGAAAAGCATGCCATGTTCCACTTAAGTATTTATCATTCATCCTCTCTGTGAATTCGGTTAGTGACATCCTCAGGCTTACTCTGCGTGGAGACTTGATCTTTTGTTTATCCCCCACAATGCGGCCTGTAACGGCAAGCGCCTGGCTCAGTAAATATTTGTCTCACTTGACAGAGATGAAGTGGAAAATGTACTCGTGCGACAACTGCACTAAATGCAGCTGTCTCAGGTTTTGATGAGGATGCAATTAACTTTGCGTTTTTATTCGAGTTCAGCAGAGAAAGTGCAAGTTCGAAACAGAATAGACGGTGACACATCCACTCCGCCCCCCACACCCCACCGTACATGTCCCCCTTTCCTGCCTGCCATACATGTGATTGAGAGTCACTAAGAGCTTGTCAGTGAGGGGAAATTAAATTATTATCCCATTTCATCGTGGGAGTTCTTCTCTGTGCTTTCATTTGTTCCTCATTTGTATTCTAGAAACAGGTGGAAATCATTAAAAACAACATCACCGTCTCACAGGTGGTAACTTCAGAATGCTTTCCTTGAAACTCTAAAAATGAGAAAAGATGTTGAAAAAATATTGTTCACCCTGTGACATTGCAAAGAGAGTTGATTTGACAACACATCTATGGCTGCACGTGCTGCCGACGCGTTCGACCTTGTGTAGGATGTAGCAGTTGCTCTACGTTAACCTTTTCCCTTACCGCTTTGTTTTAGTGATTTTCATGCTTGCTTTAAATGATTGCCATTCACGCTCAAAACAGCTGAATTTACCTAATTGTGGGACCGAAGGGTGAAAAACATGCCAAACCAAGCTGACGGATAAAGAAACAACATATGCTGCATTAGCATCTTAACCTGATAACGCAAATATTCACTTCAGCAATTAGGGATGAGATTACTGGCTTCTGAGGTTGCCATGGTAATCTTCCCAACTGTTTAGTGTTACCATTTCCACCTTAATATGGAAATTGTGTGTTACTGCATAAGTGTCCAGGGTGTACCCCGCTCCTCGGCCTATGACTGCTGGGGAATGGAGGATTTTTTTTTTTTTGTATGAATTTCCGATGCAGAGTGAAAAATTAAACACTTGCATGCTGTCCTGATTGTGACACTGCCCCCTGGTGATAATGAACAGCTGTTACAATTATCCTTTAGCTCAGTGCAGATGTAAATAGGATGTTTTGTCTCTTTAACTTGCTAACAGCTCATCAATTATGTAAGCAGAAGCTTTCAGTGTTACCTACTCTCATAATAAAAAAAGACTACACGTTCTGCTGCTGTGTTGCGGTGTGAGACTACAAGCTGCAGACCCACTGCACACCACAACACATGTAGCTTAGTCACCCAGACAAAATAATTTGTTCATTAAAATTGGTTATAAAAGAGAAACGCTGTAGAGAGCCATACATGACTGCTTTGTGTGTTAATTCCTGGGCTCCCAGCACCGCTGTCTTCATGCTCATTTTGTAAATACTCAAAAGCAGCTTATATGGAAAAGAAATGGCAATGAAACTTTACTAAATGTTTAAAATATATTATATCCCTCAAAAGACTCTACTTACTCAAACTGGCTGCTTTGGTTTTATTTAAGTCAACATATTGCTTTAAGGAGAAACTTTATGATGAAGAATTTCAGCAATTTCAGCAAATTTTCCACATGGTTATGTTTATAACTATAATAATTGTACTCACTGTAATTGTGATATGATTTTGTGTGGCTGTCATCTTTCTCCTAATTAGAACATTAATTACACTAAGAACACCTAAATTGGTTGGCACATGCAATTTTCACCCAAAACCAAAACAATCAGCTAAAAAAGGCTTGGATGCTTTGAACACTAAGCTCTGCTGTTTTTCTATCCCAATATGCTTTGAACTTGGAGGATATTTTTGTGCTTTTTACATCCATTTCCTGTCTTTGGTGTTTAGTGTAGTTTTAATCCATGAAAGCTGATCTGAATGTAGGAATGTTCATTCCATAACTCATACTCATCAGTCATCAGACTTTTAGGGAAGAAAGGTTCTAGTAAAAGATTGTATTTTTAATGTATTCGACTGACTGTATTCTGGTCCATTCTTAGTAATACCCAGCTCCAGATTTTTATTCTAGAAGGTGTCTGTGAAGGTTCTCAGTGATCGACTAGACTTGGGTGTCCATCTGCATCTAAAGGACAAAGGTCCCTCTTTCGAGGATGCCAATGTTCACATTTTGGACAGAGAAGGCAGATGGTTTGAAAGAGGAGTGAAAGAAGCCATCTGTGTCCACTGTGAACGACCATCTTTGAACAGAGGCGGTGGCTTACGACACCAACTGTCTGCCATCTTTTATCCAGTTTTGAGATCCCTTCCCAGACACCTTAACTCCGACTCACATCCTGGGCCATCTGACCTCAAGAAATCACGTGATAGGGTGGGGCTAGGTTTCATAGTGGGTTCACCCGAAACCTTGTTTGATTGTGGTCCACATCCGTTTTCACACCTTGGCTTGTGTGATTAGGTAGGGGGTCCATGACCCTCTTGGGGGGACACTCCCACAGGGCTTAAATCTGGGACTCTCCACCAGTTACTCTTCGAAGTTTCTTGGATGAGAGGTGAAACGTCTTCAAACTTAAAGAAGTCCAGACGTTTTTCTTTCCAAGCGCCTTAGACTATTCTAGTGGATCTTTGCATGTTTTCCTGGTATTGCTATCTTATGCTGAGCTTTGATGCGAATCCTCAGTTCATCCTCTGTCTGAAACCCATGACCTTACTTATCTTTCTTAAAGTCATGCTTGTGACTGTCTGCCCCTTTAGCAGGGTTTGACCAGCTGGTGGGTGGGGCTTCAGTAGCCTCATCACCATATTAGAGTCATCCCTCCACTCTGACATCATGCAAATGTCAGAGTAGAAAAACTATGTGAAACAGAGTGTTTAAAGCAATAAAACACCCAAGCTTCTGGCTGACGGGGATTAATTATGCATACACAATTAATTCTTATTGTGTGAAACTTTGGCCATGCTTAACATGAGCATTCTCCATTTTAACATCATGATGCAAATTATGGAAAAGCCTGATAGGACCACTTTACATTTAGGTAAAAGATCATGACGATAAGATTGATCTTGCATGTGACATTGTTGCCTACCTATTAATTACATTTGGCCAAACAGTTTGCTGAATAATAAATGCGTTTTGTATTCTTCTGTGACATATTTATGAGCCTTACACGCTAACATAAAATGCTGTTTAGCTTGTACAACATGTTCTCGTGCTGTTTATAGAAGGTTATTTTATTTATGACTGTGTTACTAATTGATTTTTGTGTTTCAGCTCATCTTTTACAGCTTCTTCATTTGCCATTTAAAGAAATTAAGCCCTGAATAATTACCCTTATGAAAGCTGTCTTTTTTTTTTCTTCTTTTTCTTGCAGCTACTGGGTCATAGTCTGAAATGTAATGAACAGTTTGAGCCAGATCATTAGTCGACAGCTTTAGCCAAATAAGCACAAAGAAAGCATATGAAGAAAAGCATTAATTATTAATTCATTTCACTTAGACTTTGGAAACTATTCAAAGTACTGGAATGGGACCAGATGTCACCAAATGGGATTTAAAAGAGTGTTTAATTCCTTTACTCCCCCTCCTGACTGACTCTCTTTTTCCATTCATTTGACATTATGTGCCCATAGAGCAAATCTACATGCTTGCGTGCTTACTAAGTGCACCAGAAGAAAACAAATCAGATACCTTTTATTCACTTATGTTCTTATGCTCATTAAAAAAAAACAACTTTGTACTTTGAACACTCCAGGCCACAAAAATCTTTTCACTCAGTGCTTCTTTTCACAGAAAAGAGTTAAGATTTGAAGACTTGTCTAAACCTATTACTTGCCCCTGCACTGCTCCATAATGGACTGGCCAGATTGGACATTGTCACTTTTTTTTCTGTCCGTCTTTATTCCGAGCAAGCCCAGCGAACCTAGAAGACTCTTGTCTGTGGTCAAATTGAGGTCCATGTGCAATCAGCAATCACATCAACCTATTAAAGTCCAGCTAAGTAAAGTATTCTGGCTTTCCTGTCAAAGACTCATATGAAATTTGCCTTATTACTTTTCAACTGTTGTGGTGGTTGACACGGTGATTGATATCAGTCAACAATTTATCAGCAAATATCAAAATATTATAAAAGAAATGCTCATATCAGTTTCCTGCAGCTGCTGACCTTCAACTTGCATGTTTTGTGCAAACAAAAATATGTTTGTCTTAAGAGTGAGGCAGAGGTGATGAGGAGATGGGCTTCCACAGTTGGTGCCACTCACACAGCTAAGAACAGGAAACGGTTTGCACAGGGTCACCGAAACTTGATAACAGAAGATTGAAAAATGTTTCCTATTCTGATACGTCTTGATTTCTGCTGCAACATTCATATGGTAGGGTTGGAATTTGGCATAAACAAAATAAAATAGTGATTCATCCTGCCTCGTTTCAACAGGTCAGGCTGATGGCGGTGCAATACTTTTGGGCACTCTTAGTACCAACAGAGCATCGTTTAAACACCACAGCCTACCTGAGTATTGTTGTTGACCATGCCCATCCACACCACAGTGTACCAATCTTTTCAAGCCTGCTGGCTTCATGGTTTTAGCATGTCTCAAAGCTGATATCATCACCAACTGTTGTCTAATTGAGGACCACATGCCGTCGGCAAGCGCGTGAACCCACCAAGTCCAGCTATAAGACCCAGAAGTACAGTATTTTGGCTTTCCTGTCATGACATTAAATGTGGCTTTATTTTGGCTCATTATTCAAACAATAGTTGACACGGGTCCACACAAGTATAAAGAAAATAAAAACATATTAAATCCTGCCTTTCCCCCTACCTGTATATAATCTTTAAGTCTAATTGGAAGTTCTGTACCATTTCAGTTAAAACAGCACTTATTCTGATTAGTCTTTTATCGAGTTAGACGAGGGCGTGCTACAGCATTTGCAAACAATGACACAGTTTGCTAAATAATAGCTGCATTTAAGAAAAACAGAGACGTTAATTCAGAGAATATCAGCTCTACAAAGAAAAAACTAATGGAGAAAACCAGGGAAATACATTTATTGTTTTTGTTTTTTTCCCCCTTGAACTGTACTCATTAAAGAGGGGTTTCTGTTTTGCACAAAACTATTGATTATCTCATCCCTAATGGTTGCAGCCACTTTCATAAAATACTTCTTTACAGTCCTTAAAATTGTTATTACCCAGAAACCATTAACTACAGAAGCTCCATCTTCTTATGTTCAAAGTTTATTTCCTTTCCTTGTTCACATTACATTGATTTCCTTTCCCCCTCTTTCCCAGCACACAGTAGTGCTCTGTAGTCTGACACATGCAAACATGTACAGCCTAAATGATATCTCACCAATGTGAGCTTAATTGAATGGCTTTCACACTGTAGTAACACATATATATACAAACAGCTGTGACTTACCAGTGTTTTCTACAGTTATTGCCTGTTTTACATTTAACTGGTTTGCCACATTTCCTTATTAATATAGCACAATATATGCTACTGCTGGGTTCATGTTAATGTGAGAAGGACTATAAAAATGTTGCTTGTTTTGAAATGGAAGCATTTCTGATAGTGTTTTACTTACTGGAAACTTCCTTTAATGTTAATTGGATATTTTTCTATTAATTTCAATAAACTATACAGTGTATATACAAGCACAGCAGATATTCCTAATGAAATTACAATGGGAAACCATTATCTGTCTTTATGGGGCGTAATAGAGGATTTGTAAAGGTTAAAATGAAAAGCAAGTGTTGTTTTGACCATTTTTATCTATATGATTTGTGTGAGTGTTTAGTTTTGTTACAGCATGAAAAATAATTTAACTTCACTGCAAATGCGACCAAAACAAATCTCTGTATTCGGTTGTCCTTTGTGATAAACTATCTCTAAAAACAGAGCGGAGAATGGCAAAAACGGTGTTGCACGTCTGGATAATAGAATGACAAATCAAAGCAGATGTAATGACAAAGAGAGGATGATAAACCAAGAAAAGCATCAATGTGCAGTAACAGCCTCAGAGCTTAAAGCTGCCTCAAGTAAACAAACCGGTGTTTGCTCTAAATAGTACGATGTCCTATTGCAGCATTCACTCACAGATAATATCGTAAAGGATTTCCAGTTCCAGATGTAAACATTAACTGAAACCTCAACCCTAAAATCAAGTTCCAGCATTTAAAAAGCCCTTCTGAAGAGATTAGGAGTTGTAATAAAATGCCACAAATCTGTTTTCACATGCCTGTGTCGTACTCCTAAAACCTCTTTCACACTCAAAATCTTTGTGTCAGACAACAATGTGTTCTGTGCAAAAGGGTCACGGTAAAAATGCACATCAAATAAATGTCCGAACAAAGATCAATGTCAGTTGAGCATATCATAACTGCATCATGTGTAAACATTATTTTTATTTTTTTTGCTTTGATGTTACGTGTGCTGGGAAGCTTTTTTCCCCCACTTTGGTAGATTTTTAGCCGTAGTAGTCAACAACATTTTTGTCCAATGTCCCTGAGAGCAAATGTTCTGTCCCATTAAGTATTTAGACAGAGCCTTGGAACAGACAGAAGACCTCTGCCTACCTGTGAAAGTGTGGCAGAGATGTAGCTTGAAAAAGAGGCCATGGAGGATATGATCAAGCTTTAGTTCTGAATAAAAGCCTAGTGTCTAAGTTTTGTACAGTCTGAACCTGATCAATAGTTTCCTGATTCAGGCGAGTTAAAAAGGCTGTTACATTAATCCAGGGATGATGAGATGAATGTCTGTCTTCACAAAGCTTGCGAAATTGCTTAAAAAAAAGTGGTATCCATCTTAACTTTTGATGTGCTGCTTAATACTTAGATTAATGTCAAACCAGAGGTCAAGAGTACTGGGTACAGGCTCAGTATGATCCAAAAGGGAGACTGCTGACGGAAGATTTGTTATGCCACATGCTAGGCCCCAGTATCAAGTATCTTTAGAAATTTTTTTTTTTTTTTTTACATCCAGGTTTTGACATTAAAAGATGGGCAAAGAGAACTCTGCTTAATGGGATTTGATCAGTGGGTCAGGCATAGGGCTGGGTATTGTCACTGATTTCTAGAATCGATTCGATTCCGATTCACAAGGTCCCGAATCGATTCGATCCACGATTCGATTCGAATCGGGGAAATTTTGCCTCAGACAGTCAGAAATATTATAATTCAGATCATGCATCAGTACATTTCCATAGTTTTATATCTGTAAAAAAGAAAACTGACACTTGCCAGACTTTATCAAAGGTGTAAGCATCACAGCAGATGCCTTTGTGTCAAAGTAGCTGAAGATAAAACACAGAAAAACATGAAGGTGATTTTCCTGGGATTTTATAAAAATATTCTGCAGTACATCAAAAACGAAAGAAAACCATTAATCAACATATGAACATTACCTGATGCTGCTGAAGTGAAGCAGAGTAAAGTTACAGAGGTTTGATTAGAGACACAGCTAAGCGATTTGCAATTTTGCAAATATATATATATATATATATATATATATATACCTCCCCCACCCTCATTCAGATCTGGCGTTTGGAATTATTTTGGTTTTCATGTGACGTATGACCCTGAAGGTAAGTGAGTCATGGACTAAAGTAAAACAGTATGTTGGATTTGCCATGCAATGCTCAATTACATGGGTGGGAGCTAGTGTGTTAGCGCAGTTAGCTCGTTAACGTGTTGGCCGTCTAGCCCCATGCACGGGGCGATCGGCGGTAGCTCGTTAACGGAGATTTGCCGTGTTGTGGCGTTAAGGTCATTTCAACGAGATTAACCTGAAAGCACTAGTGGGAACACAACGAATATGACTGCACATTTACGCCGACATCATCCTAGTGCAAAGACAAAAACAACAAGCATGCTACTAACTTTAGCCGAGTCATTTAGACAGCTGTTAGCACACGATTCTCCTTATGCTGCTGAGAATATAGCCCAGAAGAAGCGGATAGTATAGCTTTTATTTTGGAAAGAGACATTTCTCTGTAATAAACTCTCTTTTCCAAAGATGAGTGATTCCTCAATCAGATACAGGGCTCGCAATATCGCTAGCCCGACGTCCTGGAGCTAGCGATTTTTCCAGTCAGGCTACTAAAATCTATCTCTGCCCTGCCCGTCGGGCTATTGTAGGAAAAATATATGTCAATGCTTTTGCATTCTTTCAGAAATGTAGCTGGGTAATTATGTCATTGGCATCGGTGAGCCACTGTCAATATGTGACATATTGAAATCGCGTGTAATCGCGTATATATATATGTATATATGTATATATATGTATATATATGTATATATATATGTATATATATATACATATACATATATATATATAATATACATATACATATATATAATATACATATAATGTGTATATGTATATATATGTGAAGGACACCAGAGGAAGTGGCACTAAGGCTTTGATTGCTTTTATTTATCAGTTAAATAACATTTAAAAAAAAAACCTTGCCTAAACCTAAAGTGCAAGCTTGGTTCAGAAGTGAATGGATACTGGTTAAAGTGGTTTACATACACACATTTTAGCCAATCTGTATCCAGTGCCATAGCACATGCTCCCATCCTCAAACATGTAATGCATGACATGGCCTACGGTACTGTGGAGACTGCAAGCCTTATACTTAATACGAGCGACCTAAGTTGACCAGGTTTTATATTAAGGTAAAAATTGTCTAGAGTGAAGAAAACATCAAGCAAGTCCAAATTGTTTTGTCATAATGCACATCTAGCAAAGCACAATGTCACTTTTTACCATATTCAACACATCAGTTCAGCACTACACTTGTGATCTCAGGTAAAAACCAATGTTAAGCTATATATAGCAAGAGAGCAATTAACAACCTCTGTCCCGAGGACCTAAAAAGAACACAGAAGGAGACAAGTGCTGGTCCTCGAGCACAATGTTAAACCTATCTCACAGACACACACCATTATGCTGATCAATCCAAGAAAAAGCCGGCAGTGTTTGGGCAGCACCGTCTCATTGTGTGAGTTGGTGTCCGATTATAGATTACAGACTCTACCTCGGGGACAGCGCAAAGCCCATCCTGAGTTTGAGTTACAGCTTATTTCGCGGTTCTTCTGTAGTAAGCCCCTTGCATCGATCTCCCGGGGTTGCTGAAACGAGCTCTCTTTTTGCATTCACTTCCCTGAAGGCTGGACCTAAATTACCTTCTACCCCCACAAGTTATCATTCTGGTGTTGCCCTTAAAACCCCACGTCCCTTAGTGGGCTTGACAAAATCACAAGGCTTTCAACAGTTTTCTACCCCCCCATTATGTACGTTTTGACAGGAGCTTTTTGCAGTCTCTTTTCTGGTGTAGAAAGTGTCTGAGCATAAAATAGCAAGAAGTCTGTCTGGTCTCGAAACCAGTTCTATTATGGAAATGGTTCAGGGCTCCCAAATCTAATCTTGGCTGATGTCATGTCAAACTTCAATGCATCTGTCTCACTTCATCTTCCTCACTCACATTCTTTTTTTCTTTCCAAACAACTTATCTCTCACTGGTGTTTCTCTTTTGATTTTCATTCCACTTCCTTTTATCTCTTCCCTCTCTGTGACTCTGTTTATTTCCTCCCTTTTTCCACCCTCTTCATCTCTTCTGAACGATTCCTCTTTTGTTATTCTAATTGTGACAGCTACATCAAAAGTGATAGCTTGCGTTTCTGGCAGAGATATGAGAGAAATGGTATTCATTAGCAATAATTCATTCACAGAATGACTTGGTAATACAATCTTTGAAAACAGTTGTTTCTTCCACATTTCAGAGTTTGGAGAAAGTTTGACTCTGTTAAACGCTATTTTTACAAGGTGCATAAGTATCAGCCTGCAGGCTGTAAAAATTGCAAACCTCAAGTCCCAGCTTCCTGCTACGATATTCTAGTTTTGTTCCCTCCACTTCTACGCAATCAAGCAGACACTGATACTGAGGCCCGCCATCTGAAAATCTTGTAACCAGCATGTGGTCTCCTTCATGCTGCTCTCTCAGCTGTTGGATGGCACTTCCAGGGTCAAGCAGTGAGTGCCTCCCCCATCAGCTAAAACCAAATGCTGAACAGATGCTGTGCTGCCAGGTCCGTCTGTCTGCTTCAGGGTGTGATGGACTGGTGTTTTGTCAGTCGGTCCACCTTAGCCTTTAATGGGCTACCATTTAGTCAGTAGGTCTCAATATTTAATGTGCTAGTGCTTTGTTCATCTGTTTGAGGCAGTAAGCGCTCAGCAACTAAATGCTGACATCTGGGTTTTGTTTTTGTTTTGGAAACTGCTTGACCAGTGACTAAGTCGATTCACTGTTTGAAAGTAATTGTACTACCATTTTGTTGTCATGTTACTTTGAGGCAGTGTCAGTAGTTGTTCAAACTGTGAAGGATATGAGAAAATTAATACAGTATGGCATACTTCATTTATGCTAAAAGTGCAACTTCTCCAATGGTTATTTGTGGCTATCGCAAAAGGGAAGTCGGCCCATTTTAAAATCAAAAGCCACCAGATATGAAATTAGTTGGGGTTCCCATATGGAAAAGATATATATAAATCTTATAAAGTTTGTATCTGTCTTGTGTGAAACTTGTATGAAAAGCCTACAAGAGTGAAAACAGATATAAGATCCCTTGAAAAATTATATAAATGAAACTTGTATGTTTTGGATACTTACTAAAACAATATATGAAAGTAATGAGAAAGTGGCCATTTTCATGAGTGAATCATATAAGCCTTATATGATTCACTATATGAAGCAAGCCAAATCTGATGCAAGTCTTTTATAAGTTTTTTCTATTTCTTTTCCATATGGGTTAGTTCAGCAACACCATAAAGACTGAAAGATTAAATGAGACTAAGTGGTGGCAGAGTTGTTCTTGGTTTAAAAACAAAGTAAACAAAACCCAACTCTTTACATCTGGCAAAATCAGGTCTTTGCTAGAGACTCCTTCACGGTTGTAAATAGAGGATTTCACAATATGGGACAAACCACTGGTTACTCAAGAACAGGAAGGCCAGATTAGGCTTTGTCAGAAAAATGTAAACATGCCTGTGTAGTTCTTTGACCAGATAACACCAAGACTAAGAATTTACTAGAATGATAGGAAGAGATAAGTGTGGAGAAGGAAAGAGCAGGACTCGGTGCATTCCACTTCATCTGTCAAACATGGTGGAAGTGGGCATGTTTGGCTGCCATTGGAACCTAGTCACTGGTGTTTATTGCTGGTGTGACTGCAGATAAAAGTGGCAGGATGAATTCTGAAGTGTTGAGGGCTATACTATCTGCTCAGACTCAGCCAAATACTGTAAAAGTGATCAGACGGTGCTTCACAGTGCAGGTGGATTATGACACAGAGCATGCTGCAGCAGCAGCCCAAGAGTTATTTAAGACTATCCCTTTTCTTTGCCTGATCTCAGTCCAGGGGAGAATGCCTTTGAGTTACTCAAGACAACATTGATTGCAGAGAAACCAACGGGCTGGGTGTCTGACCCAGCGGTTTTGAGTTATTCAGCATCTTTGTTTCTCTTTTGTTTGTAATTTAGGTCTGTCAGGCTTTTGTTGTCATTTCTATATTTTCATGTTTTCCTGCTTTTATTTTGAAAGAGTCTTGTGTCCTGTCTCATTGTATTAAGTTTCATTTCCCAGTAGCTTCATTAGGGTCATGTGTTTCAGCTGTTTCCCCATGTTTCCCCCTTCCACTTCCCCTGATTACATCCTGTGTATTTAAGTCCTTTGTTTTCTGTGTTTCATTGTCAGGTTGTCTGTTGTCCCCACCTTAGTGTGTCATAGTGTTTTACAGTGTTTCATAATGTTTCGCAGTCTGCTTAGTTTTCATGTTTATCTCTTGCCACCAGCCAGTAAAGGCTCGCTTTTTGTTCAAACTGCAACTTCTCCCTCTGCATCTGCTTCTGGTCCTGTTCGCAACACATTGGTGCACCCCACCATGACATGATGTCTATAATAGTTAGAGTTTAAGTTTAATAAATCCCTTGAATTCTTATTTATTTAGAACTTCAATCACATGTCGATTATTTGATTTAAAATCTGCTGTGTCCATGTACAAAGGCAGAAGGTCAAAAGAATGGACACATGGACCTAACTGTATATTTACCATTTTTACAATGTTACAGTACTCTGTTGTATTTCTATTAGCAGATCCCAGACCCCATCAACAACTCCAGGAAGTCACTGGTCCCACTCTAAACTGTTGAACTGATCTAAAGATTCAATGGCAGCTTGTGAAACTTGACAGTTTTCTGAACTCATGCATGCATTTCTCAGTTACAGAAGAGGTTTTGGATCCTGTCTGAAACTTTCCCACTAAAGGATTTTTTTTTCCAGACTTCAAATTCTTTCTTTCTCTTTTTTTTTTTTATCCTTTTCAGAATTTAAAGCCAGAGTTTTATTTACTTGGCCTCGATCACTATGTGTTGGAGCAAATTGTATTAAAACAGCTTAATGAGCCAGTCTTCAATCATAGTCTCAAATATAAATTGGGCAAGTCTTAATTTGTCTCTCCATCTTGGCACCTAATGGGCCAGTCTCTTGGTAGTAAATGGGGCAATATTCATGCGATTAGTGTTTATTTTTTAATGGGGAAGTGTTCAGTTGGTTGAGCGCCCATTTATTTGTTTGGTAGTGTGTGTGTTTTCTGTTTTGTTTTGTTTTTCTGATAGTATAAACCTGCCAAGCTGATAAAAATGTTCTGTCATTACTTAATGTCACACTAGGCCATGGATTCACTGTGCTAATGAATTCAGTAAAGACAATAAGTATGCAAATTGGAGACGCTTAGAGTCATTCAATATAACAATTTTTTTTTGACTTGCTTGGTGTGGTTATATCAGATGTTAATGGATCGGAAAGCCAAAGCAATGATCTTCAGGCGTTTTTCCTACACTGTGTGGCATTGTTGTGATGAAAGTGTCTGTTGGTGTCTAGGTGTTCATGTGAGTAATTGAGCCAGTGATGTGTGTAGGCGTGAGTGTTTTCATGAGAATTTATTGACTCTGTCTTTCTGTCTCTGCCTGACTGCTTGTCTAAAGTGGGGTTTTGGTTTTGTGGACTGTAAATAGATGAGAGGTTGGAGTGTGACGTTTTCTTGTCCTACACGGTCCTCTGGGACACGAGACCTAACAAACCGGCTTAAATGCATCTTTTTAAACCTTTTCATTTTGTAAGTGTTTATCCGTTTGTAACACTTAAAGACAATAGCTTTACTCTCATGAATAAGAAAGCCGGGATGTTATTTTTTGTTTTGTTTTGTTTTTTTTTAGAAAAATGTGAGTCAAAAGCTATCTATTATTACAAAAGCTGCAAAAACGATGAATTTTCAAATCATTGCTAGAACTCACTGAGCAAAACGTTTATTCAGGCACTACTAATGAGCCATTCGGTCTGTTTGTGACTCTTCTTGCAGGTTCAAAATGCTATCTGTGACATTTCATAGGGAATCATTCCCAAAGTCTCACAAAAGCTTGAGCTGTCAGCCACCTCTTATAAGTTCAGCTGATTTATGTGCAAATTGGATGGATTGTTTGTATCCAACATGCCAAATCACTTCATATCCATGTGTTATTTCTCACACTAATAGATCCATGGTTAGTCATTTTGGGTTCACAGTCTTGTCCAAGGGCACTTTCACATATATACTGGAGGAGCTGGGGATTTAACCACCAACCCTCTGGGTACCTTCTGCTATCCTCCACAGTCCTAGTACATGCATGTTGGGCCATTTTAAATTGCCCATAAGTGTGAATGGTTGTCTGTGTCTGTGTCAGCCCTGTGAAGGACTGGTGACCCATCCAGGGTATACCCCTCCTCTTGCTGTGACAGCTGTGACAGGCTCCATCCACATCATGTTGCCGGATTGGATAAGTGGAAGCTGGATGGATGGATGTTATTTCTGTCCAGGCTTTGGTCAGATACACGCCAGTCATTGAAGCAGAGCTGTACTCTTCATAAAATAATTGCTTGAGCAGCTTTTTGGCTGCTTTTAATTGAGTTTCTGGTTATTCTTTTTAAAACAGTTGGATAAAGAACCACTGACATCTTTTCTTTTTCAGTCAATAAATAAAAATTCACATATGATCAGAATAGTAATTTTGAAAGCAAGTGACATACTAGCAGAAGGTCATATTTATGGTGTAGGAGAGTTAATAATATTTTTGGTGAATAAAATCATCTTGTTCAAAAATGGATTGATTAGAAGAGTTTGTAAAGTTTGCCTTCACAATTGTAAATTTGTAGCCACTTTCATACAAGCAGCTTATATGTCATTAATTTGCTCTTTGCAGGGTTTATCAGCATCTCGTCCCTCAGTTTCATTTGCTGTTGCATTTGTATGAAAAAGTTGACGATAATAGAGCCTGTAGATGGCTGTGAGTTAAACAGATTCAGAGCTCAGCCAAACATCTCCCAAGTGCTTCCACTGATTGCTTCCCTTCTTGTAACTGTTAATCAGTGAAATCTTGTAGTGGAGTCCTTGACCTTTAATGAAAACCTGGATTGTCGGGACCCTTTGGTCTTATGTTTGAGAGCCCTGTGTTAAAAGTGACAGTCATTTGAGGGCAGGGCAGGAAAAACAGAAACAAAAGCAGATCTGCAGTCTAAGCAGCCTAAATGACCTGGAGGACAGAACTGGAGCCAGGAGTCAAGTGCAACAAATTTTTTTGATGCAGCTGACAAAAATGAGACCAAACTGCCACGAGTTGCTCGTCCATTGTTTAAGTGGCCTCTTTGTTTGCTGTGGTATCATCATAACATTTGTTTTCCTGTAAGCATTGCTGGATATTGTGTAATCTTATAATCTGGATTAATGTCAGTGTAGCATGCATTACATTGTGTTCAACGGTAAAAAGCTGGAGCGTGCACTTGACGCAATACACAAAGAACCAGGTTATGAATTCCTGCCTTAGTTTAAAGTTATAGTTTTAGCTTCAGATGAAATAAATAGATTACATCCTGCAGAATCACCATTGCAAAATTTGTGTGAGCAAAAATCTTATATTTTGAAATGGCTTCAGTAAATCTTGTGTCAACTAATTTAGTGTCAGCAGCATTTTTTAGGAACCTTCATTTTCACCAATAAACTGGTCTGCACTGACCGGGTTAAAAATGTCATTGCCTCTATAATAGTGTGCTCCAGTAGCCTATCCAGCTGTCAGGGTAGACTTTGATTTATGGACCTGTGCTGATTGGGCAAATATAAACCTTCACTCTGCTGTAGCAACTTCACAGTAACCAAACACACCAGAGCTGTGCCTGGATCTTTAAATTTACTGAAGTTAGTCTGAACTTCCACGGGCTAAAAAACAAGTGTTTTCATTCATATATCAAAGTTCAGATGTAGAGGAAGTGGACTCTCCTTTGTTTTAGTCTGCTTTTAAAAGCAGGAGGCAGTAAATGTAGTTTCGGCAGGCACGCACCCGCTTTGCATCCTGCTGTGGATCCAGGAAATCCTCTGATACGCGCTCACACGCCGTGTGTCACGTTCCTCATTAATCAGTATTCCTCATTAGATTGAGTTCAATTCCCAGGTGACGCAGACAGACAGAGATAGCAGTCAAACGAGCAGCCAAGGTTAAGTATGCTGCCTGTGGTTTTTTGTGGGGCTTATTTTGGCCAAAGTCATTACATGCAGCAAATTCCTCCTGCCGCATTTCAAATCACAATTATGCTTTGTCTGAGACTCTGTTAATAATGAAAAATGTTATCTCCGACATTGTGTTTTATTGAGCAAACCAAAAATAAATGGAAGATTGTTTTTGCTATTCATGTGTAGTATTATATTTGGTCCCCGGCTTTATCTTAAAACTGAACAGAAGTCCATAACAATAACATTTATTTAGCAGAAATAAAAAAAAAATGGGCAGTCAGAGCAGACTTGCAGGTTTTTGTCATTTTTATGTTAGCATTCAGAATGACAGAAAAACTACCCACCTCAGAACTACTTCAATTTTCCTGTTCTCTGCTGTCATTACATCTGTCTTGAAATGTCCTACCTCCTTCAGCAGATGCTGTATTTCAGTGTTCTTCCTGAGAATAGATTTTATAAAGCAGTTTCTCCTGCTGTTCGGCGTAACGTCGACCTCCATTGTTAACACAAGCAGGGAAATGCTGGTGCGGGCAGCTTAGGAAACTGCTTTGCTAAATGGAGTAGAAGTGGGGCACACTGCATTCTTGTGTCTCTCCATTAATGAACAGACAATAATAACAGAAGTATAAATTAATAACAATTCAGAGCTGCAATTATCTGTTATTTTAGCTCGCTTGGTGGGACATAAAAACTAAAAGATGCAAGAATTGAAGAAAAGGGGAGTAAGGGGGACTAATCTTTCTTTGAAATGACGTAGGATCTATGGCTTTTTAATTTATAGCGGATTAGCACTGCTGTTTTTGATGTTCCAGACATCTGTTGGAACATGGAGAACTAGAATTATGCTTGGGGCTCAAATATTTATGTATTCCATTATTGGGTCATTGGTTAGATATGTTCAGATTTATTTTAATCTGGACACAATGTGATATAAATTTCCAGTGAAATGTGTATCATAATCCTGTAGAGGATTTCCCTGTTTTTCTTGTTTAGTTTCACTGTTAGCACCATTATTGTAGGTTTTACACGTTTTATAGAGAGTAAATGTTCATCACAGGTACCTCACAGCCCATTCTTACTTGGACTGCATTTAGGCCTCGCTGCTTACTGCCTTATTTACAAAACCGGTGAATTGATTTGCCAGCCAGTATTCCTCGATTGTGTCTGTAGACTAAAGCAATAAGGGTGGGCATTGCAGAGAGATGAGTTTATTCGGCATTCATCGATCAAGCAGTCTGAGCAAGATAAGGAGTGGATGCTGAGTGGTGCAGAGCTTCCCACCGAGAGGAGACACTGACCCGGTTATAAGCACAGCAGCCCCGCCGACCACGGGGTAGCCTGCTTTGAAACTATTATGCAAAACATGACAGGAGAAACACAATATTAAGCCGTATTCAGTCAATGTTCTGCACACAGCACACAGCAAGCCACAGCAAAGCTCTTCTAAAGGAGCTACGGCAAGTGCAGCAGCTGTCCAAAACAGCAACACTGCAATATGAAGATGCGTCATAATGATACCTTTTGTTTGTTTTTAGTTTAACCGCGATCCTCATTAGCACGATGAGCATGATTTGTGTTGGCATTTTAAACAGGTGGTAAATGTACCATAGGAAGAACGCTAAAATGAAAAAGCACACTGGAGTGAGTTCTCAGGGTCACGTTTGCCACAGTATGCTTTTCTATTTGAACAGTTTTATCTCTACCCATATGGAAAAGATATATATAAAACTTATAAGGTTTGTATCTGTCTTGTGTGAAACTTGTATGAAAAGCATACAAGAGTAAAAACAGATATAAGATCCCTTGAAGAATTATATAATGAAACTTGTATGTTTTGGATACTTACTAAAACAATATATGAAAGTAATGTGAAAGTGGCCACTTTCATGAGTAAATCATGTAAGCCTTATATGATTTACTCATGAAAGTGGCCACTTTCATGAGTTAAGTCATATAAGTTTTTACTATTTCTTTTCCATATGGGTACATATGAGTGAATGAGAATTAATGTGGTTTTAATGAAAGAAACTTGTACCTCATTTAGGGTGAACAGCCAGATCGTCTTACAGTTACTAGAGATTAGTGGTTTAGATTTCTTGAAAAGGCAGAACTCCAATTTAATCTCGACCTTGCCCCGTTTTGATTGTACTCTTCAAATAAGAGTGAAATTATGGCTTTTTTTGGACTGTGCTGCAGGTCAGCTTCGTGCTCATCTTCTCCCTTTGTCATATCTTTTTTATGTCTCATACTGAAATCAGAGAGCCAAATTTCTCAAAGTATGAGATAAATATTTCCCAAAATTGGTGGCAGAGACATTTGTTAAGTTTAAATTTTGTTTTTTTTTTCATTTCTTCTGTGGGAATCGAGAGTAACTGAGGTCATATTTTGGGAAATCTGTGTAAGATTTCATCCACAATTTGAGTAGGTTTTTGATCATAAACCAGTCCCATCACTGAAGCTTCTCTGGATTTGCAAAAAGGAGCAGTGCTGTGTGTTTAGTAACTCTGAGCACCAAACAGAATATGCCTGCCCATGATCAGATATGCTCATGTATGATATATGAAGGTAAATGTTTAGCTGACAGATTAAAGTTTCGGTGGTGGTTTACAGGTAAAAACTTGAGGCATTCGTCATCCCTGCAAAGTGTAGGTCCACATAATTAGAAACAGGAAGTGATGCTCATTTTCCATCTTATCTATTCGCTTGATGTTTTGTGAGTTTTCCCGAGGCAGTGACAGGAAGTGACACAGACTGATCCGACAGCACTAACTGACGCTGAGAAGCAACAGCAGTGCCAGTTCATGGTCCATCAATAATGCCATTCTCAGTGCCTATTTACTTTAGCCTGAAGAAAGTGGGAGATGCCCGGGTTGCCTTTTTTATTTAGTTTTCTTTCAGGAGCTTTGAGAAGCTCCAGTCTGACAGATCTATTTGGCAGAGGTGAACACAACGTCAGATAAGTGATGTGTCTGCACACTCTCTGCCTTCCTGCACTCTTTATCATCTCATTCACACCAAGTCCTTTATTCTTCACTCGCTTGTTTTCCTAATCTGCGTGGGACTTTGGGAAGCTTTTCAACTGTTTCGCTGTTTGGACTACATGACTGTGCAAGTCCCTCGCTTCTGCCTAGTTTCTGTATTCTGATGTAGGTACAGCTGTCTGATTAGCATGGGTGGTTTGAGATTGGTGAAAAGGTCAGCGCTCATTGACTTCATTGACTCGAGAGTTCATGGATTTTGTTTCTCGTCTCCCTGTTGGATAATTGATTGAATTGCCAATGCTTATGATTAATGGCTGCATTCAGGTGTGGACCTCTAAACAAGCACTCTCTCAGTGAACCTCACACAGTTCTGAGCCACAGAGGGTAGAGAAGCACTCAGAAAGCTTGCAGATGTAGATACAATCTAGATTATGGTTTGTTATAGAGTCAGTCTAGATTACTTTTCTCATTGACGAGCAGATACTTAACCTCATAGGCAGTGATGGGAATAACAGCGTTACAAGTAACGACGTTACTAAACTAATTACTATTCCTATCGTTACGATGCCGTTACTGTTACTAACAAGAAAATGTGGTGCGGTCGCGTTACTATTTTTCAACAAACAGACGGTTGAAGCTGTCTTCAGCTTACTGCAGCTTATATCAGTTGTAGCTGAAGTAGCTGTCTATGTAAGTAATCTCGGCGCTACAGCTCCAGGGGACAGCAGTCACTTTCTTGCAGATGAGCACTTTTTGGCACAACACCTGGTGCTAAACAATAAACAAACAAATAATGTGTACACAGTGTTTTTTCCTGAATAGTTTTGTCAGGTTTACTGTCTAAGGACAGCACTAGCAAGCACTCTCTGCTTATGACCAAAAAATAAAAAAACAAAACAAAAAACAGCCCTTTCGTGTTGGTGGAAAAACGCACCATGTCGACCGATCACAAAATGATATGGCAACATGACATTTGGTTGTTTAAGAAGAGGGGGGAGTTTTAGGAGTAACGGCGACAGAGAGAGAGTTTGGAGTGTGTAGTTACTGTGTTGTCTTGTGTAGTTATGGTGTAGTGTTGTGGATAGGTTTGTGTTGTGTGTCAGAACAATGAGGCGACTGCTGTCTCCAGGTAGAAAGAGGAGTGATACACCTGCTGCTGTCAGACCTGCAGGTATCAGGCTGTGATGTTCAGAAATTGTGGACAGAAATTACTTTTTTGGAGTGGCACAAATAATTGGTGTGTCATCGTATTGCTGCAAATAACTTTGTTGTTTGCAAAACTTGTGCATACGATTTTAAAATTGACAATTTATATTTGCATTTAAAGTTTAAACTTTTTCTACGAAGTATTTATGTTTTTTGTCTGATTTTAGATCAACTGTGTTAATACAGTATGTCAAAATGAAAACATAACTGTAAATTCAGACACGTGAGGTTGTGCTGAAAAGGATGACACCAAACAAGGCAAAGTAAATAGTTTGTGAAGGTGAAATTATACCCTGGACCCCAGAGGGTTAAACATTTTTTTTTAAGTAACGTAATAGTTACTTTTCAAGTAATTAATTACTTTTAGAATCTTGTAACTCAGTTACTAACGCAGTTACTTTTTTGAAGAAGTAACTAGTAACTATAATTAATTACTTTTTCAAAGTAACTTGCCCAACACTGCTCACAGGTCACCACTGTTCTGAATAAGTCCAAAAGCACCAATATTGTTTATTTTTTAGTAGCATAAACCTTCGTAGCAAACATTTCAACGTTTGTTTATGCAAATCAACAGCCAAACCTACGTTTTCGTGTCGCTTGGGCTGTTGAGGTTTCGGTGCAACTTTAAATGTAACCTTAGATACTATTAAGTGATCATGTCTTTATATGCCTTTATAAAGTACCCATATGAGTACTGTTTGAATGGGTTCTTCAGGGAGGCGTTGAATACACTCTACTTACACCTTAATATTAAAAACATGAGGAAATAATACAGCAAAGTTGAAAGAAACCATCAGACTGCAAAGGTAAGTGGCTGTCATTCTGACAGAAGTGGTCTCAGTCTGATTTTACATACCCAGTGTCTGACATTCCTGTTCGCAGCAGCTAAATTGCTTCTTAGTGCTTTTCAAACAGGTTACCCATATCTGACTCAGCTGCACTGACATAACTTTGACTCGTGTTAGTTTTAGGCTCACGTAATTTTGCTGGAATCATGTTCATTGTTTAAAGTGAGGAGTGATGGTTGTCGGAAGGAAACGGCATGTCGGCAGCAGGTTTTGTTGATCAGTCAATCCATCCCGGGCCTCTAATATCAAGTTCACCTTAGCCTGTCTTTGTGTCGTCTGACTTCACTTTACCCTAACGTTGTCAGTCAGGCTAACCGGTCACATGAAGTTGGTTATCGCCTCAATAAGTTAACTCAGGACGATCAATGTAGCTACAAGTGTCTTCACATGTTTGCATCGTTACCATCTGACAGCTATGAACAGGTCTACAGGCATTTTAGAAAGGAAGATTTTACTATAATATTAATAGGAAACGTTAAACACAACGCAAAACAGCTGCTGCTGACAAATGAGCAGCGTTAGAGTATGTGAGAAGAATATCAATGTACAGTAGTTTAGCATCAAAAGCGCTGCATGAAGGCGTGCAGGCTTCAAGCACTTTGGTCAGTAAGACTGAGAAAAAAGAGAGCTGCTATATAAGAGTTCAGCCTGTTTGAAGCCAGGAAAGAACGTCGACTCTGCGATGTAACAGACTTATCAATATCACAACTCTATCACTGAGACGTGGAAGATCCTCAAGAATTTCATTAAATTAGTGTTTGAGTTCTAGTTTTTATTCTTTCAGCTGCAACTCTGGTGGCGTTTTATGATCTGAGAGAAGACATTTAGTACGAAAACACAAGTTAAATGTTGGCTTAGTCTATATCCACTTAATGTGGGGGGATCAGATATAAATAGGTGTGCTGTTTAGGATTATAATGTTTACAGAAAATAAAAATTATGGAACTGATTTTAACCAGCAGGAAAAAAATGAAGGAGTAATATATTATCTAAGAATCTATATTTATTACTGGTACTAATAAATGAAAGGAAAAGACTTTAGGTGTTATTGAAAAGCTCGACCTTCTATCTGCACACAGAATCTCCGAGGAACGGTGGTGCTATGGTCCAGATAGTTAACTGATTGATTTCCTCATCTTCCACATAATGGTGCAAACGTAACCTTCCTAGTAGAGAAAACCGAGTGTTTACTTCAGGACTCCATTTCAAAGACTAATGTAACTGAAATTAAAATGTTTTTGGTGTCTAGATGTGCATTCATATCTGAACTACCAATTGATTTTGTTCCAACAGTGGCACAAAATGATCTTTTAAATTAAAGTGCTGGAAGCTGAGCTTGCCACCGTGAAGCTGTTATTTCACAGCACATCTATTGTTACTTACACAAATTAGTAGTGTACATTTTTGGGTTTTTGGGTCTTGACTCAAACATTTATTCCCATAAATCACTTATGTCTGCTCTGAACCGTCTGAGTCTCCCGCCTCCTATTTTATAATTGTCTCTTTTTCCTATTAAATGAAGTAGTAGGATCTAATGCAACTGAGTGATCCTTAAATCAGACTTGTGTATTATTCTCCAGCCTACATCCTTTACAGTGGTCAACTTCAATTATCCATCACAGAACTATATGCAACATTTCTGTTACTCTTACAGGAAATTGTTACAGTTTTCATTACAACTGAAATCTCATATGTTTCCTTTAAGCTTCTGAACTATTTTGTTTTTAATGAAACAAATATGGATTGACTGTGTTACTATATTGCACTCTGGCCGTATTTTACACTGAAACTAGACCAAATTAATACTTCTACATTTCCGTCTAGGTTACAACATTCAATTTTAGGCTGTTCTATGAAGTCACCATGTTTGGATAAATCTGGTTTGGACATCATATATTTAGTCAAACGCATAGGGGGGCTTTTAAATAAAAGTGCACAGATCACCAGTGAAAGGACTGAAATAGTTTGGAGGAAATGTAGCTTAAAACTTGATTAATGGCATAAAGAATAATGGGTTTTGCTATGAGCAAGTTTTCTTACTCTGTTTATGGTAATGTAATATATGTAAATAACTGCAAAGAGATACATCAAAATCTCAGCATAAGCATATTCCAAGCTTGTGCTTTTTACAGGACGTTTTTATAGCTAACATAAAAAAAGGTTTTGAGCGTACGAGGCTTCTGTAGTCTGTATACACACGACTCTGAACCCTATCTTGTTCTTTCATTTCTTCAGTTTCTGTTGATGTGTGTCTGCCGGATTAGTCTGCATAAAGCATCATCTCTTTTGCATTACCGATCCCGCGATATGAATGAAAAGCAGTGGCCATATATCTCAACTGCATTACTATTACTGCAGCCTTTCATTTGACTTTTTTGCAATAAGTCTCCAGTGCCAAAGGATCTGGAAGTATAAATTTTGAATCAACCTGTATGAAGAATAAAGCAGTAGCCAGGAGTGTGCGAATGTGATCATGCATACACATGAATGCGTGCACACACATGCACACAGAGAGAAACAAACTTCCTCCAGGGACCGAAGAAATTAATAATTCACATAAGTTTCTGGCACATTTCATGTGTTCTCTTTTATGACATCTCCAAAAGCCTAAGAAACTCAGCCTATGGGAGGGAGATCTGTGGAATCATTATAGCTCAGCAATAACACTGCTGGACCCTTAATGAAGTAAAAGATGGATTGATGCTGGGCTGGGTTATTGCTATTCGGAGAGCCCCCTCCCCTCCAATCATCACTCTGTAGAGGGTGAGGTATACGCTCAGAGAGGCACGAAGAAAGAAACAGAGGACACAGAACCTAATGAAGAGACCTTGCTGGACAGTGTGGCTGCAGTAGCAGGGCTCCTTCTCTGTGGTTCAGACTCTACCTTCAGTCAGTGCCAGCAGCTCTTATTATCTGCCATGCAACAGTGCCTGATTTAGGCCTGCTCAATGCTGCAAGGCCTTCTCCAGATAGGCCTTATTTATTACCAAGATTTTTTTTTAAAGGTCTCGACAGATGCACACACTTCCATGAAAAAAAGATGAGAGCCGTGTCCTTGTACTCTCATTAAAAACTGGATCCTCGTGTACATACAGTGAAGCCGCCATGCATACCGACTGCACTCAGATAACAATAGCAAGTCTTATCTAAAGAGCTCATTGTACAGATAGTGAAGCAATATATTCGCCTGATGGCTTTTCAGAGTTTGAGATTCTTACTTGATTTAAGTTTTTCCCTTCAGCTATGATCAAAAACACCACGTCTGTTTCCAGATAAGGTCGTTCCGAATCCAAACTCCTCTGTTCTTTGCACTTTTATAGACATGATTGCATTACTATGTGCTCCCTTTGTTCACTTCCAAAGTGCTCTTCTATTGAGTGATTACCCACTTCAGACAAGGCAACAAATTTGACTTTGTCTGAGGATGGCGCTTTCCATTTTCCGTAATAGGATTGACCCAGGGTACGCATTAGAGAAGGTGGAAACAGAAACACATTGTTTACTTAGCTGAGACGCTCACTCTAATTTTCATATTTGTTCCGATATCGCATTAATCATACATTATTGCTATCGCAAAATTCCAAGTTGTACAACCTTACGACAACTGTTTTTTTTTTTGTGTGTGTGTTTAAAGGCAGACAGGTTTGATATGTAAAACCATGACGACTGCTACACAATGCATGCAAATGTAGAACTAAAGCTTAAAACACGAGCTGATTTTTAAAAAGCTTGAAAATCCACTCACGTTGAGCTTTTGCCTGGTTCTGTCTCATAGGTCGGTAGAGGTTGCTTTAGGCCATCTTGTTGCATGTCATTTTAACAGACAGGAAAAAAAGTCATTGTGATATTTTACCTGTTATTTTCACTTTTGGAAGACAAGACTTATTTATTAGAATTAGATTTTTAAGAAGAACTATAATATGATATAAAATAAACATGATCAAAGATTATTCCAGTCATTTCTCGTGTCAACAGTACAAGAAGTAGATGGATTATTTTTATCTGCAGTTACAGCAGAGGCAGTAAAACACTACAGGACTTAACCCAAGTTCTCGCTTGAGTTAAACCAGATGCATTACCTAAAGTTGATGCAGGGGTGATGTGTCTTTCCTGGAGACGGACAATTTCTTTGTGTCTGGTTTGACTTTTATTCTGAAGTCTGAACCCTCCTTCTGCTGCCACACTGGATGCTGAAATTACCAACAAAGTTCCAGCCATAGTTTTATAGTCTGGCAAACATTTCTTTCTCAGAGGTTAAAAGCCTCTGACTATGCAGCTTTGTAATCATGTAAACATTGCACCAGGATAAGTCCCGCAGCATGTGCTCCTGCATGAGGGAGCAGCTGCACCTGGGAGCCTGTAGTGGTCATTGACCACCCAATATCTTGATGAGATTTCTCTGACACTTTGTAAAGCCCGTGCAGAGTACAAGAGCATCAAAAGACTATTGAACTGTACAGGAGGTATTGGAAGAACCAGACTGCCACTAACAGAAGGCAAAGGGGAATAAATGCTAAATTTTAATTTTCCGAGTTGTTCCCTTCCTTATCTGAGAAAACTGAAAGGACTGTATGAGCCAGACCACAGATTGATATCATCCATGCCCAAGATGACTGAATCTTTCAAAAAATAAAAACCTATATGGAAAATGTTAATTTATAAAAGAGCATAATGGAGTCTCTAAAACGAAACGTGTAGCTCTCAGGCACAATTGTGTTCAAACCGCCAATGTGCACACTGTCAATTAGGTAGCTTTAATATTTCAGTCTCTCTAACATGACATGCATAATAGAGGACTTCGCAAAGTACTTTACATGATCAATCTTCACTGCCTAAAAGCCCAGACCACCGAATTACCACTAAGTTCAAATTTGAATAACAGACTTTGATTGTTGCCTATTCATTGCATGCCAACCATTTGCTTGACATAGGCTGAGAGGTTCATTGGAAAATGGTTGGCACAGGATAAACTATATAGAAGCATGCAATTAAGGGAATCAAATGTGCAAATTCATTGCAGGCATTGTCCCTATAGTAAAGCTTTTGAAAAGTCTGATTATGTTTAATTACTATTTTATGCAGTACTTCAATTTCATATTGTACTTTGGGGCAATTGGATGGATATAGCGCCTATCAATCAATTTGCAAGCTGCAATATTGTTGGTTTCCGTTCCTCCTCACCGTTCTATTAAGCAGACTTTAGCTGCAAGGAAGTAAACACCTCATGTGGCGCGTAAAAGAGGGTTTGCATTTGCCAAAACAATGGGCTTTTGTCTGATGACATTTTAGTTTTTCATTAGAGCAAATTATAACGAATCCGGATTTGTAAAACAAGAAGTCTGACCTCATATCCTTTGTCCCCATAAGTTAAGTTTGCAGATTAACCAATGGTAACCAATGGGGTTATTGGAGTAATTGTAAAGCAAAGTCCTGAAGAGCACTTCTGTTTGGTGCCTTCTTCATTTTTCTTTTGTAATTTGAGAAAGTTTGCTGTGTGTTGTTGTACTATGTTGTGTAAGAAGCAGGAAAGTAGATGTAGCAGTAGAACAACAGTCACTGTAATACACACTACTAATACCTTCTCTTTACAGCCCAGCCCAGCATGACTTATGTATCATTTTTTTCCCGTCCGTTCAAAAAGCCACCTTCTCCTTTCGCAAAGGAACCACAAAAATATAATACATGCATGTAGGTAAATCTTAGAAAAAGATATATAAAAATAGCCATATTGCTCTCATTCTATCACAAAAGAGAGCACAATCCTTGTGAATGTTTAGTCTTTGAATGCATAATTTGATTTATGCCCACACAATCATGTTTATATTCATAAAAAATAAAACCATTATCTTCCACAAGCCAAACAAATAAAATGTCTCCTCTTCATTTAGCTGGGGGAAAAATGTGGGGAAACATTCAGCGACAAATCCAAGGGGAGAGGGTTTCAAGCTGAATACCTCTAGGTCTATTAATGTGGGAGATGAAAAGCTTGTGTAAAAGTGGCATGATCCTCACTTTCCCGAGAAGAGATGACTCTTGAATAGCAGCATTCAGTCGTGAACTTGACTGAATATTCTCAAGTCATGCCAATTGAGGATATTCAGAGCCTGCACCTGAAGCATTAAAAAGGCTTCACTCCCATCCGTGTGCTCTAAAGAGTTGGATGACGTAGCTTATACTGTCAACACGGCGTGGCCTAAGCCTTCAAAGCCTGATTTCTCCATTGGCTCCATCTTATCCACACATACGTGCAGCCTTCTTCATTGCAAACGCTGGTTTCAAAGCTTTGCTAAGGCATTAATTCTTAAAGTTAAATCTGACCACAGGCAACAATTATTAATTCATTCTGCAGCAGAAACATCAGATATCTTGCATAGTTAATATGAAGCTGAGAAAAAGATGCAGCTGCTGTTAACTAAATAAAATGCAAAGACTGTTTTTGGAAAATTTGGGTAGCTTAGTGAGATTTGAAATTTGCTGACAATTCTCAACCTTCTCATTGAGATTGTTCATATCACGTTAAACATGCATATGTGGTGAGTAATGTGCATCCTGGCCTATAATGGTCAGTTGTTATGCATAATGGCAAGGCTATGTAAATGGCATGAGGAGGCTTCGATAGACTTGGGTGACCTTTTCCCACAGATCGTTAGTTACCTTGACCTTTTGTCAATAAGGGCATAAAATTCAGAGTCCAGGTGAAGCTGAACTTTTGCGGGCTCACTCCATCACCACTCTGATGCCTCTGTTTCCCACCGCTGACCTTTTTAGGCTGATACCAACTAGCTGCCTACACGGGAATTGAGATAATGTATGCCAACAGATGTCTGACATTCTTACAACCTGAGCTTGCTCACTTGATTAGAGAGATCTCTTTCCACACTGCGTTGCATAGAGAATGTTTTATTTCCAGAGTCCCTTGTGCATGACAGCACGATCATATTCTGTAACTCAGCAGAACATGTTCACAAAAAGAATACATTAAATCTCACTAACTTTTTTGAATAGATATATTCAATCTCTCTTGTTCACTGAACCAATCGCTGGTTTTACAGATTTAAGATTTTTACCTTTTTTATTCAGTTGATCTGTTGTTTTGGACATCTTTTTTTTTAAATTAACATATCAATTTTGGCTAAATAAATAATATTAAATGCGAAATTTTGGTCTTGACCCACTTTGACGATCAAGCCCTGATGGTTGCAAATTTGCTGGATTTAATTTTAGCCATGATTCAAATCTAGGTTGTCAAATTAAGATGAAGAGGAATCGAGAAAACCAGCTGAGGTTATTACTCTTAGCATAACTTACAATACTGGGTGACACTTTATTATAATCTTCATTGTTCCATTGTTATGCATATGATTTGGGGATGGCACGGGAGCGTGACTCCTGTGAGGGATTTAGCTGGAGGATGTTAAAACATGGATCGCTCTACATTTTCTTAACTTAAACAAACAGAAAGTAGAAATCATTCTGTTTTGGAACCTCCGACCTCCAAAACCTCAGCCTTTTAAAGATTTATAAAAATGTTTGCGAGGTAGCTGGGAGTGATCTTTGACAGCACTCTAACCTTTGATAAACAGATAAATGCTGCTGTCAAGACTAGCTTCTTTCAATGTCAGGGACTTGCAAGGGTGAAGCAATTTCTCTGCTTCAGACACAGAGAGGGTTATCCTTTTCTTTCTTTCATGTAATCTGGACTTGACTATTGTAACACTCTTTATTCAGGTGTCGGTCTGTCATTGCTTGTATGACTGCAGCTGGTCCAAAAAGGCTGCAGCTTGGCTGTTACGTGGCACATGCAAGCGAGACCACATATCCCCCATACAGGCTTCCTTACACTGGTCGACCTGTCCGTTTTAGAATCGATTTTGAGATTTTATTGTTTGTTTTTGTTTGTTTGTTTTGTTTTTTTGAGGCATTGCATGGGTTGGCACCTCCTTACCTCTCTTTTAACTTTGCACACTCCCACTACTTCTCTGAGGTCTGCTGAACGAACGCTTCCAGCTGTCCTGAGGTCCAGATCCTTCACGGTGGCTGCTCCTAAATTGAGGAGTAAACTGGCCTTTAACAGGACCTCCACAAACCTGCACACTTTCAAAACCTGCTTTAAAATCTTTTTTTATTGACTGGCTTTTAAACCAGAGTTGTAAATACTTTTATTCTTTTTCGTTTTTACTTGTGTTTTGTCATTTTGTTTCAATTTTTTTTAAGGAACTTTATTTTTGTTTTTATTTTATTCTTCAAGTTTGCATTGACCTAATGAATGGTACACCGGGTCAATTAAACATCAAGTTTTCATAATTATATACTTAAAACTAATTATAATTTGTTTTTTAATAAGTTGGACTATTTAGTTTGTTTTAAAGAGGCTATATAGTTTTATACATAATACAGTTTACATATAGCATATTGGCTAACAGTGCCATAAATTAGAAACTCTAACTGTGAAAGCTGTGGTCTGTTTTGTGGGTTCAGACATTAAAAGTATTTGGTTTTGTGTAGGAGAAGCAACAGGTGCTTGCTGGACTTAAAATATAGCAATAAGCTAAAAATTATAAGAGCAATTTGGTAATAACTGCCATCAGTATGTAATTGTTATTCTTTCCTATCAGTTTATATGATGCACTGCAGTACACAGTTCATAACATGGTTATGTTTTGTTCCACTAATTACTAAAAGGCAGAAATTATAATATTCTGAGTGATTGACAATATTATCATTCTACCATTAATTCATTGCCTAACAATAAAATACCTAATAAAGTTAAATTACTTACCAATTTAAAATGTATTAATAATATTATTTAAAGTGTATGGTTTTTATGAAGTACATGCAGTAGTAGTAGTAGTATTTGGTAATTGTAATAAATCATCACCTCCTGTAATAATGAAATCAATATAAAGTCTGACACGATTTAAATTGAACACTAATAACTGTAATAAAACAATTTAGCAGCTGTTAGAAAATCAGTTGGTAACTCATTCTTCATTGTGGTTGTTCAATATCACATTCTTTACAACCACCAAACATATTTCAACATATCCTGATGTCATTTTCTACAACGTCTTGTTGCGAACCTGGATTCCATCACTTCTGTGAAAATAACCAGAATGCTCTTAATATAAACTCATTTATCCTCAAAGACTTCTTTAAACATACTGCTGACATTGTTGAATGCGATGTTTTGTTTTAGATTAATACAATATAAATCACGTAGACTTACCTGCATGCACTCCCGATTATTTATCAAGTGCTGAAGTGTTTTCCTTTGCATTGTCGTACAAACCATGCAGTTATTGCTATTTAGAAAGGAGTTTGGAGGAGATTATTTTGTTTGAGGTTAAAGTGTTTGGACACTTCACTAATTGTCTTCATTTTTCCCTTTTTCTTTCCTGCTCCTGCTGTCTTGGATGTACATATGGATTAGGTGAGTACAATTTATTGCAATCTTACGGTAACTGCTTTTCTGTGCGTAGTAACCAACAGTAAAGCTTGTTGCAGTTGTATACCTCAGGCCCGAGCCAATCCACATTCTAAAAGTTATTTGTGCGTTTGGTTTGCCAAATTAGACTCAGCAATATCGCACAAAATATAGATGATTAAATGAAATCTTTAATGAAAATGAATTTATTTTATTATTATTATTTATTTTGTACAAGGGCTGTGTTATAAATGTCACATCGAAGAATATCTAGCGCTATTGCTAGCTTTTCTCTAGAGGTTCTCTGACTGAATTTTGGGATTGCCAAAATTAAATGTGATGAAGTCACAGGTGCTGAAAATCAGATTTGTGTGGTATATTTTTATTATTGTGAACTTGCTCTGCAGGTTTGCTTGTACTGCATTAATATGACATCATCACAGTGGTCATGTTTGGTGCTACAAAGTCAGCACTGCTTTGCATACCATGGGAATGAGATATGCAACAGTTACAGGCACCTTAAAGTCACATCTGGAAGCCTTTAAGAGGGTAATGGGCCATCTGTTGGATGGTATTATTCTGCTGGCAGCAGGAATTTGTACAAAGTGAAGATTTATGAATCTGAATCGATAAGAGTGAAAAACAGGAGAATTATATCATTGCATATATACTGTTTTGAGCCCATCAGACATGTGGAGTGACCGTGTAAAATGCATCAGATAAACCAAAAGCACAGCTTGATTTTTGTCTTCCTCACCAGAGTATTCACTGTTTCTGCTATGTACAGGGTATCATTGACACTGACAGTAACTTCTGCCTTCTGAAAGCACTAAGGAGCGTGCAATGCATTGGGTCATCTGACAATCTAATTTCAAGATCCCCAAGAAATGTATACTGGCTGTCTCTCTATCCTTGTCTAACACGTCTCTCTGGAAGTGTTGAGCCTCAGGTCCCCTCGGCAGGAGGAGGGCTGAGAGAAAGAGGTCAGAGAGATTGACTAAATCAAGATTAAGCTGCCATAGCAGCACTCAGGCTTAAATGTACAGATGAGAGCACAAAGCCCAGAAGTAATTTTACAGATTGCTCAATGTGATGTAGATGTAGCCACTCTGTGCTTACCACCCCCCTCGGGCCAGGAGGGTAATCAAAACTCTCCTACAACTACATAGAACCAGCTGGATGTCAATGGTTAAAACTTTTCAAGGTGGCTTTAATTATTATTTTTTCTCTCAGTGAGATTCTGTCTTGTGAATTTGTGGCATATGTGAATGTTTAAGTGTGTGACCTCTCACCCTCTGAACTATAGTGTTATAGGGACCAAATATTGCCTAACAACTTGGATCTGAGATCTGCTTACAATATGTGATCACAAAGTTCTACAACTCTGCCCTCAAAAGTCAAAAATGATTTAAATTTTACTGACCTTCCCTTCAAGTTTTTTTGTTTTTTTTTCCAGTGCGCAGTTCGTGTCATAGAATTCCCGTTTTGACCCGGTGGGATCACAGGTGCCAATGAGAGCTAAATCCTTGGATAAAACTCAAAGATCAATTTTCCAAAGTAGGTGGTGCTGAATGAAATCAAGAGAATTACATAAGCATACTATTTTTTTCCCTGATATTTTGTGAGCATTGTGCTCTCATCCGCAGCATACAGGACTTTGTGCCATCGCCAAACAGACTTTCAGCTCGAAAGTTTGAGGTTTTGTAGGAGATCGATCGGTCACGCATTCACACGTTCAAACGAACCCTTTCAGCACTACCCAAAGAGATGACTTCAAAGCAGGATTTGGCCAGTTATAAATTAGATAACCTTAGATTATTTTTTAAGCTGATGTTATACATTCTTCACTGTATAAGTGATTAAAGACAAATAAGAGCTTGGAAAACTGTATATGATGTTTATACTTTCTCTAATTAAAACAGAATCTGTGCCTATACTAAAGTACTCATCAGTCAGACCTGCAGAGTTTTTAAACCAGTTATTTATAGTCTTTGGTCAAATTCTTAAAACTGACAGGGGTATTTTTTTCTCTTATTAACCCAAAAATGTTGACATTGAAGCAGTTCAACACAACCTCGGTAAATCATGTTCCCTAGTGGCTTAATGATCTATTGGCCAGTTATCTCTTTGGAATAAACAGGTATGAGGGGAAATGCACGTAACAAATCATGCTGGGTTGCAGTTGTCAGTGTTCCCTGTCTGTAGCTTTTACAGTTCTATAGTTTTTATTGATTAAAGACTATCCTGTTTTGCAGGAGAGCTCCTGCAGCGCTCAGTTGCCAGGCTCCCTTTATTTGCTACCTTTCCAAGGATTTCAGTCTGAGTATGAGCTCATTAGCGTCCTGAGACAGTTAGGTGCAGAAAAAAACGTAGCTGTTGAAATTCAATTAAAAACGGAACATTTCTCAAACAGTTATTCCCAACTCAACTTCAATAATGATCATTCAGAGGAAATTGTTAAATGTAAGCTTAAGATTAAACAGTGAGGAAACTACTAATTTATTACATTTTTGTTCTTACTTTAAGATTTTACGCAACTCTTTCAATATTCTTTTTTAAGACTTCTTTCTTTCCACAGTTTCTCCAGAAAACCTCAAAACCTGTAAACGCATCATATATTTGTTTAAATGTACGATTCAATGATTAGTTAATCTTCTGCATCACTAACAGGTAACTGAAGACAAAAACTGATGATTTTTTTTTTTGTTTTTTATGCATCTCGGTAGAGCTAACAC
The DNA here is from genome assembly GCF_057382095.1 of Aulonocara sp. 'chitande type north' Nkhata Bay. Classification (NCBI taxonomy): domain Eukaryota; kingdom Metazoa; phylum Chordata; class Actinopteri; order Cichliformes; family Cichlidae; genus Aulonocara; species Aulonocara sp. 'chitande type north' Nkhata Bay. The sequence continues at coordinate 31,152,047 of NC_141353.1, read as the reverse complement.
AACAACATATGACCATAGTAATAATATGAATATGCAAGAGAACATTTAGAAATGTATTAAATTTAAATTCCATTAAATGTGTCTTTTATTTCTGATGGGAAACACAAAATACTACCTTATACAGCACATTCACTATAGAAACGGCTTTTAAAGAGTGTAGACTCCTGTAATTCGACTGCTCTTAGTTTACTAGACCCGATTATAGCATTTGATACAGTACACCATATTGTTCCCTTAGAAATGAGTTAGGCCAATATTATAGTATATATCTATTAGTTATAGTAGTACTATACTTATGTCAGTCCCCAACATGAACAATTACTGAAAACCAAAAGCAATCTGCCAGAAACCTGGGCATGATTTTCCATCAACATCTCAGTGAACAGTGAGTAACGTCCAGTCCACTGCTGCTTTGTACACATTAGAAATATTGCAAAGATGAGACCAGTACTTTACTGAACATAATATCCATCCACTCATTTCTCCCCACTAGATTATTGCAACTCATCATATACATGCTTAAATGACACAGCAGTTTCCTTTCAACAGTTGGCACCAAATACGGAAGCAAGACTGCTCGCAAACATTTGGCACAGTGGCCACATCACTCCAGTCTTTGCAGAATTACACTGGCATCCTATTCGTCACAGAATTCAATTTAAAATTTTATTGATTACTTTTAAATCACTCTATAGTTTGGCTCTACTTTATATCTCAGAACTCCTGGCACCTCATACCGCCCGCAGACCACTAATGATAAGAGAAAATCTACTTTTACAGGCTTAAAGTAAAGTGAGTCTGTGGAGTCACTGTTTTAGCCACAGCGCTATCAGACACACTTCCTTTTACCATTAGATCAGCACAATCAGGCACAATTTAGAAAAAAAAACCCTAGCATTTGTATAATGTTATTTTTTTTTACATTTTTACTTTTGCCTTGTCTTTCTTTTGTTGGCACTGTATGCATTTTTAATATATATTTTTAACAGCTTAAATATTTTTTTTGTACATTCTCTGAAGCATCCTGTAGCTTTGGTTTAGAAAGAAGCTGTGGAAATAAAGTTTCTTATTACTATTTATTATAGAGCAAAAGCCCTTTTTATTGTCAGGGAATGGATAAAGCGTGGGCATATTATTAATATTTATTCAGGTAGGATTTTGCTGAGGACGCATGCCTCTTTTATTTGTTTGTCTGTGTTGCCCATGTTATTGCAGCAATATATTGTAAAAATACAGTTGTGTATGCCGGGAATTGCTCACCTATTTAAAATTCTCCAATACACTACAGAACAGATGTGTGACTTAGGTTTTTTTCAGTGATTTACATACTGTTTGGAAAACACTACGTAGGTACACATCATATGAGAAAAATATCTTTCTATATTATTGCAATTTTATAAACCAATAAAAAAATAATATACCTCACAGGTGGGAGCACAGGCCTGAATTGTAGACTGCGAGAAATTTTACTGTGAAGTTACAGTCAAGTACTGGCTGCTATATTTGCACTGTATGCTTCCAATTTATAGTAATAGTCTCTTACTACAGTAGCTGTAAACATGGTGTAAACATGGTACAAAAGCTCCTTAACTGTTGTGTTGTGAATGTGAGGACCTAAATGCAAACAATGGAAACATAGGGGAAGGTGTGTAGATACTGAGACACGAACTCAAGGTGATGAAACACAGACATATAGCCAGAGAGCGTAATCAGGGGAAATGGAAACAGGAGGGTAACTAAAGACAGCTAAACACAAGCAAGACACATCAGTTACTGTTAAGGTCTTAAAACAAAAGAAAGGAAATGACCATCATAAAGGAAATTACTTGCCACAAAGAATAGTGTATTCTATAGTATACCACGATATTTCAAGAAAATTTGGGATAATCATATTTACTACCTAATTCAAAACCGACTCTGTTGCCACGAGGTACCAACGCCATCAAAACTGTCTTTCTGCACAAAGTGAACCCTTTTATGCAGCACGTCCTGTTTTTGGATGTCCGATTTTTGTCCACTGAAGGGGTTGTTTTGTAATGCCAGGTGATGTCTCTTTTTTTTCTTTTTTTCTTTTTTTTAAGCGTTTAGGTTGTCTAGTGTTGATGTCCGTTGGACCTCCAAGTTACGGTTTATTTATAGTCCAAATGGGGTTGTTGTGGACATCTTTTCAACATCAAAGTCATTTTAGACGTTGTTTTTATACTGCTTGTATAGGCTCTGTAGTGCCATGTCTCCAGAGGGTTGAGGACATGTTTTCCAGGACATGTCCATTTCCTGTCACAGAGCCTGTGATGACAGCAGTTATATATAAATCAGTGACAGAATTGGGGAAGATTATTACCTTGATGATGGGTTCGAGATATTTGCTCTTCTATGAATATCCATCAGGTTTTCTCAGTGTGGCTCTTTCTTTTCCATTTCTCGCTCTAATAATAATCCTGTTCAGGGCAAGTTTGTGGGATTCGCTGTGAAGACTATGCTGAATTTAGAAAGAGTTAATATGTTAACGTGCTTCAAAAGCATGAACACTTTATTGATTAAATAATAGTTAGAAAGGTAGCTGCAGACCAATTTGTGAGGATGCGTTTGAAAAATGTGTTAAATGGGTATTGGGAGTTGATTGTTTTTAGCACCCTCCATTTATCATCTAATTAATGTCTAAACTTGTTATTGTCTCAGTTATTATAATTAACCTTTTGAATTTGATTGGCCAATTGTGGAATAATGGCAGGTGGGGGAATAACAAGAACAGCAGTACTGCCTTAATGGTATTAATTTGGCTACAATTCGGTATCATTTAGTTTTGCAGTGCTTTGAAAATTACGTTTTTAAAATTGTTTCTTTTGAACTTTTTTTTTATTGAATTTTAAATGTGTTTCTCACATACATACAAACAAACAGTAACAATAATGGTAATAAAAATAAAAATGTCAGGCTTTACAGTCATCAAAGAGAAATAGAGCAGTTTATGTAGTTCTCATGTTGAACAAAAATAAAGACGGCAAGACAAACTCTTAAGAGTTCGTGCACCTCGGCATTTAACAAACTACTATAAAGATTTTCACACCTTTTCATGTGGTGAAATTGAAGAAGGATAGATGGTGTAAAGGAAGATGTCACTTCCTGTTGCACTCACTGGCCACTTCATTATTTACATCGAAGTGCCTTAATTCTTCATGGCATAGATTTAGCAAGGTGCCAGAAACAAGGCACCCAGAGATTTTGGTCCATATTACCATAATAGCTTCACACAGTATCTGCAGATTGTCAGCTACACATCCATGATATGAACCTTCCATTCCACCATATTCCAAAGGTGCCCTATTGGGATGTGTTACTATGGAAGTCATTTGAGTACAGTTGACTCATTCTGATTTTCAACATGTTTCGAGGAGATCAGAACTTTATGGTGTGGCACGTCATCCTACTGGCAGCAGCCATCAGAAGGTGGCCAAACTGGTCATAAAAAGATGAACAGGATGAGCAACAATACTCGGATAGGTTGTGGTGTTTAAACATTGCTCAGTTGGTATTAAGGAGCCCAGTGTGTCCCCCACACCTTGGTTGTTACAAGGGAGAATGGACCCATTCTTTAATGCTGTTTATGCCAAATTATGACCCAACCATCTGAACTTTGATTAGCACCATCTGAACCAATTTTGATTAGCACATTTGAATTGTGTGTTCTTAGCTGGTACTCGGTGTGGTCTTCTGCTGCTGTACCTCATCTGCTGCTTCAAGATTGAGAGTGTTGGATGATGCTCTTCTGCGTACCTTGGTTATAACAAACGGACATTTGAGTTACTATTGCCTGCCTATCACTTTGAAGCAGTCAGGCCAGTTTCCTCTGATTGCAGGCTTCAACAAGGCATTTTTGCCCAGAGAACTGCTGCTCATTGGATACCTTCTCTTCTTCTGGTTATTCTCTGTAAACCCAGAGATAGCTGTTGGGGGGGGGGGGGGGGGGGATCACAGTACATCAGCCCACTTGGCACCAGCATCCACAGCATGCGTTTTTAATTTCTCTTTGATATTTGGGCTGATTGGGGCCCGATGAATGTAAAAACATAGAATTACCAGATTTTTTTTTTTTTTTACCTTATTTTTGTTTTTAACTCATTCACTGCCATTGACGTCTATAGCCGTCAATTGCAGTGAATGAGTCAATGGGTTTAACTCATTCACTGCCAATGGCTGGCAGTGAATGAGTTAAGAAAAATAAGAGCCACATGAGGATATTCGTTTAACATTTTTATAGAACAGTAGCAGTATAATGTCCTCGTAAGTGGATATCAGGCCCTTGTAGAGCAAAATTGAGTATTTTGGTCTAAATAACCCAAAATGTGATGTCCACATATGTGGACGCCAGGTCCTAGGAGGTTAAATCACCTTTTTTCCTAACCACGGCTAAATCCAGTGAGTTGTTGACATGTAGTTATCTGATTAGATGTGTGTTGATGAGCAGTTAAACACATGCACCAACTAGCTAGTGTGTATATGTTCCATGACTGGAACAAAGTCCAAAGTCAATTCAAGTTAATGGATTAAAATAGCCTTTAAATATCATTGGACGTGTTAGTTTAATACATGTAATCGTTGTCTGTGTGTGCATTTGCTTCTTTGTAATTGGAATACAATACAGTAAGATCATAATTATATCTACATATAAAGCATCTACTGTAGCACTGGGCTAGTTTATGTTTTTTTTTTTTTCTTTCTGGTGTGTTTAAGTGTATCATCTTGCCAACAGCATGAGTATGTACTACTAAACCTAATACACTTATTTAATGCTACAGTCAGGTTATTCACCTCATCAGTCTCACATAAAGACAGTACAACAGTTCTCTAGTATTTGTGTCTTCACATTTTGGACACATGGATACACAGTAGAAATGGAGTGCAATTTTCTTCTATACAAGGACCAGTTAGTATTGTAATGTGGGTTTATTATTGTATTGGTGCTATTAGAGCCATCTGATTTTATTTTTATTTTTTCCCCTCCATCCAGCCGTTGTCTTGCTCAGTTGTTATAAAATACCGGAAAAGCAAATATTTTACATTTTGTAACACATTAACCATCAATCACTTCAGCTACTTGGGTTTAAATGTCTTTCTTCTATATATTTGGAGACTGGTAAAAATGACAGTCCTGGAATATGTTTCCATATTTTATACAGAATGGATTTGTTTTAATCACAGCCATCTCTCCGCCATGTTGTTTGGCTTGATTTTGTTTAAACACAACCTGGGAATAGCTGGATGAAGGGTATCATGTTGTGTTTCCAGATTGTGGATGAAATCCGAGCCTTAATGATGGTTCCCCTCACATAACCACATTTTGATGTGAGGCCTCTCTGTGGAGCCCTGTGAACCTTTCTTTCAGAGTAATAAGCTTTATACCCCCACAAGCGCTTGTTTTATTATTTTTTTAAACTATCCTCTTATGTATGTGTTACTCCAAATCACTGAAAAACGACTGAATGACAAAGTTTTACTGATTCTCAAGCTACTTCAGAAAAGGAGTTCAAAATTTATTTCATTTAATATGAAATAAAATACTGTGTAATTATTTTTTTTAAATCCACAGAAAAATGATAATGATTACTTTTATATCCAGTTTAACTTTAAATGGATCCTTATATCACTATCCTATAAATGAAATGGGTGTTCAGTGCTGTAGCTTTGATGAATCATAAATACATTAGTCATCATTAAGAGGCTGCATTATGTGGTTTTTAAAGATTTATCGTTCTGACTAATAGCAGAGAGACTTTTCCCCTAATGAAATATTTGATGGTCATTGTAGTAGTTTGGCTTTCAGTGTGCATTCTTGAATTACCTCAGAAATCCACAAAAGAATACCGAATGGAGGTCATAATGTGAAAACAGAAAATAGGCCCGTAATTGGCTCAGCATAGGCTTTGCTGTTTATTTGAGTGATGGTAATGGCTGTGAAATGTTCTCTCCTCCCCAAATAACCAATAACAAAAGCTCTGAGGTGGCTAAAAAAAACCACCCTATTGTATTATAGCTTTCAATGAAGATGATTGAAAGTTGTTTGGCTAAATAACCAGTCAAAACTATGTTTCCCTGATGAGATGGCATATTTTCCTCTGTCAGTTATCGAGCGTCCTAAAACCTTGCAGCAAGGGGCGCTAAGGATTTGGTCTTCTTATCCTGAGGCACATTTTGCTTTTCTTTCAAAACCCGTTCATGAGAGCAACATTAAGTATTTTTCTGACTATTCGAGGGGGGAAAAAAACAGGATTGGTGAGACACTCAACATTAGCATTCACTTTCACTTGATTCCTCATTATTTAATACATTCAGTTTTATGTAAATTTCCTTTTCAGCCTTTTGTTTATATCACCACCAACTCTTAAGCTTGTCACCAACTTTGATAACCCGACTGTACTCTGTCTTGCTGAGCATCACACAGCATATACGCAGGGAATTTATGCTGAAAACACCAGGCTGCAGCTGCTGGTGGGAGTTTTGGAAATTGGGCTCACAAGTGCAGGTTAGAAAGTCAAAAGAGTGAATGAGCTGAAAACAACTGCAAACAGGAACTGATTCACTTGATATTTTCTGCACATGTACTTGCTGGTGTAATTTGTTGCATTAATGATGGAAAAATATCGATGACCAGCTTTAAAAATATTAAACAAGCACTTAACCCTTTTGCTTTCTTTTCAGAGTAAATGACTACTTAACATCCTGTCTGAATAATTTTCATCAAAACAAACGGTTTGTTGAACAATGAGTGAGATAGTTGGAAATTCTGAGCTTTTCTTTGTTTGTTTTTTGTTTACCCATTCACCTGCCCCGGAGAGGTGTAAAACCTTTGTTTGGGGTCATGCAGGTTGAAACCAAAGAGCTTTGTGCACTCTGCTCATGCAGTATTCTCTTATAAAACAAACCTACTGTATTTGAACTGCTGCAGTTTGTACTTTTTCTTCATGAGATTCAAAGCAGAGACGAGGACTTTTAAATTTGAGCGACAGATGATAGATGCTGGTAGGTGAAGCATTAGACATCCTGATCATGTTGTGAAACAAAGCCATGTTCCAAATGAATTAAATGCTTCTAGCTGAACTAATTGATATGTTTCCTGTCATTAATGGATAACATTATCAACTGCATTGTGCATGAGGTCAACGATAGTAACCCACAGAGGATAATTACCCAAGTCTGCACTCTCCCTTAGTTGTTTTTATGTATCAGCTAAAATATAACAAATGAATGTCTGTGTGACTTTACGCCTGCTGGGGTTTTAAAATGTAATGGTCTTTTTTTTTGTGCCTCAGCTTTTGTCCAGTTTTAGTCAGAAGACCTAATGAATCCAGCTTTAAACCTGAATGCAGTTCAATCAATCTCCTGACTGTACAGCATTATCCTCTGAACAGTCACCAAGGACTGCAAATAAGTTGCAAAACAATATTTTGCCAAATAGAAGCTGTAAATGGATCAAAGGTCTTTGCTTATTTGGGTCATCTATTATCTATAAAACATTCAAAGCTCAGAAAAGCAGACCTTTGACAAACAAAATGATACTTTTCCTGCCTTGAAGAATTATATCTGGATCTCTGCTTTCAATGCGGATTGTGGAAAGAGCTCTTTTTTTTCCTTCTTTTTTTGTGAGACCTACTTTGCTGTAACATTAGTCATTGTTTGAGTTGGCTCTCTTTTGCCATTTCAGCCTTGTAATTATAGAGATTTAGCCAAACCAAACAGCGTTATGCTAAAGACTTGTAGTGAAGCATGAACTATTCACACATTCAAGGAGCGCAGTGTTTATTAACCTGCTGTAAATGTATTTATGTGTTATAAATAATAGGGGTGAATATTTTATGCTACTGTGTTCAACTGAATGTTTTGCTAAAGGTCAAATTTATTAGAGATTAATGTTTTGTTTTAGTGCTTGTTTTTTAAAGAGGTGAGCGTTTAAGTATCAAAACTTTACCTAAGGTGCAGGATTCATGATTCTCTGCCTGGTTGATTTAGACATTTGTGACAAGGTCTTGAGTCCTTGCCAAACTGAGGCTTTTCTCACCGTCCAGAGTTTATTTATACATCTTTTTTTTTTCTTACATTTTTCCTGCTTGCAATTTGCAACAATGTCAGACAGTATTTTGAGTAGAAGAAAACTTGCAAGACCTCAGTTCTGGTATCAGTTTTCATCACTTATCAGTTGAAGATGAAGAAGACGACCTGCATACTTGATGCCAAACTTGCTACACCTCTTGTTGGATATCCAACGGCGCTGTGAGGCTTGCTCTTGAACTGTATACTCCAGGCTGGTGCTCACTGTGCATGCTACTTGCCAGCCGTTTCGCAAGATGATCATCAAACATGTGTGAGTATATGCACCCTGGTGATTTCCCATCCACTACCTGAGGGCTTGCTTCTCTTTCTGAGAAGTATAGCACCAATACGACTATTATCCTTTAGTTAATTATGGGCCCTATGAACTCGAGCAAAGTGTGTGGAAACAAGAGTTGACTCATTATTTTGGAAAACTATCGAGTAGCTGTTTTACCTCGACAACCTGAACTCTGCCACCGTGAGAACAAAGCTGTCCACTACCCAGGCTGGAAATGTTAAACTCTGTGCTGTCATGCCCCCACTTGAGGGAGAGCGCTGCTTATGATGTCAGCAAGTCAGATGGTTCACCTGCCTATGCGTTAATCGTCTTGCAGTATTATGGCATGCGTGGCTGCCATCGAAAGCAAGCTACTAGTGTTTATTAATGATATGACTACTGATATAGAAGTAGCAGGATAAATTGTGAAGTTTACTCTGCTCAAAACATTTCGAAATGAGAATTTTCTTCAGTTGCCAGATTGGGTCATCTAATCTCAACCCAGTAGAGCAACTCTTCAGTTACTGAACAAAACTGGTGGAGTTTATTTTTGTTGTGCTGACTTTTTACAGTCAGTTACAATAACTCGTACTGCACTAGCTAGCATGACGGAGTTTCTATACAGCTGGGCGGGTGCTATGATGTTACTGATAGTGAACTTTATTTTATTCATAAGGTTAGGCAGTTTGTCCCGTACTTCAGCTACAAAGGAAAAAGACACAAAGCTGGATTTATTCTGTGTGTTTACGCTCTCTCATTCTCTCCCTCTCCTGTTGCTACTTCAATCATGAAACTGATCAATGATCAGCTGATCGGCTTTTCTCTCTTGTTTGTTTATCGCCCACTTTGCGCCAGAAAGAGGAAACCAGCGGATGTCGCGCTAAACAACAGCAGCACGTTTAAGCTTGATCAGCTGTTGTTAGAATTTATTTAATATTAATTTCTAGTATCAGCTGATGTTTGCTGGAGCCACAGCTGTAAAAAAGCTGCTGGTCATGATATCTGTTTGGTTATCTGGTGAGAGGGAAACATGAAGATGAAACCAGGAGATGTCCTTACTGAATCATCAGAGCTGAACAGTGATGGAGAAACAGGTTTACCTTTTAGGTGACATGAATGAGTTGAAGGGAAGTTATGAACTGTTTCTGAGAGACAAATAACACCAGGATCCTTTTTCTAAGTAGCTGACAGCTGGTAACTGTGCAGGGGCGGGTCTAGCAAAGTTTTGCCAGGGGGCCAGGTAGGGCATTAACAGGGAGAGGGGGGCACAAAGAAATACTTTTCTTTCTTATTCTCATTTAAAATATCTAGGTTTTAATAAGTAATTATCTGAATCTTACAACCAAAGTTTTTATCTGACGTAAAATGTATAGAAATCATACATATACCAACAAGACTGTACATCACTGTCACAACAGCGTCTGTTTTCATTCAAAGGCTTTATGGCTTTTCCTGTAATACCTAGTGGGCCGGTCTCTAGTCAAAATGCCCGGGCCGATTGTTTTGTCCCAGTCCAGGCCCTGACGAAAACCCACAAATGAGCAGAAACTCTGCGGCGGCAATAAAAGCCTGGCAGCGCATCTCAAAATGAAATGCAGCAAATGGTAAAAAAAACAACAACAACAAAAACCAACCCTGTTTACCAAATTCTTGTGAACCTAGCTGTTATAATAGAGGTATCCATTGTGTATTAGCAAGCTGCAGTTCTTTTTTCTATGTCCTGTATGTGGCTCTTTTTTTTATGTCCTTAATATAAACTGTCTGGAGCTGTCCTTGGTCCTGAAAGTGTTCACACACAGCCTCGCCTGATCCCTTGCCTCTTCAAAAGGAGAATCAGTCATTCTGGTCAACTAGTCTTCTATGCTTTTTCTACTGGCTCCACTTGTGTCAGCTGAACACTAGTGGCTTATTATGAGCATTCGTTTGTTGCATACAGGAACAGCTGCATGCTTACAGCAATAGGAGACCTGCTGAGAGACACAAACCTGTGTTCATAGGACTGGTACAATGTGTTCTTTGCCTCCAGATTCCCTCCATTAAAGTTGATTGTTTACCCAAAGAGAAAAATTTTCTTGAACAATTTTAAAATATGCAGTAAAGCATCATCTCTCCCCCCAACTGGTTTATATTTGACTGTTTTCTGAAACAGTTTTAGAATTTGTGCAATTTAGAGACTAACTGAGGTGGTAATGCCGTTTTTCTCACACATGCTGGAGTTGCTCTGTGGATACTGAATAATGAATTTAGTGTTTGACAACAGTCACTGTTATTTGCCAGATTACTGGCACATTTTGGAAGTCTCAGCTGGGAGCCCAAACTTACTTGGATGAGACATCTTAAACAAGAGCACTGTAAAAACATTATCAGTAACTGATTATTAATGGCATGCTTGGCAGTAAAGTTTTTCAGGTTGGACCAAACTGCTGACAAACAGGCAGGCAGACGGTAAAACACAATGAACTTTAATTAAGACGGTGCAGAGCTGGCATGAAATAAAAACAAAAAATCAAACTGAAATAGTCAACAATAAGGAAGCGAAGGCAGGGAGCCAGCAAGAGAAGAACAAGGAACGGGGGAGGAACAGGACAGATACGATGTGACAAATTCAAAGGACAACAAGGACTAAATTCACATCCAGTCGGGGATGATAATCAAACACAGGTGAACTCGATAACAAGTGTGGGCGAAAGAACAAAGGCAGGGAGTAAAAATGCAATAAGACACTCTGGAAAACAGTTCTGAGTACTAAAATGATAAAGACAGTTACCACAATAACTTTTCCTTGAAAACAGCTTCTATTTGGCAAGAAAAATGACACATGGGTCAATAGAACAGAAGTCGTTCTGTCTTTGCTTTGATAGACGGAACAAAAGTCCACTAATGGTGAAAATGGAAACGTACCGAACAAATCATGTGACTGGAATAGAGTTCTAGCCACCTCAGGTTGGTTTAGGAGCTTAGGAGGAGCAGCTCAATGTGTAATGTTTGGGCAATGGCAGGTGCAAATACCTGAAAGTTAGGAGTGTGAGGAAAAAAGACGAAATAACAACAGAAGATGTTACCAAGTACTCCAGCAACAGCGTTACCAAAGAAGATACCCAAACAGAACAACCCCAAGCTGCAAAGATGACGGCATTGTTGAAAAGAAGGGTTGTGTGGAAATATTTTGGCTATTTTAAGTCCTAAAAAAAGGAAGTGTGTGTCAGAAGAACCTGAAGCGGTGCGATCCTTTGGAGTACACACAATAAAAGACCTTACAGTACCAGAGCCGTTCGCCTGTTCCATGACTTTCAACAAGAAACTTCAAAAGACAAAGAGACAAAATGATATAACCCAATCAACAGCCTGCTTTATTATAAAAGACAAGATATCAGTTGAAAATATTGTAACTGATCTTTGGTGCTAACTCCCTGGCCATAAACATTGCTCTCAGATGGCACTTCTCAGCTATACGCTGAGTGCAGGGAGACGGTTAAATGGCTGTGTCAGACTTTGCTACCACATCGGATTTGTGGTCAAGTTGCACATCTGATCCAGAGGTCGGCCTCATTGTACACTTCATTGAGATGATACTGCACTCGTGCATTTTTGTCCCTTCCGCATTGACTGAAGTGGAATACCATTGAGCGACTGTCAGTTTAAAGTTCTCCCTCGTCAACATTTTAGAGTTTCTTGAATTTGTACAGCGGTATATGCAGCAGTATTCATATATATATATAATATTTATTTTATGCAGCAGTATTCATTATTTTATCTTTCTTGGTATATTTATTGGTGGTTTTTTTGTTAACACTTTAAAATGGCTTTAATTTATACAAAACAAAGAGGATATAATGTAACATTTTCTTTAAGTAACATTTTCTTTACATTCTCCTTTGATACTTGAAACTTTTTAATGGTCAGAATAAAGATTTTAGTTTCCTTCTTGTTTTTTATGTTTAGGTATTAGATATAATATTCTACAGTATATTTATTCTGTTCATTTTCTTTCAGAAAACAACTAATATTTAAATCAAAATTAACCCTAAATCTCAATTAGGAGTAAAGACAAACCTTTAAGCATAACAGAAATAGTTGGTTGGTTGATATTTAATTTGTTGTTGTTTTTTTATTCTTTTTTCCATATCTTGCAGCCCTACATGGAAACTGAACTTCAAATAAAAATGGGACTTGGAAGTCTGTCAAACAAAGTTGCCAGGAAAAACTAAAACAGAAACCAAAGATCATTATGAAGGCCATAAAAGTTAATAGAGCATGTCTACAAGGTGTCATTTTCCCACATGAAAGTCTTTATTTTCAGGTTTTTTTCTTCTTTCTTCAACCATCATTTAGAAACATTGACTTTTATTGTCCAAAAGAACGGCAAAAATAAAATGTGTTCTTTAGGTTCTTTTCACTTGATTTACCACATGTATTTGGTGTGTGTGTGTGTGTGTGTGTGTGTGTAGATCTACATGGTGCTAAAAGAATCTTCCTGAAACCTGAGATTTAGTTTCTGAAAAACCTCGTAAGGTTCAGTTTTGTAAAACGTACCATCTTCATACAGAACATCCAAGGGTTCAGACAAAGAAGATTTCATGGATTGTTTCCACATTGAGTCCTTGTTGTGTTTTGACTGGCAGTGAATGAGAACAGCATGACAGATTTGTTTAGCTGAAAATGACAAAATAAAAAACGGATGAGATGCAGGAAAATTTTGAAATGTACCCAAGCAGAAACAGATTATTAAAAATGTGAAAATGAACGACAGTTCAAGAATAAAATTTACACAAACTGCCACGTCACGCACACGTGCTTCCTTACGTGTTAGCACGCGCGTTAGTGTGCACAGCTGCAGGCATGTAGGCCTCTGAGAGCGTGAATATACTTTCATATTTGTTTTGTGCGTGTTGCTGCCCCTCAAGCGTAATGGCGGAATACAGAATGAGCGACCATTGTATTACCTCCTCCCTGGAACTCTTTAAAGAGCACACGGCTCCCCAGCTGCATGTTAATGCAATCATTATTTTAGTCTTTCTTTTGCTGATACTACTTTGACCTTCAATGCATTCCTCAGCCCATTTTTCTCCAGGGAGAAGAAATTGGCTACATAACTGCAGAGCTTCTCCTTTGGCAGTTCTCTCTGAGCTGAGGTTGAGCAGTAGAGTGGCTGCACATTCCAAATGAATGAATTTAAGTGGAAATCTGAGAGAATTTCTTCATTCTGGCAGCGAGGTGAGCAGACAGCTGAGTTACACATGCTAACAAGAACGGCGACGGTGAGTGTGCTGGATGCCGCTGTGCTGTGACTTGATTTATCGACCGCTGCTCCACCTGAATTCTCAAAGTTATCAACTGAGAGTGCACGCTACGACCGTACTCAGTGGAGCCGCTGCAGCATCAAGAGCTCTACACGTCGAAATTGGTTCACTTTTAGCTATTAAGATGCACGGTAACGTTCATTCAACCGCGCTCTCCTTGACGAGCAGCAGAAAGAACCTATCGCTCAGTGGGTCAGAACAATGAGATGAGCGTTTTACATCTGACGAGGCAGAATTATTAAAGATCAAAAAGAAGCCATCGACCTGCGGATTAACAGAAGGTTGTAATCTTTAAACTGGAACCAGCTTGTCTTTCAATTTTTAAAACGCTGTCTATATAATATCTACAGTAAATTCAGATTAATCCTGAAACAGGAACAGTCCCTGTGCTTCTGACCTTGTTTACTTTAATCGCTTTTCCAGTGGCACGGCCTCAGCGAGAAAATCCTTCAAGGACAGCCCAAGATTATTTGCTGCCATAATCTTTTTTTGAAATTTGCTCTGAAATGAAATGTTTTCCACCATTCAGCCACTGATGTATATGCGACCTGATAACAGAAACTGAACATAATGAAAGTTTCTAACCTCCGCCCTCTTTTGTTCTGCAACATAATGGTCCTTTTAATTCCTCTTTTACGGTCTGCCAAGATAATTTTGTATTTCGAGCCCATGGCTTTTCCATTGGTTAGAACCCTCTGGTCTTTTGAAAGCGGGGGAGTTCTTGGAGAAAGTTTTTGCCTTTGGTCACTGAGAAGAAAATGATGGTAATGTTCTCCTTTCACTTGATAAGCTACTCAAGTTGTGTGGATCTGTGCAACGTAGTGAGTCATCCCCAGTGTTTTGAGCCTCCAGCGGTGACCTGGAAGGCCCTCTTCCTACGTCAGTTTACTGACTGCCATTTGAGGGAAGTTCCAAATCCAGTCTTTGCTCCAAACATGCTTGAAATGTCATGCGTGAGCCCTCAATCTTTCCCAGTCACCCTCAGGCATGTTCCAAAGTTACAGATTACTGTAACATGCTACTATGTAATCACATGACATTTTTCATTTCCTTTTCCTTTTCTTCCTGCACACACAGTCTTATCGGCTGAAGTCGGTTAATGTGGAAAGAGGAGGAAAACAGTGGAGCAGTGTACAACATCCAGGACTGGCATGACTGCATAACACAACTTAGGCTCGTTGCAAACATCTGCACAGGCATCAGCTACCAGAGTGACATTAAAGCTGAGTGCATGCAGGCCTAATACTATTAGAAGTATTGTAACTAATTATATTCTCCAACAAGTAAGATATTGCATTACTTTTGAGAAAAGTAATGTGCAATTTGTTATACATAATGTTTCTGAATAATGACCTCAACATTGAACATGAGAAGTAATATCCTGGAGGTGGGAGGCAGAAAGATAATTGAAGTGTAGTTATTACATGCAGATGAAAGTGATCTCTTTTCAGCCAGAGAATAAAGCCACAGTGTGATATTGTTGTCACATCACTGCAAATAAGCAGCATTTTAAACCTAATTGCTGTTTGTTTGAGGACAATAACTTCCATTCTTGAGGAAAGTTCAGTGTTGTTCCTGAAATTGGGGGAACAAGGGGCAGGGGGTGGGAGTCACTTTCAGAGTGGAGACCTAACCCTTGCTGCTTAATTGGATTCCTCAGATAGTTTTATAAAAAAATCTTATCTATAAGGATGCTCAAATGTGATATGGATTTATTAAAAGGAAAACATATGAGACTGTCTTATCTGAACCACAGTGATGAAAAAGCTATTATGCAATATCTAAATATATTTTCTTTTAATTGGATACAGCAGCTGATGAAGATCTAAATTAAATAAAACCACTGTGGACAACAAAGGTGTTTAAATGTACGGCAGGAACGACAGCTAAAACAAACTATATGTGGCATAAAGATGAAACATTAAAACATAACAGATCATTTCAAAGTATAAAAATAAGTTACCAGTATTTATTCCAACCCTTCATAGGTGTCATTTAAACATGTTGAGTGAATGTCTTCTGGAGTGAATAGACAAACTGTACAGATTTGATGGCCAGTGCCATCATATCACATGTAAAACAATTTTTATTTTGTCATAGACATTGTGTGTGGTTCACTGTTGTCAGTGATTTTGCAGTTATATAACAAAGAACAGTAGCTACAGTATAAAATGTCATTGTTGTTTAAATCTAATGAAAGCTGTTCTTCAAACGGTTTGGGCTATTCTAAATCTAACCTTAAGTAACGTGTATTTCACATTTTTAAAAGAACAAAACATGAATCATATTTTTTTTGAAAAATGAATAAACAACCTGTCTGTGTTAAATGTTGAATATTGTAAATGCTGAACACTGCTGAAGATTACTCCTTTGATATACTGGGCATGCTCACTTAAAGCCAATAAGAGAAACCCTAACAAAAACAGACATTTGTCCTCTTTAACAATCATTTATTTATCATTTATTTTCAAAATTCCAGTAGCAGAACACCATCTGTAAACTTTCCATTGAAAGTTGTCTATTTTACCCTTTGGTTGTTTCTTTCCTTGATACATTTGCTTTTTTACCCCTGCTTTGTGCAGATGTTGTGCATATGTGTGCACGGATTGTATTTTTTGCTTCCTATGTGAAATGATAAGTTTTTGTTAAATATTCAAGATCATCATGAATATGACAACAGCCAAGGCTTTGGAGACACCAGAGACGACTATATAGTGAATGCACAATGTAAGTATAATGAATATATAACTCCAGTGATGGTTAGGATTGTTATACAGCCAGAACTTCTTGTGCTTCAATCCAGGCGGGAGTCTTTCTGTTTGGAGTTTGCTCCCTGTGCTTGTCCTAATCCATGGGTGGAAAAAGTTAATTGGTGATTCTAAATTGATCGTAGATGCCAGTTGACTACAAAGCCTGGTGACATGTCCAGTGTGTAGTCTGCTGCTTGTCCATGGAAGAATGAACAGATTGATAAGTAGAATGAAATGACTCACTCCTTTATTTGACAGGCAGGTTTTTTTTTGGGGTTTTTTTTTAATAATCGCTGAACAGAGATTGTCTGCAAATTGTTTTTTTTTTTTTTTTTGTTGCATACCGCATAAAGTGTCATGCAATAAGTGTTGCGACCTTCAGCTGTTCATAAGAACTGCTTGAAACTCCCATCAAATTTCCTGCTGACCATAATCCTCGTCAATCTAAAGCTGATAATACACCATTGTGTGTCGGCCTTCCTCTGCGTTGGTAAAAAAAAAAAAACACGTCCTTTTTTTTCAGTAAGTATTTGTGGTGTAAATGTATCCACTACAATGTCTGACAATCTGTAGGGACAGACTTATTTGGTTTATATGAAGTGGGTTCTACATCAAATCACTCTTCTTTATAATGCTGGTCCAATTCGTGGGATTCAAAATAAAACTGCACATCAGTTAAATGCGCATTATGCATCCAAAGACCTTTGTCACACTCTATTGACTACTAAAGTGTTTCATATAAATGCGATTTTTGTTGTACATTCATGTATTACGAATTGCATTTGAATAACCCTGAGAAAACACAAGTGGGATTTTAGGTCCCAGTGTCCCAGAACTCAGTATTAGGAAATGCTAATGCTATACCTTGAGTGTGTTGCACAACTATGTCCTTATGAATGAAACTCTGTAAGCTTTCATGGAGATTAAATGTGGAGGCCTGTGAAGTAATTAATTAATTTAGATGCTCATCAGTCTTTATTTCCATGGTTCATTTATCTACAGATTGATTAATATAAGAATTCATTAATGGGCCTGAGCAGGGCAGCACATATACTGTGTCCTTTCTATGAAGCTTACTCTGCAGATAAAGCTCGACTTTAGCAAATTAGCAGTTTTCCAGGGTTACTGTAGAGGTAATGCACCACTATGTTGTACAAACAAACGCACCAATTCATTGCTCGGTATCACTTCCAGGCCATATGGATTAGAAAAATATGAATTGTAGCCTAATGGAGCAAAAGTCGATTTGGCTCCTGCTGTGGTGATTCATTCAGATACGTTGAACAATAAAAAGCACCATTAAAGTGATTGCAAGTGCTGAATTTTAGCTTTCTTTAAGGTGAAGTCAGCATTTGTGTTTGAACCTTCTTTTTTTTGCCCCTTGGGTTGAATTTAACACAATGATCACCATTTGCTTGAGAAAGCAATTTCAAGATGAGGTCTGCTTTGTGATTCATTGCACTCAGGACTTCTCAATGGTGACCTTACATTGACAGAATTGTGGGTTGTCAAATAATTACATAATGATCATGAATTTCAGGCTGATCATTTTCTACTCTGTTTCAGGGTTCAATACTTGGTTGTGTGTGGTTAGCAGACTAAGTTTGCCAAGAAATAGCAAGAAGCTATCGATCAATACCAATCTACAGCCAGGAGCGGTTGATCGATATAACTCTACTGCCCAGCAGCTGGCTAACTTTGCTTAGGAAAAAGGAAAGTCAAACAGATGTGAGACGGAGTGTGTCAATGAGTTTTAGAAGTGCAGATTGGTGAATTTTGATACATTTTTTGAAGCCAAACTGAACTTGCTACCTGCTGACATCAGTTTTATATTTATCGTAACAGTGTGTTCTCAACTAACTTTCCTTAGCGGAGGGAATAATCATAGTACCGAAATGTCAGATCTCTGTAAAGCTCAACTTGAACGTTCACTGGTGACCTTTGGAAACAGCACTTGAGAATAGAATCTCAACAGAAGGCCCGTTTAGTAGCGGTTGTAGGGATTTTGTGTTCCCACACATCTCCACTGCAGTTCTTTGCAGAGGAGAGCTCATTCCCTTTGTATTTCCACATGTTTTTATTTATTTATTTTATTATTTACCTGTGAAGCATTTATTCTAAAAGGTTTTCAATAGTTTTGTTGCATACCTCCTCCCAAGAGCCATTTGGCAAAAACCTTGTATTTCTTTGGAATTTAGTAAACTAGGATTCAACGAGGTCCTTTTCTGCATCAGGTGGTGAATGTAAATTATTAAATAATAATACAAGAACCTGTTAATATTTCCGGGTACCTCTACGATGAAGCTGCGTCAAACTTTGTTTGAGTTGAAATTGTCTCTATGAACTACAAAGTAGTTCAGACTATTGAGGTGCAGTCTTGTTTTTGTGAAAAAGTACTTGCAAAATCGTCAACCTGGAAAATGCAGCTAATAAGCCTTTGCATTATTCATATTTCAATCAATAAAAGTGTATGCAATCCATCTTATGCTAGCACTTTATGCACTCCTTTGTTTATCCACTCTCACTTTAGGTCTAAAATTAATTTACTCCCTAAAATCTTTCTCATAATTGCATGCTTAGAGGCACACTTTTACATCTGGTTAGCTCATTATTTGATAAGATAAGATAAGATAGAACTTTATTAATCCCTCGGGTGGGTTCCTCTGGGAAATTCGACTTCCAAAAAAAGCACAGCAACGACCAAAGTTACAGTTACAGAACTGTTATATATATATATATACACACACACACACACACACACACACACACACACACACACACACACACACACACACACACACACACACACACACACATATATATAAATACAGAGACAAATATAAATAAAATATACAAAGGGGATAAATAGAATAAATAGGAATAAAAAATAAAAATACAAGTGAATTGCACATTTCAAGTATTGAGTCTATTGCACTGTTGACTATTTACAAAAAGTATTGCACAAGGTATTGTACAGTGAGGTGAAGAGGCACTACAGCTTAGTTGTTCCCCCCTCCTTTGTCCTCCTGTTTCCCCTCCCTCTCCCCTCCAGAGAGGAGTTAAACAGTCTGATGGCGTGTGGGACAAAGGAGTTTTTAAGTCTGTTAGTTCTTGTCTTGGGGAGAAGCAACCTGTCACTGAACAGACTCTTCTGGTTGTTTATGGCCGTGTGCAGAGGCCGTAACATTAACACTGGTGTCATATTCATAATGTAGCCAATCATTGTAAATATAAAAATGGGAAAAGCATGATATTTCCAATTTAATGTTGTGTTTAAAGGCTTTATTATTTTTAATTTTGATGCCTAAATGATACAAAAAAGGGTCAAAGTGAAGTCTTCAGGGTGGAAGTTGTCTATTGTGTGCCATATACACACTTAATGAAAGGTGGAAGCACTCCTTGTATATTTGTTTTCAGCTATGTTGACCAAATGAGAAATTAAATGAGGTATTTAGAGCCGAGCGAGTCTAATAGTTGGGGGAGGAAGATGACTACGGACAGGCTGTCTACCTATGGGAGTGATAACCCCTGATAACAGCTATTTAATGGACTGATAACATTCATTTAAAGGGAATACATGCAGTTAAATGTCAGAGATTTTGTGAATTAATGACTCGGTTACCAGTATATCTTCTCTAGCTACATGTTCCTCAATAAAATGTTAATGTTGAAATCTTAATGTTTTTACACATTAAGCATCTTTTACGTCTCCTTGGGAAACTTAATTAAAAACAACATGTTCTTTCTTTCTTTCATCTATACTAAATAATGCACTGCTTTCACCTTTTTTTGTTTCCCTTTTAACCTTTACTGGATGTATTTCTCAGTTAAATGGAACTTTTTGAGACTTTACTACTTGACATTTCATCACCGTTTTATATTGTTAAAGGTTAGTAAGTAAACATAATCAGCAAATGAATGCAAAGCCCATACAGGTCCCAATATTCCCAAAATAATGCAGCAAAGTGCAGTACGCTCAGTCTAGGAATAAGTTAATAAGAAAATGTATATAGAAATACAGTACTGTGCCACCCTGCATTGCTTTGTCTTTTGCTTGGAAACAGGTGTAGCAAAGGGGAAAAATTAGTGTTTTGTTTTTTAACTCTTGCTCTCTGAGGTAAACCTTCTTCTAATTCCTTTAAAGCAGGGGTGTCGAACTCCAGGCCTCGAGGGCCGGTGTCCTGCAGGTTTTTGATCTCACCGTGGGTCAACACACCTGAATCAAATGATTAGTTCATTACTAGGCCTCTGGAGAACTTTAAGATATATTGAGGAGGTCATTTAGCCATTTAAATCAGCTGTGTTGGATCAAGGACACATCTAAAACCTGCAGGAAACCGGCCCTCGAGGCCTGGAGTTCGATACCTGTGCTTTAAGGAGAGTTCAGGAGTAGCTCTCCAGGGTTCTTGAAGGACTTCCCAAAGCTCTTCTATGAAGCTTCCACACATATAGAACTTTCCTGTCTCATTAACATGGTTCAATAGTATAGAATCGAATAAAGTAGACTAGACTAGCCCTTTATTGTCATTGTATATGTACAACGAATTTGTGGAATCAGTTATTTTAAATAAAGAATCGTTCAATCAAAACTACAAATCATTTGAAGTAAAAATGTATTGGACTGGCTTGGAGTTTTGGCTTTTACTGACAAAATGTGAAATCGATGGTTAGAGCAACTACCTTACATATCTAGTCATTAACTTTGTTGTTAGCTGTAGGCCTACAGATGTCACTGTTTCTGTCCAGCCAATCTATAGGACACCTAAAATGTTTGAGCACGAGCGCAAAAAATCACTTTGTATGATCTTTGATGGAGCGTGTAGCTTTTCAGGAAGCACAAATTCCTTTGGGTTTTTGGCCTGTCAGCACTATCACCTGCGCCTGCACCCAATCTAAGAAATTACACTTGTCAGCACTTTGACTAGAGATGACTGCATTTGGAGAGGAGGGATCAAAGCCACTCAGGGCACCAGCACATGGCCGCTGGGCCCCATTAAAGCTTCGTCTAACTTGAATTTCTTCTGCCCTTCTCATCTTCAAAAGACCTGTCTACTCTGATTCTTCTGCACTGTGCATGGCAACAGATGTGTTGTGACACAATAGCATCAAGATACAGGAAATATAAAGGGTATGGGTGGTGGCCCTTGGCATTTGAGAGCAGTTACGACTATGCATGCAAAATGTAAGAGATCAAATCTTTTGCATATCTTCCCACATTTCTGTTTTCTTTATAGTTTTGAGTGACTTCATAGTTTTTATTAGCAGATGTATTAAGAAAGCTTTAAGAGATAATACTGGTAGCAGGTCAAGTTGAGCACTCAAAGCACTTCCTACAGCAAGTCTTATTCACACATACAATTTGACAGCACTTTTAGTCATACCTAAGTGATTTTCTAACTCTAAATCCAATAGATGAAGCATGGGCAGGTGAGAGTTCAGGATTTTCCCTAAGAGTATTTTAGGTGGAAGACTGGGTTGTCTACCAATCACAAGGTTGTCAGCTCCTCCAGTCTGCATGTTAAACCACAGCTGTCCTGTGTGGCCATTTAAGTTAGACTCCTTTCCTTTCTACCCCCATCAATTTAAGAAAAAGTACTATTCAACAAGCACTGGAAGGCTGGTATTGGAGAGATAAAAGTACAAGAATCTGTTCTTTTCAGGAGTGGACTTTGCAGTTTGAAACGCATAACCTGACAAGCATCATCTATCACGGTTTCTTATCTTGCAGTGCTGTCAACAGGCTACTTTAAAACATGATGAAACAGCCTTCAGATCCAGGTGCTATCAATATCTGGAAAAGCCTCTCAAAGAAGAAAACAGTACTATTAATAAGACATCCTGGTCTTCTTGTGAAAAAAAGAGAAGTACCACGATGGTCAGACACTTCTCCCCGGTGGGGATGTGATATGGCCTTTTGTTTTATTAGATTGTTCGATGGATCTCTGTTGTTAATACCAGAATGCTGCTCGTGGTTTGATCTGATGCTTGTGTGTTTTACAAATTCAAATTCAAATTCAAATTCAAATTTTATTTGTCACGTACACAGTCATACACAGTACGATATGTAGTGAAATGCTTGGACAACTGCTCGTGACCTAAAGAAAACAAAGAAAGGAAAAGGCTATGAATAAGATAGGAAATAAATATGAAAAATTAAAAAGGGTAAATTTAACTAGGAAGGAATAGAATATAAATTAAGGTTAAAAATGAAATAACTGTACAACACAAATTAGAATGAAGGGTAAATTTAACTGGGAAGAATAAGATAAAGATAAATATATAAATTAAAGTTGAAAATAAAATAACTGTACAACAAAATACACAATACACAATATAGAACTATATAAGAATGTATGAAGAAATCTAAATATAAATAAATATATACACAATAACAGCAGCTGTACAAGTATTAACTGGAAATGAAGAATATAGTGACCAGTGTTGTGCAAAACCAAAGTCCAGAAAGTCCAGTGTGTGTGTAAGAACTGTATGTGTGGGTCAGTACTGTGTGGTGGTGTGATTGAGAGACCGTATCGCCTGCGGGAAGAAGCTCCTCCTCAGTCTCTCTGTGTTGGTCTTCAGGGAGCGGAATCGCTTTCCTGACCTCAACAGAGAGTTATCCTTCCTCCTATGGACATCTTGCTGTTACATCCTGAAACCCTGTGTAGACTTTAACTCCAGTAATTATGATAGAAAAAGCAAGAGTGACGTTTAAAGCCAGAATTGAATGTAGAGCTACACCATAAGGCTGAAGCACAAGGCATGCTGGCATGGGTAGAGGATTGACATCTCTGTTAAAAGGATTTCATAAGACAAAACTTGACAGTAAAGTGCAGAGTAAGCACACATTACAGCTATATTATGTTTCAAACTACCGTTCCAAACCATCATCTAAAAAAACTGAATAAAAATCAACAAGTTAAAATCTAAAATGTATTTACTATTTGAAAATCTAACTTGGTTTGGGGTACCGGGTCAATGCAATCACAAGCAATTATGTAGCTGTACGTATAAAGTGCTGGATTTTATATAGGGAAAAACAATGCACCACACTATTCCATTTTGAAAATGAATCTTTCTTTTTCTAAAAAATAAAAATTGCAGTAGAAAACGTACCTGTTTTTTACCTGGATATATAAAAAAAAAAAAGATAAGGCGTGTATGTAGTATGGTGTCTCAAGTGACTCTTACAGATTAGTAAATCAACAAGCTTTAAGAGTGAGCTCATTTATTTAATCATACACTAGAACTTAATCATCAGTGGGGCTTAAAATATAAAGGTTGTCAAGCTAGTGGCATTACACGAAAGACCGCGGTGTCATTAACATTAAAAGGATTGGCCCTCGTTAATGCGTGGATGTGCTCCGTAAACTCTGTGGTAATCTGCTTATTAGGAATGCTCATCAAATGTCCAAAGTAAATAAAAAGGTTCAGATTATTTCATATTTTCTTTGTGGACGTAAAAATTATGATGTTATGGCAACACGATTTGATGTTAATGTTAGCAGTACTATGCCTGGTGATGTAGTGGTTAGCGCTGTTGCTTCACAGCAAGCAACAGTACCTCATAGCAAGAGGATTTCTGGTTCAACTGGCTTACTGGGTTCCTTTAAATGGAGGGGTGGATGAATGCAGTACAATGACTGTGCTCAACAAAAAGTAAAAAAAAAAATACATTTGTTGAGAATGAAGCAGGAAAATTATTACAAAGCCAAAAAGTAAATATGAGGTGGGGGTGGATGAGTGGGGCAGCAAAGCATTGGAATCAAATACCGTATGGCTATTGGCCAGTTTTACCTTTCATGAACATAATCATTCACTAACCCCAACAAGGTGGTTATTAACAAATTAGACATTTCTACTCTGACTATCGTGTTTGGGATTTCCTTACATGGATCTCTGAGCATCATCAAGACAGACAAAAGCATATGTCATGTTTCTGATAAAGACGTAACATCAGAAAATCCTTGAATGTGTTGTTATGAAGTTGTGTTCAAACTAGGAAACATTCAATTTGAAGGACTTCTTCCCTCTTCAGTACATTTGCCTTCATTAAAATCATTCAAGTGGATCCTATTGACAAAATCTGGGTCAACTGCAGCAATTATATACCTTTCTTATTATTTTCTCCACTGTACTTCACAGATTTCAAGCTTTTTAAGAGCATGCACTAAGAATCACAGTTGTAACACCGTGCATCATGAATCTTTCAAACGCTGAGTGTTTAAGTGGTGTACATTTTTCACATGGTCCTTTAAGTAAAATAAGTTTCCAACAAGTAATCCTATCATAAAAAGGAGGAGGAGCAAATGTGAATGGGACATCGCTCTGTTTGCAGGGAATGCAGAAGAGCTTATTATCATGGAGGAGCAGAGCTACATTGCAGCGCTTATTAAATTACTCTGTACCATGCTTTTACGTCAGATTTAGGGATGATAAAAGATGTGGGTCCTGTGGGCTGAAGACTAATCATTTCAAGTAAAGTGAGGTGAAGGTCATGTTGGCTTCAGCGTAAGCTCCAGACAAAATGTTTTTTAAAGGGAGGAAAAAACATCTGTGGATTTTTGAACGGCCCAATATATTACATGCTGTCAAGTCCTTACTCTGAAAATAAGGCAGTATTGAAAAGGGGGAAAAATGAGCACAATGACAAATGACCGTTATTAATATATATTAACCTAACGAATAAAAATGATCACATCTCTTATACTCATCTTGGGTCCTCTAAGCAATAACAATAAAAAAGAAAAAAAATCAAATGTTCTTTAAACATTCTCCCTTTAAAAATATAGCTCCTCTGGCTGTTACGATATCAACTGAAAAATACTTGTACAGCCGTAAGGGAAAGAGAAATCTGTGTTCGGTTCATCCGATGGAAAAATAAAAATGTACATCCTCTGTCAATTCTGAGGTTGTACATATTACGACCTAATAAAACACACAGTCATTTTCTCCTCCCTTTTTTTAACAATAATTCAGCCAAAATGCAGAGGCAGTATGTGAAAAACCAATTACATCTCATGATTTAATAGCTTCTAGAATAACTTTTAGCAGCAATAAAAATGCTTCTTTACAACATCGCTTCACTTCTTTGAAGTTTCCAGGCATTTGCTTGTGCATTTGCTCTCTTTAGGTTCCTCCGCAGCATGTTAATCAAACTGAGGTCTGGATTTTGACTGGGCCATTGCAGCAGTTTGCATCTTTTCTTTTTCAGACAGTCTTTTATAGATTTGATGCTGTGGTTGGGATCATTGTTCCTTTGCATTATCCAGTTTTGGCAAAGCTTTAGCTGTCGGCCAGATGGACACAGTTGACTCTGGAACATTTTGCATTCCTTAAACTGACCATGAATTTCTACATACCAAAGTGCCCAAAACATGCCCAAATTATCACCCTCACCCACCATCGTGCTTGATAATTGGTATGCGATATTTGTGCTGATATGCTGTTTTGTTTTCTTTTAATGTCTAAAAGCCATTGTTCCGCAATTCTTGTGGTTTGTTCAGCTTTTATAGAGGTCCTCACACTTTCTGGTGATTTCCACTCCAGGCACGGGGATTCTCCTAAGTGAAAAGAGATCCCGGAGGAGCCCCCACTTATGTTAGACCCAGCTCGGCTAGGGTCTGGGGAGGTAACATAAAAGAGCCCACCTCGGGAAAGGTCAAGTTAAGAAAAAGGGTTTATTAAAAAAAATGAGCTGAAAACCGTTAGTGTAGCTTACAGCGAACCACTAGGCATTTTAAACAACACAAAACAACTCACACAAAGACAAACACAAATGAAAACTAGCCACACGGGCAGAAACACGTTTCAAGGCTATTCAGGAAAAACTCCCACGCTGAACCAGAGTCAGGCAAGCAGGGCTCAAAGACATAGGTGTGAGGGACAACCTGCACATTCAGTCCAAAAACATAGTGTCCCATGAGTGAAGAGTCCTCAGCCTTTTGTAGTCACAGGTGAACGCAGGCAGCCGCGTCATTGGCCCCCTGAGCGCCGCGGATCCCCAGGCAGCCAATGATTGGTAAGGACTGGCAAATTCAGAGCTACATGCTGTTGGGCGGGCACGGGTCCCCAGTCAGCCAATCATCTGAGTCCTGGCACACTTGGATTTCCTTACAGGGAGGCCAGCCCACTTCCCTCAAGGCCAGTTTTTCACGCAGCGCTTTTTGCATTTTGTCCTGATTAGTAAAACCTCAGACTTTAAAGTGGGTATGCTTTCTTTTTTTTCATGACCGTACATTAAGAGTTATTCATCAATTATTCACTGATGACTTGATCAGGTAGTGGAAGTTTGGTTTTTGAAAACATGGTACTTAAATAAAAACACTCAAACTGAGTCAAGCCCATAGCTAACTCACTCAATCCAATTACTCACATTTTCTCAAAAAAACAAAACCAAATTGGGTGACAGAAATGAATTATGAATATACTGAATGCAAACCTTGTTTTGAATGTTTAATCCTAATTGCTGATGATCATCTCTAACTTTTACTGGCTGTGTATATTGGAGGCCAAGTAAGTCAAGTGGATGCCGAGGTATAAGAGAGAATAATTATTGATGTTGTTGCTGTTCCTTCATATCACCAATAAATGTTGAGAGATGCCACTGAATACATTATGCATGGCTCAATATGCAGTGGATTCAATAGAGCTGCTTTTTTATATAGTGCTCCTCTTCGATCCGTCTTTCTTTTGTCCTTCATTGCTCCCTCCGCTATCTCCTTTTTTCTATCTTTTCATGACTTTCTCTATAATCCAGTCATTCATCAGCTGAATAAAATGGGGCCAGAAACACATTTAATGAGGGAACTTGGGAAGTGGGCCTTAATATGAACTATAAGCTCAATGATGCGAATGTCTCTGTTTCCTAATCCTACAATGTGTTAGTTATTAGAATATTAATATAATCAGAATGAGCTCATAAAATTGGTTACATTTGTAGACATATTGTATATTACCTTAAATTAAGAAGCTATTTAAAATACTTTTAGGGCCTACACATTTTAATTAGAACTGAGTTATAAAACAGATGGCGTATATATTTAATCTAAAACAAGACTGTGCAGTGTGGAAAATTATCAGAGTAAGAATGAACACATTTTCTTTTTGACTAAGATTAAAGCGACTTGGTGCCGCTCTGTACTTCTTGTACTACTCATTGCTGATACCCTGTTTGAAAGCGAGTTGGTAAGACTACCTTGGTATTGGCCCTGTCTAAGTCTTAAAGTGTTGTATGTGTTAAATCTGTTGTTCTTCAGTTTGTGATGCCACAATCTGCTACGCCGATGGTCTGACTGATGCTGGGAACCCTCACATTATGATACTTAGGGCCAACTACAGGACAAATAGCTGACTGATGGATAAACTCCACTCTAACCCATTCTATTCTACTGTTGACTCCACTGCTGTCAACTCGGTTCTGTTGGTTTTCGGCATTAAGTCAGCTGTGATTAAAGCTTTTGTCTGATGCAGATGGCTTCAAAATAAATCTTTTCAAAAAGCCAAATAGATTAAATGCATCAGTAAGGTGTTGGGAATTGCAATCAGAGCAACTTTACTTTCATATGACATTGATTCTCTGGACCTTTGACAGCCAGGTGACCACCAGTCTTCCAAAAAATATTCACTCATGTAGTGTTTTGATGTTTGCGATAGAGAGCACTTTCTAACCCATTTTCGTAAGCTCTAGTACACGATGAATTGGGTTGAGATAGTGTCTGAGAAAGCAATCGTATCTCACTCGCATCATTTTCATATTCATCAAACTGTTCAGTGACCCTTTGTTCCATATAGATGGGGAGATTGCCATTGTAAAAGGGGCCGACCTCATCATAATAGAAATACCCCTGCACAGAGTAAATGTGAACAACTTTGTAATGATTTGCAGAGACATTTCCCTCTAAAGAGAGAAATGGACCCGGACCATGCCGATACATTCGAAACCCCAAACTCTGAGGTTCAGGGGTTCACGTTTTTCTTTTAAGTACCACCACCCCATATGTATCAGGTCTGTTGCAAAATCAAAACTGCCTTTATACAATAAAGTGCTGCAACATAATTTGGAATGGATAGACTACGTCTAAAACCAATGCATTAAAAAATAATGAATGTATTCTCCACAGAGCCAAGTTTTTAAAATGTTCCATCGATCCTCATTATGTAGGCTGCTTTTTCTGGAACATTTTAATCTCTTTAGCATTTTAGGGTTTAACTATAACAGGGAAACAGGCCAGGCATTGTTATGTCAGACATACACTGGGGCAAACTCAAAGCTGATAAAGCACTGTTTAAAAAGGTAGACTTATAGAATTTGACTACGCGCTATAGACCTTAAAACAAACAGAGAGCAGCAGCCATAACAAACTGTTCATTCAAAGAAAAAAAAAGGGGGGGGGAAGCTTCAGTCTAGATATCCGTGACAGCGCCGTAACAGTATGTTACTGTATTTTCGATATGTTTCCAAATAAAACATGACAATCTCATTGGCTTTTTTCTGGTTGAGAGATTCAAGTCTTCAAGGTTGAGCAAATTAATTTAAGAGTCACTGTATGTGTATAGCTCTAGCTTTTCTCTGCCCCATTTACTATATTGAATGAGCCATCAGTGTGGGTTTGGCAGCTGACATAAGGTGCTGTCCGTGTGTGTGTGTTTGTTGTGAGAGCCCAGGATGAAAGCACAACACAATTCACTGCAGTATGGTACCTAGCACAGTGATGGGATTGGTAACTCCTTTCAGAGATACTAAAGTTTCTTACATGCATCTGAAATCCACAAGCTTGTGCTAATTTGTCATATCACTCAGTGTAGTAAGATTACCTCGCCTTGCTCGCTGATGTGAATTAATGCCACTGTACCTTCATATTCCTTGCTGAGCACTGACAAATGAATCATAATCCCAAATAAAATCCGGGAAGGTGGAGACGAGAATTAATTCATGCTAAAAATGTGTCCGTGAACTAGTGGAAGATTAATCCCAAATAACTTCTAATTTTGCTGAGTAATTCCATTCAGTACGTTCCCCAATAATTCAGTTTTCCTTACAAAAACTTTATTCTTAAGATACTTTGAAAACTTCACCTGTCACCCACAATGAGCTAACAAGAATAGAATAGAAAGGTTGCCATTAAATGCTGTGCGTTGATGCTGTATCCACTGTAGAGGCCCTCACCCATCCACAGTGCAGGGAAGCTGATGTGAACCCTGATCTAGATGAGATGTTTTTGTCTTAATTTTATCCAAGTTGGTGCTCAGTGCATAACACCTAATTTTGTCTGTCATTCAAGTGCAGCCAGAAGCAGAGAGCTAATTGTAGGTTGGTGTAATCTAAATGAAAGACATGATTACGCTTGTTGTTTTGATAACAATACTGCATTTCTTAAATTTTTAGTTTTAAATCATTTGCAGTCATTTCACTGTCTATTTAGAAAGAAGGTTAATTATAAGCCTAAATACTGTTCCAATGATGAATGCTGATCGGTGCTTTTCAGATTTAAAAAGACTCACGCGGCCCCAAGGTCGCAGATTAACAATGCTTCTAATTAATGGTCAGTTTTAAGCACTTGAAAAGAAGGTAGCTGGACTTCTTTTTGGTTCGTGAAGACATTTCGACTGTCATCCAAAGAGGAACCAGTCTCCTGGAGAGGGGCTGGACTCTGTCTCAGTCTGGAGTTGCCCCTGGTGAGAGGCGGCGGGCTGGGGTGGGTATCCTAATATCCCCTCGGCTTGCTGCCGGTACGTTGGGGTTTTTCCCAGTGGACGAGAGGGTTTGTTCCCTGCGCCTTAGGGTCGGGGAACGGGTCCTGACTGTCATCTGCGCTTATGCGCCGAGTGGCAGTTCAGAGTACCCAGCCTTCTTAGAGTCCCTGGGGGGGTGCTGGAGGGTGCTCCACCTGGAGACTCTGTTGACCTGCTGGGAGACTTCAATGCTCACGTGGGTAACGACAGCGAGACCTGGAGGGGCGTGATTGGGAGGAACGGCCTCCCTGATCTGAACCCGAGCGGTGCTCTGTTATTGGACTTCTGTGCTAATCACAGTTTGGCCATAACGAACACCCTGTTCGAACATAAGAGTGTCCATAAGTGCACGTGGCACCAGGACGCTCTAGGCCGTAGGTCGATGATCGATTTTGTAATCGTATCAGCAGACCTGCGACCATATGTTCTGGACACTCGGGTAAAGAGAGGGGCTGAGCTGTTAACTGATCACCACCTGGTGGTGAGTTGGATCAGGTGGCGGGGGAGGACGCTGGACAGACCTGGTGCACCTAAACGCGTAGTGAGGGTGTGCTGGGAACGTCTAGCAGAGGCCCCAGTCCGCGAGATCTTCAACGCACACCTCCGGCAGAGCTTCAACAGCATTCCGAGGGAGACTGGGGACATTGAGTCCGAATGGACCATGTTCAGCGTCTCCATTGCCGAAGCTGCTGCATTGAGCTGCGGCCGCAAGGTGGTTGGTGCCTGCCGTGGTGGTAATCCCCGAACCAAATGGTGGACACCAGAGGTGAAGGGAGCCACCAGGCTGAAGGAGTCCTATTGGGCTTGGCTAGCCTGTGGGACTCCGGAGGCAGCCGACAGGTATCGACAGGCCAAGCGGAATGCGGCTCGGGCAGTGGCTGAAGCAAAAACTCTGGTGTGGGAGGAGTTCGGAAAGAGGCCATGGAAAAAGACTTTCGGACTGCCTCGAAGAGATTCTGGCAAACCGTCAGGCGTCTCAGGAGGGGAAAGCGGTGCTCTACCTGCACTGTGTATAGTGCTGGCGGAGCGCTGCTGACGTCGACTGAGAAAATTGTCAGGCGGTGGAAGGAATACTTCGAGGACCTCCTTAATCCCACTGACACGTCTTCCGAGGAGGAAGCAGAGTCTGGGGATGAGGGGAATGACCCGCCAATTTCCGGGGGCGAGGTCACTGAGGCAGTTAAACAACTCCTTGGTGGCAGAGCCCCTGGTGTTGATGAGGTCCGCCCCGAGTTCCTGAAGGCTCTGGACGTTGTAGGGCTGTCCTGGTTGACACGCCTCTGCAATGTTGCGTGGAGATCAGGGGCAATACCTGTGGACTGGCAGACCGGGGTGGTGGTCCCCATCTTTAAGAAAGGGGACCGGAGGGTGTGTTCCAACTACAGGGAGATCACACTCCTCAGCCTCCCTGGGAAAGTCTATGCCAGGGTGCTGGAAAGGAGAGTTTGTCCGTTAGTCGAACCTCGGATACAGGAGGAACAATGCGGTTTTCGTCCTGGTCGCGGAACACTGGACCAGCTCTTTATCCTCTCCAGGATACTTGAGGGTGCATGGGAGTTTGCCCAACCAGTCTACATGTGTTTTGTGGACTTGGAGAAGGCATTCGACCGTGTCCCTCGGGGTGTCCTGTGGGAGGTGTTGCGGGAATATGGGGTGTCTGGCCCATTGCTACGGGCCATTCGATCCCTATACAACCGTTGCAAGAGCTTGGTTCGCATTGCCGGCAATAAGTCGGACTCGTTCCCGGTGGGTGATGGGCTCCGCCAGGGCTGCCCTTTGTCTCCGGTTCTGTTCATAATTTTTATGGACAGGATTTCTAGGCGCAGCCAAGTGGCGGAGGGCTTTCGCTTTGGTGGCCTCAGAATCTCATCTCTGATTTTTGCAGATGATGTGGTTCTGTTGGCTTCATCGGGTGAGGGCCTCCAGCTCGCACTGGAACGGTTCGCAGCCGAGTGTGAAGCAGCGGGAATGAGGATCAGCACCTCCAAATCTCAGGCCATGGTTCTCAGCCGGAAAAGGGTGGAGTGCCCACTCCGGGTCGGGGATGAGTTCCTGCCCCAAGTGGAGGAGTTCAAGTATCTCGGGGTCTTGTTCGCGAGTGACAATTAACTCGCGAACAAGACCCCGGTGAGCGCGGGCTTAACCCGGGAGTCACATCAGTACCAGCTCCAATGTCCGACTCCTTACTCGTGACTCTCAGCACCACCTTCAAGGAGAAATGCTTCTGACTCTCCACTGGTTATTTTAGAACTGAAGAAGCCTTTTGAAGGACAGGTGGAACATTATTATGGCCCAAAAACAAGTCCAGTTGCCTTCTTTTCAAGCACTCGAGGCTACCATGGCCTGTATGGCTGAGTACCAACACAGACATAGTTAAAAAAATCTAATTAACTATGCTGACCATTTATATAAACAAAGAGGAAATCAGAAAACAGCCGATACTGAGCGCAGTTACACAGACAATGTTAAACGCTAAATGATTCACTTAGACAATTAATAATAATCTTAGTCAACTAGTCAAGGTCAAAATATTGTTGAAATATCTGGCATTTTGTCCTGGTACCACTGGTCTCTACCAACTCGCTGCCATGCTTTTAGACACTTTCCAGCTGGTTTATTACATCCTGTCACTACATACTAAAAGAGGTGGCCTTAAGAATGTCCTTATATTTTAAAGCTGTTTCACTGATGAAGAAAAGTGCCAATAAAAAGCAGGGAGGAAGCCTGCTGAAGGGATATCCCACAAAAATGGCTTTAAGATGGGGCCTGAAACAGAAACTGGCTGCTGTGGATAAAATATTTGAAGAATTGAGAATAATTGACAATAGTCGCTACACACAGCCCCATTTGTGTGCATTTTGACCTGGGGGGGGGGAATCACACATATCTGACAACATGATTAGCAAAACTGGATAATGGCCACACTACACTGACTAAATATCCCACCTCTTTGATCCTTGGGAAAACCTAACACGCTCTGTTTTCCAATTAGACATCAACTCAAAAGCCGTCTCTATTCTGCTTTGCTTTTTTCCCCTGTTTATTTACTATCTACAATTAAATTTGCCTCCAGGGCAATCAATACGGCCTGTACCTCATACTGGAATTATAAAAGCTTTTCACAACATAAGCTTGTCTCTGGATTGGCTTTCTCACCTCTGTATCCCTAATCCTCACTCTTGAGACTCCCATCTTCCCCAACCCATCCTGCCCGTCTACTTTGTGCGCCGGTGTTGCAGGGAATGCCCATGATATCACTCAAGGATCTATACAGTGCATGGGGAATGATCATTTTGCCTTTAAGGCTGTAGATCACACACAAAGCTCCAGCACAGGTTAGCCAGGGAGGAATTGTATAATCCAACGGGCCTTAGTGTTTGAACACAGAGTCAAGAGAGACTGAATGGGGCTGCTTTCTTTGTCCTTGTTGTCATTAGTTCAAGGGCCTGAAATTACCTCCTCCTCCTTTAACTCTATCAGCTTTAACAGTAAAAAGAAACGCTTATTTGAAAGTGTAAGGAGCCGCGTCTGCTTCAGTATCCGTCTGACAGCCTCTGTTGGTGATTTCAGCTGGTATTTGACGTGTGTGTTCAATTAAGCACATTCACGCGGCGCTCGGTACCGAACACACATTTCTAGTTATGGACAGGGTACCGGATGATGAGAGATCACAAAGGTTCTGGTCAAATTAGTCACCTGCTTCAATTTTTGCCACCAGAATGAATCGGCACAAGCAACTGAGTCAAATAAGGTTGCCTCACAAATCTCATACAGACTCACAAATACTGTATAATGTTAAGCTTTCTCATGATTTTGTATTCTTTCTCCTCATTTTCATTCATTTCAACATCATTATTTTCTGAGTTCTTAGTTTTGACCTACAGTGGCTAATTGTCTGGTTCTTAGTCTTATTATGGTTGTGAGACTTTCTAATCTGGCTGGGAAAAAAACAAATACTTTTTTTTATTCAGCAGACATTTCAATCAGGGGTTAATACAAAACAAACTGGGTCTGCAAATATAATTTAGAGCAGGACGTGGAGCTCAGCAGCTGTTTTTTTTTCCTCTAAACAAAAATGAGTTGTTAGATATTCCAAATACTGTCCCTGTTACAGCTGTGACAGCGCTGTTGTCCATAAAAACCAGGGTGGTTTAAACAGTTGTTTGAGGTTTGGGTGGATTTTTTCATTGAGTAATGATTCCCTCAGAGAGAAATACGATGGTAGTTATAAATAACAAAGGCAAAAAAAAAGTGAAATAGGGACACTTGTTTATTATGACAAGGAGGAGAAAAGAAAAAGTAACAAACACACAAATTATCATGTACTGCTCCACTTGCTGCAAAAACAGGACATTTTAGGAGGAATCAAAGTGTTTAACATTTGCTAACAGTCAAGAATGCCTCCATTTATCCAGTTCCCCCTGAAATTTGGATAGCACAATGTCTCAGTGACCTCCGAAAAGAAAGCACTGTAAATAAATTCTGAGTAACTTAAATCCTAAACTGAATCAAAATTTCTGACTCATTCAGCAGCCAAACATAACTCTGGCATTCTCTCTGCAGCCATTGCCAACAGTGTTGCTAAAATTCCCGCGTGTTGTACTTGCACGCTGCTGTTTGCATACTCTTATGCAGTATAGATGCGGTTGCAGAAGCATGTGCATTTTTTTCAGATGCCACTGTTGTGTTGTTCATTATCGCAGTATTGATTTATTTTAAACTGGTTGCTTTACCTTATATGTTTTTATTGTTGCAAGAAATCTGTACGTTAACTCGTGTTTTAGCCTTTTTAAGGTCTAAAGGTAAGTTATTTGACTGGATTGAAAAATGAAAAATGAAAAACTTTAACTCGCAGCCCCATCAGTCATCGGTGGAATTGTGTTTTGAAGTAAAGTGTCTGAAGGTCGGTGTTTTTGTGACCATTCCCAAATGTATTTGGAAACGCAACTTCAAAAGAAGAGAACGGACAACAACGACAAGAGAACAACAACGCGATGCCTCTAATCTGAATATTTTATATTACACCTAGTCAAGCTGATTGACAACGTTCTGAGATCTTTATTTTCCTGCAAGAAATGTTTGCATTGAAAATGGAGATTTTGCCAACACAACGAACTGTAACATTTTTGTGTTGCCTGCCAGATGGGTCATCCAGATGATCCGCTTGGAGTGCAACATACATTGTTGTACATCAGCATCAGAAGCTGTAATTTCCTGTGCAAATTAAGAATCCCAACTAGAAAACTAGAAGGGAAAATGTGTCTGAGGCTCTCTCCTCTCAGTGATCCAGATGCCATCTTTCTTTCTTCCTTCCCTCCTTTCCTCCTACCTTACGTCCTTCGGGTATTTGAGCAGGCATGATCATGGGGTATGATGTGTATGCGCTGTAATATCATAATCTAGGTTTCTTTTCCTTTTTGGCACAGCTTCTAGATCATCATTTTCCTGTGTTTATTTTGGACACTCACTGCTTCACACTCAGATACCAATAACGATATTTAAATGTGAACAGTTCATGTTCATTCTTCTGATATGTTGCAGCCGTTTTCATCCGTGAACTCTGAAATATATCTCATCCTTCCATTTCATATATTGCACAAAGTCTTTTCTTGCATGTAGCACAAAGCAGGAAATGTTTTGCATTAGATGCATGTGCACGACTGAAAACACTCTGTGGTTTTAGTGAGTGAGCTGCTTGGATATACCATGCACTGGCCAAGACATGTGATCTTCCCCTTCCTGACATATGAACCGGAATATTACTCTGACATCTCACAGACCTTTTATTAGGCAGCCAGAAGCCTAAAGACCGACTAATATCCTGTCTGTGTTGGAAATTTGCATTCTCACTAGGACTCTGTTGCACCAGAAAAGGAAAAGGTAGTTGTATTTTAATTGACTGGCTTTATACTTCCAGACAGCTTTTCCAGGCCACACTGGGCGTGGAGACAGCATTAATACACCCGAGTGCAGTGATAAGGCATTACGACTGGACCCACAGACGCTACCAGCTGCAGCTGAAGAAAGATTGCTGATGCTCTTAAACCTTGAAGAATGAAAGTGAAGATAACTTGATATCTGACCTCCCTAGGCTGATGTGTAATGATCCTGCATGACTGACACTAAAAAAAAAAAGGATTTTCTATGAACTGATAGTCTGACTCTCAATATAGTGGCTTTAATCAGGCCCACTGCGAGTAATATTGCCTATCTTCTTTTCAGACTCAGCTTAGATCTCATATCACCTCACCTTTGGGGGAAAAATAAATTAAAATGTTGGCAATGACTTTTTTTTTTTCCCTCTGCTGTTGTGTACCGATGGCAGATATCAGAGGCTGCTTTGCTTTTAGCTGGGATGACAAGCACACTCATTCAATGTCAAAGCCTCCAGGGCTGTATTAATCAATGGACATTATCCCAAAATCACATTAATGGTTCTTACTTACAGCTAGCCAGTAGAGTAATCATTCAATATAGCTGCTTGTCACCAAGGCTGTCACTGGAGGACTTATACTCAGCTGTACTGGTGAAGACAAGAGGGTGACAAACCCAGACATTCCCACCCATTGAACTAAATCCAAATAGGAACCTTTTAAAGCATTCAAATTACAAAATATTATTAATTCTATTTGGTAGACGGGTGTCAGAGCTCAGAATTACACAAGTTAAGATGAGATGATGAGATTTTAAAAAATACTGAATTTCAAGATGTCCACTGAATCTGAAGGCTGCAGACTTTCTTTTCTCTAATTCGAATAATTTAGGAAAACGGATTTCGGCTAAATTTTTGCTTTTGGCTTTGTGTAATGCAACATGTGCATACAGTGACACGGTGAAGCAGCTTAGGGCCTGCTGTAAGGGAAGACTGTAGTATGTAAATACTTGAGTGTGCATCAAGTAAAATTTATTTTCTTCTGAAGTATTAAAATCTGTTTTTACAACTCAAAAATTCAATTCAGAACAATGTATTTATATAGCACCAAATCACAGCAACAGTCGCCTCGAGGCGTTTTATATTGTAAGGAGACCGTAACATACATGTAGATCTCAGAAATAGGAAATAGGTGCAGCAGGCTGTTTAAACTTTAGGTAAAATTCGTGGAAATACAGAATATAAGGCACAAACAGAGTTTATAGAGTTCTAATGAGCTTGAAATTCAATATTTGGTCTGAACTCTTTTAGGCTAGCGTTCTTGTAATTTCCTTTAAGTAGTTTTCAGAAATAGTTCTCCGGGTTTCTTGAAGGACAATCAAAGCTGCTTCTTTGGATGTTGGCTGGCAATCGGTCTGTTCTTTGACGAGAGGCTCTGGGGAGGCCAGTCCATTGTTTTGTTTTGTTTTTTAATATCCAGGTATGCTTTTACTGCATTGGCAGTGTTTTTAAGATCATTGTAGTGCTGAAAAATATAGCTGGTTGCCAATCAGATGGTATGGCACGGTGGATCAAAATCTCACAGTACTTTTCTGTGTTCATAATTCAATCAGTTTTGACACGATCATTAACAGCACTGGTTGAAACGCAGAATAAAACAGTAGCTCCCCTGTTTTTGTTTTATTTTAAATACAGTCAGCCGTAGACACTCACTCTTCTGTGCTGACCTCCTCCTTTCATTTTAACGACAAATCGAAAACCTGCTGTCACTGTTTTTCTTCTGTAATTTGACGTACCATAGCCTTTTCTCCCTGTTGCCCATCGTAACACGTTGATTATACTTCTGCATCAGATCTACATCGTAACTTGTGCCATTACGGGAACCCCATTTTAGCCCTGCGCTGCAACCTTCTACGTAACCTGACACGCAGCTTCTGAGAAACGTAAACTACACATTTGATCGACACATACACGATGACTTGAATGGAGTGGAAGGTTGGGGTTAGTGATAAAAGGAGTTTCCGTTACTGTGTAAGTTAGCTTTAAACTTTAAGAATGCCTTTTGACGTCCACCCTTTAGTTGAGAAGATTCCTGATAACAGAAGTTGGACCTACTGAAGGGTCAGATAGATGCTTCCCTCAGATTCTGTGTCAGGTCTTCGCTGGATTTCCCCCCGTGTTTTTGAGGACATGACTATTAGATTTTGTTCCTGTGGCTGCATCTTGTACTTTTGTTCTCTTGTCCAGTTTCCTCTTGTTGGTGGTTGTATTGCATAACATGGTGATTTTCCAAAGCGTCAGCTAACAGTTACGACCTTGTTGATCCAAAAATGCTTACCTTTGATGTTTGTTATAGAATTAGCTAAATAAACTGCTGTTTGTTAAGTCACAAAAAACTGTCTGAAAATGAATGAAAAGGCAGAAAATGTCCAAAGAAAACCTTTGAAAAACCTTCAAAATGTCTGAAAAACGATTGCTGTGTCCGTCTGCTTGGAAGCAGAAATGTGGAGTTCAAGCTCAAGACTTTTTCCACAGTGCAAGCATGAACAGATACATGCATTATCTATTAGATATTTGACTATTAGATATTTGTTTACAGTGCATCAAAAATATAGAGAAATATAAATAAAAACTGAGTAATTCTACATAAACAACTGTGATCTGATATTTTATGCTTCATTCGAAAAGTTCAGATAGTTTAGCACAACTAGACGGGATTAGAGAAGACAAAATAGGAAATGCAGTTGAAAAATCCATAATTTTGTTTTCTGTTAAGCTTAAGTATGTTAATACTCACCTTTTCAGCCTTTCTTCTTTTTTCTGTCTTGTTTTTTCTGTCACATTTATGACATTTTTACCGAATTATGTAGAAATTGAAATGCATCAAATTGACAACACATGAAAAGAGATTTTACTGGTTTTAATTAACCACTATAGCTGCAGGCTTCTCTTTTGAGTGTCGTTATGAAAGCACTGCTCGGAGGACTGAAAATAAACATGGATGTTGCATAAATGTGAACACTGGCAATTAAGGATATACCAATTATCCAACTGTCTGTGTGCTAATGAAAGTAAAAAAAACAACAACATTTGTATGATTGAATATGACCAGGTTTCAATTTTATAGAAAAAAAAATATATTTTTTGTCGCTCTATATGAAAATGTCTGGCCTCATTGTGAGAAACACCTAGCCTTCCCAAGAGATAAAAACATTTCTATCCTGCACCACTGAAACACTCAAACCAATTAGAGCTGGATGACTCATATGCAGTAAGCTGCTGGGTACATGAAATGTGACATAACTTCATCCACAGCAACCCCAATCTGATTGTCTTGGTACAAATGAGATAAACAGCATGTTATGCAGTTTGTCATTCAGTCACAATATTCTAGACTACTGGAAATATCCCATAAGTAGAAATACCAGACTGCAGCAAAGACAGTCATTACATTACATGCATGTAGAACATCTTTTATGCATGCAAAGCGTACGCATACTTCAAAAGCTTCGCAATGCTTAATTGTCATGCGGTTATTTATCTTGTGCTACAATTTTAAATGGAGAAACTGGAAAACACAGAATGAGTAGCATGTTTTCTAATCCATTACATTATTGTGTGGCATGCAAATGTGGCA
Source organism: Aulonocara sp. 'chitande type north' Nkhata Bay (assembly GCF_057382095.1). Taxonomy (NCBI): domain Eukaryota; kingdom Metazoa; phylum Chordata; class Actinopteri; order Cichliformes; family Cichlidae; genus Aulonocara; species Aulonocara sp. 'chitande type north' Nkhata Bay. Next base: position 31,112,392 of record NC_141353.1, on the reverse strand, counting down.
TGTCTGGCTAAGACACACACACACACACACACACACACACACACACACACACACACACACACACACACACAAACACACACACAGGCTAAGAACAAACCAGGCTTTAGCATGGGCAAACATTTCAATAAAAAATACACTATACGTTTTACCAGAGTAGTAAAGTAATGAACTGTAGGCTTGCCTTGTTTAGGCAAATGAAATGTGGTGTCAGGGCAGGCAGTGTGATGAATTGATCTGAATCTGTTCTTGGTGGAGCCTCTCCACCTCTGCCTGACATCTACATGGCCCACATTCAAATGCAACATTATATATCTTTGGCCTCTCAGCCCTGGCTTTCACCAGAGTAAAAATCTAGGACATCGCGGACCTGGCTAGGTAATAAGCATGAACGCTCTGTGTGCAGTTCACTGACATCATGGTGCTGGCTGTACTGAGAGCAAATAACACCATTATTTTCCTCTCAGACCCATTTGCAGCCTCTGTGATCATGACTACTTTGTGCAACATAAAAGAAAAAACACAGCAAAACTTTTTGCCACCTTTTACCTTTCACTTATTTTATTCTTTCAAGGTATAGAAATGTAGCTGAACCTTTAAGTAGGTAATGACAACAAAATCATCTTGATAGTCGATGTACAGTGGGGCAAAAAAGTATTTAGTCAGCCACCGATTGTGCAAGTTCCCCCACCTAAAATGATGACAGAGGTCAGTAATTTGCACCAGAGGTACACTTCAACTGTGAGAGACAGAATGTGAAAAAAAAATCCATGAATTCACATGGTAGGATTTGTAAAGAATTTATTCGTAAATCAGGGTGGAAAATAAGTATTTGGTCAATAACAAAAATACAACTCAATACTTTGTAACATAACCTTTGTTGGCAATAACAGAGGTCAAACGTTTACTATAGGTCTTTACCAGGTTTGCACACACAGTAGCTGGTATTTTGGCCCATTCCTCCATGCAGATCTTCTCGAGAGCAGTGATGTTTTGGGGCTGTCGCCGAGCAACACGGACTTTCAACTCCCGCCACAGATTTTCTATGGGGTTGAGGTCTGGAGACTGGCTAGGCCACTCCAGGACTTTCAAATGCTTCTTACGGAGCCACTCCTTTGTTGCCCGGGCGGTGTGTTTTGGATCATTGTCATGTTGGAAGACCCAGCCTCGTTTCATCTTCAAAGTTCTCACTGATGGAAGGAGGTTTTGGCTCAAAATCTCACGATACATGGCCCCATTCATTCTGTCCTTAACACGGATCAGTCGTCCTGTCCCCTTGGCAGAAAAACAGCCCCATAGCATGATGTTTCCACCCCCATGCTTCACAGTAGGTATGGTGTTCTTGGGATGCAACTCAGTATTCGTCTTCCTCCAAACACGACGAGTTGAGTTTATACCAAAAAGTTCTACTTTGGTTTCATCTGACCACATGACATTCTCCCAATCCTCTGCTGTATCATCCATGTGCTCTCTGGCAAACTTCAGACGGGCCTGGACATGCACTGGCTTCAGCAGCGGAACACGTCTGGCACTGCGGGATTTGATTCCCTGCCGTTGTAGTGTGTTACTGATGGTGACCTTTGTTACTTTGGTCCCAGCTCTCTGCAGGTCATTCACCAGGTCCCCCCGTGTGGTTCTGGGATCTTTGCTCACCGTTCTCATGATCATTTTGACCCCACGGGATGAGATCTTGCGTGGAGCCCCAGATCGAGGGAGATTATCAGTGGTCTTGTATGTCTTCCATTTGCTGATGATTGCTCCCACAGTTGATTTTTTCACACCAAGCTGCTTGCCTATTGTAGATTCACTCTTCCCAGTCTGGTGCAGGTCTACAATACTTTTCCTGGTGTCCTTCGAAAGCTCTTTGGTCTTGGCCATGGCGGAGTTTGGAGTCTGACTGTTTGAGGCTGTGGACAGGTGTCTTTTATACAGATGATGAGTTCAAACAGGTGCCATTCATACAGGTAACGAGTGGGGGACAGAAAAGCTTCTTACAGAAGACGTTACAGGTCTGTGAGAGCCAGAGATTTTCCTTGTTTGAGGTGACCAAATACTTATTTTCCACCCTAATTTACGAATAAATTCTTTACAAATCCTACCATGTGAATTCATGGATTTTTTTTTCACATTCTGTCTCTCACAGTTGAAGTGTACCTCTGGTGCAAATTACTGACCTCTGTCATCATTTTAAGTGGGGGAACTTGCACAATCGGTGGCTGACTAAATACTTTTTTGCCCCACTGTATGGTTTAAATACGTAGAATTACTTATCATGTTTCGTAACATGATAAATTCTCTTTAAGTTTCTTTTGTTTTATTCTTGAGCTTTGACTTCTACTGTGACTGAATTTTAATATTTTATTGATTTAATGTGAAAAGTCTTTCTTCTAAAACCCTAAAATAAATTTCTGTTGATTGAAAATACAAATTCAGAAGTTTTTACTATCGATGACTTAAAACCTTTCCCCAACTCACTGTAGCCGCCACCCGACTCTCCTTCTGCAAAGCTCGGTTCTTGTGCTGCTTGAAAGCCGAGATAATGTTGGTCCAGAGCATGTGTGAGAGGACTCTTCAGTGTTTAGTTTCAAAAATCTGGTGATTTTGCTTCAAATGCTCAAAGTCAGCCAAATCCAAGCTGCCTGCCATCTGCTTATTGGACAACTACTTGGTACTAACTATTAAAACTAAACAAAGCTGTTGTGCAGCGATAGCAGTGTACCAAGCTGTCATCAAGAGTCAAATTATTTTAAATTTGCTCTTGGCTCTTCTGTCTGCTGGACTTTGCACTGTGTGTCTGTTTCACCGCTCAGAGTGGGTCAGAGAAGAAAAATATATGTACAGGCTAAACAGAGAGCAGAAGATGGCTACAAAATGAGCAACAAGTGCACATAGATGGCACATACTCTTAGCTTGACTACAGTTCAGACAGCTAAGTTATTATTGCCAAACACATCTTCTTATTCCGTATTTCTTACCTCCAGTTGACCCAAATAAGAGTGACTGGTTCTTTGAGACGATTTTTGAGGTGCTGCCAAACCACAATTAGCCATGCATAATAGGAAACAGATTAAAAAAGAAAACACTATACGGACATGTTAAAAATGTTAACAACCCTCAGTCAATCAATCGAAAAGAGATTAGTTGAGTAATCTGTCACCATTTTAGAATGAACATGACATCATGTTTGTAGGTTCTAGAGTTGAGCAGGTTTCTATTTAAATGTTGTTTTTTTCCATTTTAGTTACAAAATTAAGATTTTCAGCTGTATAAGTTCATGTACGTTCTCTGATGTTGCACACTAAATCTGGTAAAAGTTGGGGAAATTACTTTAAACATCACGTAGGAGCGGCGGGTTGAGAAAAAATAAAATTCTGCTACAACCTGTCGTCACAACCGAACACCTACAATAAAATGAACCTCACTGAAGGATCATTCACATTGTAGGACAATCACAGGGTGCCTTTTACTGCTCCCCCCTCGTTCCACCACAGTACCCCTAATGTGACTTCAGCTTTAAAGGAAATTAATACATTCATTTCCATTTCTCAATTCATCACAGGTTCCTTGCATTTTTAAGTAATTGATTTGTATGCTAAGTGATTTTTCTCTCGTCATTCACTATTGGCCTTGAAGTATTTCACCAGGTTAAAGCATCTCAGCCCTTATTACAATATAACACAATGTATGCCCGAGGGAGGAAACGACTGAGCAAATATGTCTCTGTCAGCTGCCTTTACAGGAACAGTTAATGCCATATTTTCTTGCCATTCTTTGACTCTTTGAGTTCCTTTCTTCCATTTTCTTTGTTTTCTCACTGTTTATTTTTACTCCTGCAGACTAAAAGGCATTTGCATGTATTGCGTGGTGCCGGCAAAATTGCTGATGAGCATCATTAGAGCGTTTAACTATCCAGTTCAGTCATATAAATAAATCAGTGAAGGATACGTTGGTGGGGGGCAATCAGCGCAAACATTTTCTTTCCGCCGCACACAAACAAAAGGTCTGTTCCACTGTTCAGCAGCACATCTGCGAAAGGGAGAAAATCACTGTCATCACCAACAACTTCCAGGGAAAAGCCCACAACGTAATGTCAGCAGCATAATATCCAACAGCGGAAGGTGATGAAACTCCACACAGATTACTCCAGACAGTTGATTACTGCATCGCCCATGATGATGATTTACAACATCTCCGACAACGCATTCATCAGTGTTTGTTTTACACACAGTCTTCATATACTCTTTGCAGCTAAACGGGGAAGCTGACATGCTGCATCTTACCTGTTGTGCATCACACATCCATTTGAGAGATGACTTGTGAAGCAGTGAACAATACGCTTGCCTGCATATCACTGACTGTCCTGCTGCTTGTAAATGGGAACAGTCTGCCCCCCCCCCCCCCCCCCCCCCTTTCATTTGTTTCTCCTGAAATCAATCCTCATCTACTCAACAGTGTCCTGGATATTAAAACATGAAAATGGTTTGCATAATGGATCACTTCAAAACATCATTAACGATGCATGCGTTCACAACTCATTGAATTTGCCATTATTCATGTGACTTATATAATTATCTGATGGGGACCTTGTGTTTTGCGAAGGCCGTGTTTTTGCTGGAGATTTTTTTACATGATTCACAGAGTTCCATAAGATTATACGATATATTCCCTTTTTCGAAGGTGACACAGACACAAGAGTTTTCATTTCATCTATTGTTAATACAAATGTGTATTTCGATTCTATCACAGTCGCAGAAGAACAAAACATAATTACAAGTTGACGTTCCAGACAAGATGAATGCTCTTGATCTGATTTTGAATTTCATCTACTTGACATCTCTGCAGTCACCCACTTACATGTGATGGCAAATTAAATTAATTTGAGCAGTTTGTTTTGATTGCTTCCAAAGTTAAATGTACTTTTTCTTTTTTTCGTTTTTAACTTTGTCTTTGTTCCTTCACACTTAATGCACTGGAGTTTTTACTTCGTCTTTAAGTCGTTGCCCTTTAAGTCATCTTTTAATTCAATACCATGATTACCATTTTCCTGAAAATGTGCAGGAATTGGCACAAGTCGTAAAAGCATCTTAGCCAAGAGAGTCTTATAAAATGACAGTTGATTTACCATTATCCTGTAATTGCAGTTGCACAAAAAACAACAAAAAAAGTCTTGCTTCAAATCTAGTAGTAATTTTAGACTGTAAGACTGATCATTACTTCACTTTGAGGACAGGGAAATTATTTTACTGCTCTTGTTAATAATCATCATCATTACCATTGCATTAATAATACAGTTTACAGTATTGATATTGTATTCAGGTGTTTAAACATATTGGTGCCCAATTAGCCTTTATTACAGGTGCAGTTATAACCACGTTAAACTGTTGAGTTAAATCGATAATCTTAAATGCTTTTGAATGCTTGTTCTAATCTTAAATGTGTATGTGCTGATTCTGATAAAAGAAGGGCCTAACTCTGAGTATACTCTGTGCCAAAGTAGACAGGAAGCGCAGGCTTTTGCAGAGCGTGCTTGTGAAAGTGAAAGTTATTTTGAGGAGCTGTGGGGAGGATGCTATTTGAATAACCAGGTTATTCGTTATTGTCTTTTATTCATTTATATCTTTTGATTAAGCTTTTAGTAGAGGTTCTTGATTAAAACATTTATTCAACATATTACAGATATAGTTTCAGTTAGGTTATTATGCACATGAGAATTGGCCTCTCTTCTCATAAGACAAAGTTCATGCCACACACACGTACACACCCACACAGTAGATAGACTCATTTATAGGTGAGAGGTTAATCATGTTTTTCTTGCAACTGCAAAACTGTCTCTGCAAAAAAGAACAGTTTCTTGCAGGATGTGGGCGTGATGTTTCAGACGATAAGCGTGTGTCCGGCAGCGACAGAAAGACACCTGGCGTGGAGACGGAGGCGATGTTCTTTTCAAACTGTGTTAAAAGTCATTGTGGTTTTGATTTGACGTATGCATGTATTGTATCTGATGACGCATGAGGGGGCGTTAACCCTGATGAATCAAAAGCAATCTTAAGTGTCTTTTTGGGTGGAGATCTACAGCTGATGTTTTGCAGTGTACATCTTCCCACGCTGCGTGTGGTCATTAAAATCAATTGTTTGACCAAGCTCTTCTGGACCATGGTTGTTTTTACTCTCCTCCTCAATATTGAACCCTTAACAGACTGAATCAATTAAAAAAAAAACCCACAAAAAAGTGTGTTTGTGAAATAAAACCATGAATGGCCATGCTGCGACCTAAACTTGCATTGTAGATTTTTCACACTAAATCATCAGTGTCATTCACACACACAAAGATCATAACTTGCAGCTTTTATTCATCCTCTTTTCTCAGTTATTCGTTCTGATTTCGGCGTCGAACTTGTAAGAGCAGACAATATTTCAAACAAATTAGGTACAGAGGATCACGCAGGGATACAGAGTTTGTTCTCTTCATCTGTTCAGAAGTATAGTTTTGGTCTTCAAACAGAGCGTCTTTGTATGTTTCAAAGTCTAGATCAAAGAAAAGATGATCAAGCATTTTTTTCTTTTCTCCCTTTTTTGCAATGTGAGCCCTTAAACTTTAGAACAAGACGCCTGGGGAAATGTGGTGAATAAACTGTAACTTTTTTATTTTTAAGAAAAGATACAATATAAAAGTCATTTTACTAACTTTGTGATGATGATGTATTACCGCTGCGCCGGCATGCAGCCAGGATTTCAGCACGGGAGGAACCCTTGAGCGACCAGAGATATTTTTCAGTCTCAGGTTTATAGTCCTGTGTTCATACGTCTGTTTTGTGGTTGGTTTTTTGCAGTTTGAAGGCTTTTTTAGGTTAGATCACTATTACTTTGAAGCATGATTAACTCCCACAGTCGACCAGAAATACATTAAAAATGTGAGGGAGTTAAATTCTGGGCCACTTTTTGATTTTCTCCTGAAATCACTCTCGAAAATGTTTTGTCACAAAAACAACCTCTAATGTTCGTGCTAAAGTTCATACATACTTCTCATGTGTTAACAGTAAAACAGATGTGTGCCTTTTCTCCCCATGACTGCTCTGCTCCTCTGTAGCAACACACTCTTTGCTTTAATTTCACTTCAAAGATAGACAGCAGAGCGGAAATGAAGTGTCTAAGTTGCCAATTCATGCAGGTATAAATAAGAGTGTGTCTGTCTCTGGCAGTATATTAGTTACAAGTGTGCCGGCAGGACTGTAATAAACATGCTGCAGTCTCAAGAGCGTCAACCCTCAGTGACTTTAGTTTGAATCAAAAGAACTTGGCAACACTTGTCAAACCTTTGCCCATGTAAAGTGCACTGCTGTTTTCCAATCCGCACCACAACATGTTATTTTTCTTTTAGATTTAGGCGATCCCATCTGCTGTTTTTTTTAGCTGCAAACATTTGCTGGAGTGCTCGTGCGGTCTTCAGCAGCTACGGGAAAGCAAGTCAGTGTTATAATTTGATAATGTGATGAAAGAAACTGCCATTATCAGTGCGCCCTGTGCGTGACTGTGCTGTTGTTTGAAAGCTTTACTTCTTTTCTTTCTCTTTGAAAAAGCATAACCGTGGAAACTGTAAATACGGTTGAAGCAATCAGCAGTAGGACAGCAGAGCTCAGCCTCTGGTGCTCTCAGACAGCACGCGGTGCTTGTTCACATGTTAATTGGTTAAACCTGCAAGGCTGAGCGCACAGAAACTCCTGCTGACTGTGTCATGTTGCTGCAGAACGCTACCTACCTACCTTAGAACATCGCATTACAAATATACAAGACAAGTGCATGTTGTAGCTTGTCTGCAGCATTAAGTACACTTACTGCCAAAGTCAGAAAATATTACTCATACATTATTTTAAATGTTTGCGTCCCTTTTTTGCAGATTAATGAGCATCACCAGTATAAAAGTGACACAAATCCAAAGAGACAGGTGCCAGATTCAGCTCCAGCTGGATCTGGCACAATGTCAGTCTCAGACTTGTCAAATTGCTACTTAATATAAACTGTGTAGAAATGAACCTTGAGGTGGTGTCAGATTCCCTTACAAGTGAACAGTAGATGCTGAATTCTGGATGACATCTAAACCAGCTTTTGCACATATTATGAGCTTACTTATGGTAAATGGCCTGCATCTGTATAGCGCTTTATATATACTTATCAAGAGGTACTATATAAAGAATGTATTTCTACTCCGATACAACTATTCCATCATTCTTTTTATGATATTATATATTTTTTTATTCGTTTAATATACTTATAAATAAATATATGCAGCCATGAGCTTGTTACCAAGCAACAGTTGATCTGTTTGGGAGGTGCTGATGCTGAGGGAACAAATGTATGAATTTTTTTTAAATTTACTTTAAAGATTTGGAGCTCTGAAGAGTAGATGAGGTGCTATTGTGGTGAATGTAGCCTTCTCTAAAAATAGGATTGTCACTTCTGTCTCATACTGAGATGGAAGTGCTGGTTTTTATCTCCTGGTCTTCACGTCTAAATGTGCAGGGGGCTTTTTTTTTTTTCTAAAGTAATGTCATAAAATTGCTCTGGTCTGTCCAAGGAACTTTCTTTACAATATATTAAAGAGGAGGAAATGAAAGCTCACATTTGAGAAGCACATTCTGCAACATGTTCTTTATTTCTTTAACACAATTCAGATACTCCTGTTCTGTTAAATCACTGTTGTTTCTATCATGAGTCACTCAGTTTGAAGGTATCAGATTTATTACGTCTGTGCAGCAAATCCACAGTTTTTAATACACTGATACAAGCTCAGTTTAGTTTCCTTTTTTTGTAAGATTAACAATCCCAGTCTTGATAACAGTTTTGGGAGTAAGATAATATTTTCTCTGGGAGAGATATGGAGCTCCTGCCTGCCTTTTAGGTTGCTGATACAAACAGGCCGTAAAAGAAAAAATCAGATGGTTAATTTAACCCTAATAATCAAATATATTTTTTCTCACTTTTCTTTCCTGGAACCAATTGTACCTTGCATGCAGCTGTTGTTTGGTTCCTCAAATTTGTATAGCCACAGACCCTCAGTAGCTTTTCATTACTTTGGCTGATTACCTAACAGTCTAACAAATGGCTCATGTTTGCGATTGGCTCATTTCACTTATGAACTAGCGAAGGCAAAAGCAATCGCACAAACTGGTGGGTGGCTGCCAGGCGGCTCCTGGGAATTTCAGACAGTTATGAGATATTAGATGGGTCTTCATGGAGTCTAAACTCTGTTAATAATTTGGATAATAGGCCAAGTAGATTAACACTGCCTCTTGCATCCACTTCTCACACTCTGCTCAGGTTTCATTTTGTACAAATGAGTTACAAAAGGGAAACTGTTTGATCATCTGTTTAAGTAGTTTGCTGCTTAAAGAGAGGCACGCTGTGTCCACCGCAAACTGAAAGCTTGGGGATTTAATCATTAGGTGTGCTATGGCATGCTATCGCTGAAGTTTGACTTTATATTTAGTCCCAGGCAGCACAGCAAGAAGCTACTGGGTTTGAATCCAGTGGCTGGCTGAAGACTTCTGCATGGAGTGTGAATCAGGTTGTCCGGGTATTCCTTCCCCAAAGACATGTTGGTGATCCTAAATTGGCTGTAGGTGTGAATGTGAATGGTTGCTTCCATATCTGTGATTGATCAGTGGTGCACCCTGCTGTGTTTAGCTCCAGGCTGATCAAGACACTGAAGTGGAAAATGGATGGATCATAGCCACGATCCACTATCTCCCTTTAACATACAAGAATGAATTAAGAGACTACCCATGTACCTTTAAAATAAACTCCTCTGTGCAATGTGCTGGGGAATTATTCTGTCTGATTCACAGAGTATGTGCATATGTGATGTGCAGATTGTGGATTCTTTTTCCAGCTATACAACCACCTCCACCCACCTCAATGCATTTCAACTGCCATGTGTGAATTAAACTATAACCTGTAAGTACTATAATTCTGATAATTACCATTTAGCAGAGAGAGGCTAAAATCATCTCAAAGAGAACTAGACATGCTTCATACTCAGTTCCCTCATCCCACTGTTTCTCTGTTGTCTGTCGTGCAGTGGTAGCGTACTGTGTGTGACAGCATGTTTCTATTCAGGAAATGGATTGATTGGATTGTGTCAAGAAGCAGGCAGATGTGAGCAGCTGGTCGTCCATGCTAAATAGGCCCGATCACAGAGCACATCGTGTTGTTTTCAGAGATGAAAAGCACTCGTGAGATCAGACATAATGCAAAGTGACCGCTTGTCAAGTCAGGTGTTGCCAAAATCAAGGCGACTCCAGAATCTTGAGATTTAGCACCTGAATGGATTGTCAGCTGTTTGATGGGACGTGTGCCAAACAGCCTCCCACAATCTGGAAAGAAACACATTAAAGTGAAGCAAAATCAAAAAGGAGATCACAAAATAATACTTAATTCTGCAACAGTTTTGTGTCTTTTAAAGTTACTCCTTCATGTTTCTTTCATTAAAACTTTGGAGCCTTAGATGAATTCACAGATGAATTGTGAATTTGTACCATAGCTTAATTTCTGAGATCTTTCACTGTTATTGCAGCTGAAGATATCAAATGAAGCTAAATACTGAACTTATTTCTTACATTTAGGCCTTTAAGTTATTGGATAACAACACTGTAGACCACCACAGTAGGTGAACTATTAAAATGTCTGTAATCCTTAAAAAGTTGATGCAATTATTTTGTTAATCACTTTGAATTAAAGCTAAAAATCTACACATCAGTCCTGACCTCTTGATTGTTTTACTTCAAATTCACCATGGCGATGTACAGAGCACATTACCACAAAAGAAGAATGCCATTGTCCCAATACAAACATTCATATATTCACCAGTCACTACTGATCAGTCAGGACTGACACTGCAGCTGTTCTTAGTAACATACGCTGATAGCCTTATAAAAATCTAAAATAATAAGAATACATTGTCTCAAAAGAGCAATTTAAACTTTTTGCCTGACAGAATCATTGCTGTGTTATAATTTCCAGTGCACAATATTTGCACGTGTGTCAAAAAGAGATCTTGTGATTCTGCACTTGCCTTTGCAAATGCGTTTTGTCCTCGGACATTGACTTTAATCCAATCTGACTCTAGTGCTAATGAGTTCATTACCATGGGAGTCAGATTCTAATGTAGGGTTAGCAGTGCCGAGGCCAGGATGACCTTACCCATCTATTCTGTAGTGGGGAGAGCTCTGGGCTATATTAATAATGATTTATTGGGAAAGAAAGAGGTAGTTGCCAAAGAATGAGAGGTGTCTTGAATACCATGGAGCCTGATCATTGCATTAGCAGGCTGACGCACGTCCTCCGAAATAAAGATCGCAATAATGAATGCAAAATGACTGAGAATTAGTGGTTTATCAGTGTTCAGTGTTATTATATTTTTGTACTGTATATGTTTTATTTAACAGCTAGAAGCTTTTTCATGAGGCGGAAATAGACCTAAAAATATATTCACACATTATTATCTTCCAAGTTGATTTAACGTCGACACATTTCAGGTTGTTTATGGCACCCAGATCATTTTAGTTCTGTTTCAGTCTGCAGTTCCTGGCAGGAAAATCAGGCTCATTAGCCTCTAAATGTTGCACTATGTTCACCAGCCATTTGATGCTAAGCAAGTGCTGTAACGTAAAAACAAAATGCATGACTGCTGCGGCTGAGAAATCTGCTGATAGGAGCCGCGAGAGTGAACCACAATCATTAAGGTGTGTACTGCAAAACATTAAAAAACTAAGACTTTAAAGTTCTGTCGAGCTGAAGGTAACGGTAAATAATCCAGCTGCGCCCTCAAAGACAAAACAAATCGATGTTATTAGCTAAAGCTGCAATATTAACTCAATATTGAATTCATATTCAACATTTTAGTCCATCAGTAGGACGTTTCGTGATATGCGATGAGGCAGATATAAATCAGAAACCTGTTCAAACTCCCTGCCACCTTGCTGTAGTCGTGCGTGTCTTATCAAGTATATTAAATGCCCCATCCCCCCTGGCACATCCTGCTCTTACTCTTTTCTCTTATCTAATTCTGGAAACACTTACCTGTGTATTGAGCTCTCAGTCTCTGGCGTTATCAAATCTAATTTTCATAAATGCCGTCACTCTTCTTTATCAAATCTGCATCTCTCTGCCCACCCTGCTCACATTCATCCTTGTGTTATTTAGTAAATGTGCCTTGTGTGAGTGCTCTCACTCTTGTTTGTCTATAAAAATTTTGTGCCTGCCAGCTTGGTTCACAAAGCTGTTCCATAAAATACTGTGGAGTCCCAGCGTTGGCTCTGCCAGTGTAAGTAATTTCCTGTTAGACAGCATTTTTCAGAAGAATGGGCTTTATTTTTTAAACACTTTGTCACAAGCTCCAATCCATCACATTTAAGCTGTTAAATGAAAAGAATCATTTATTTAAAGGTAAGATATGGACAGAGACTCAATATTTAAGTAAAGAAAATAATGCAGAACTCCAAGAAAGTGACGCAGATGTAGACGTAGATGACACATTATGTGACTCAAATATAGGTTGCCAGTGTAAGTGTGGGAATATGGTTTAAGTTGATGTCACTGCCAGTTTAAGAACACTTGGGTAAGTCTGGAGAAGCAAAACAACCAAATTGGGGCAAGAAGAGCCACGGCACTATCTCGTGGGGAGAATTTGCCTGGAGCAAGGAGAAAAAGCCAGCAAGCCAAATAGGACCAGGCAGACTCTGAGGTGCTGTTACAGAAGCAATGAGATGAGATGGGCAGAAAATTCCCCACCAGCCAACCAACCAACCATGCTCAACAACACACAAGCAGGCAGAGCCACTCAAGCAACAATTAGGTTATCAAGTGGTGTCTGTTGTCTTTACTTACCCCAGGTAAAGTTGTGTATCACGACCCAATGAGAAGCTACATTATTTTTTCTTATTCAAATTCTCTTTTTTTATATGTTACAGTCACGTACCGTATTTTGCAGGCCATAATACGCACCAGAATAGCAGCTGCTCTATTCCCATGTTGTTGCAGTATATTAATGACAAACGTCATATTGTGGATGGATTATCTCAGTTGTTCTCCTGACTGAAGTTTGATCCATTTACAGCATCCTGCTATGCGATTGCATTTGTCCCTAACCATCAGGAAACCTCACATGAACTTTTATTGAGTGGAAAAAGTTAGCGTTCATCCTCCAGCTTCACTGTATTTATCTTATGCTAGCATAGCTGTGTTGCTAGCGATCATGTAGCACATCGTTATATACCAGCTAGTCCAACTTCAGTAACCCTTCAAATGTCATTGCTGTTTAGTTTTCTGTGTTTATTTATGTCGGAAGTGATAGCAGAGCTGTACATTTTAATTTTTTCAGGAATCACTCAGTCAGAACATGTTATATCATGTTTAGGTGTAAGCTAGCGAGCTAACCTCCTGCTAACTTCTAACTCTGTTAAATTTAATAAATTCTTTTTCATGGATGCCTGGATGTTAAACATAATTGTTACACCTGGTAAAGCGCCAACGCTGATCATTTCATTAAAGATTAAAGAATTTTTAACTCTCAGTTATGCTGCAGTGTTTGATTGACTTTGGGACCTGAAGCGGACAGAGTTTTAGACCCAGATTACTCTGCTAGGCTCCTGACTACGTTAGCCGTAATGCTCCAACAATCCATCAAGCGGAGCGGCTTCGTAGCTGTACTAAAACATTTTTTGGCAGGTCTTTGAGCACCGTGCACCACATAAAATCAGTTTGAGGTCAGTAAGCACGACCAGAATTCATACATAAGGCACACTGGATTATAAGGCGCACTGTTGATTTTTTGAGAAAATGAAAGTATTTTTAGTGCGGAAATACGGTAGACTTAATTTGAATGGGTCTTTCTCATTTTGTGTACACAATTTTCACTTATTATTGCAATGTGAGACATTAGAAGAAGATCATTTAAATCTACAACAAATTATGTTGTTGTTTTTTTTTATTATTAATCATGTCAGTAAAGCTTTAATGAATAAGTAAATCTAGTGCTTTCAACTTTACCATTTCACTCATTATTGTGTTTATACTTTGTTGCTTTCAAAACTATGTAATCCAAATGGATGTAAAATGTATCTGCTAATGAAATAAAAGTACACCAAATATTTTTGTTACTTTTTGTAGACATGAGCCACAAAGTCAAATACAAAGCTTTAACTCTTTTGCTCTCCCCATGAGCTGTTCAAATTAATGCAACCAAGTCCTTCTTAAAATGTTTTGGACAGCACATGCAAATCAAGTTTTGTAATACTGAAATTTTATTTATATAGCACCAAATCCCAACAATGATTGTCTCAAGGTGCTTTATATTAAATTTTGTAAACACCCCATAGTAATATAGAGAAAAACCAATAATCAGATGAACCCTATGAGCAAGCAATTGGCAACAGTGGGATGGAAAAACTCCCTTTTAACAGGAAGAAACCTCCAGCAGAACCAAGCTTGGGGTGCAGCCATTTCCTTGGGACCAGTTGGAGGCAAGGAAGACAATTCTGCATCCCTATGTAGATAAGCGAAATTAAATAAAAATACCAATATACTGTAGATTTTTTTTCTGCTTTCATTTGATGATTACTGGTTAGTTCTTGTTGTTAACAAACACAAAAAAGAACAAGAGTGTTGATTGTCGGGAAATTTAATAAAGTATAACATGTACAGGAACCTATTTTCTAAATCATAAAGCTCATTATCGTACACTTGCTCCCCCACCTACTGAATTCCACTCCACTGCTTCCCTGCTGTGGGTATGATTAAACATCTGTGATGGTGACACCAGAGGGCTGCACTGCAATGTGGTGCTCGGAGTATGGATATTATACACTACTATACGGTGCATAAAATACTCCTACCCTTTTGGATTGTACTTTTCTTTAGCTTGCAATATTAACGGGTCCCTTGGCTTTACATTTCTGAATGATTTAAAAATTAATGCATACAGGTGGAATGCTAGTTTCTGTTTTCCATCTTGGTGCAGGTTTTTCTGTTCCATGTTTGGACAAAAATTGTTCATATCCGGCTGCAAAAACTCCGGGAAGTTGATGTTTGAAGGTCATGTTGGATCCCACCTTGTTTCTTGTGTTTTCTCAATTGCATTCAGGAGTGACAGGCAGCTTTGATCTTCCCTTGTTTGTGTCAACATTCATCTTCATTAGCATGAAGGAAGCAGGTTGCCAATTATCTGTGAACATTAATTTTGTCGTTGGCAGTTCCTTCTCGACATCGTCCTCAGGAGGATTAATTTGTATTGAGTGTATTCTACTCCAATCTCAAGCGTTTGGGAAAAATACTTGTTTTTCTTCTGTGAACAAAATAATGGCTGTGCTTCAACATCCTCCTCCTACTTTTCATTGTAGTTGCTTTATATTGCTCACACAAGACAAATCCCAGACAAATGTCATACAGCTCTCAGACTCCCCGTCGCTAGGAGCTCTTTCCTATTTATCTGGCTGCTCAGGACTCCTGAGCTGTCAGCTTACTTTAACGGACTCCTCGAATTTGGCAAAAGGTACTACACCCTCTGTTGTGCAGATGATGTTGTGTCACCATTTGACTTCTTAATGTTATGAATGGATCCAACATCCTTTCAGATTGTGATTACTGTTGTGGCCCATTCCTAACGGTATTTTGCAGACTCACAGTGACATGAGGGGAAAAAAGGAAGGATCTTACTCGTTTAATACAAAAGGCACAGAAGCTGTTAGCTTTCGAATGCTTTAGCTCTTGTCTGTTTGTGTGCGTGTGAATTGTTACCTATATAAGGTGCACCTATATACTGTAAAGATACAGTTAGGTCTAAATAACAGTGATAGATATTCAGTTGGTTCTCAAGTGATGATCTCACTCAACAGTGAACTCTGCAGCACTTTTTGTTCTGCTCTGCAGCCTCAGTGAGCTCAGTGTGGCTCCACATGGACTAGTTCTTAACCTGCAGCATATTCTGTTAGAGTGACCCTTCAGCTCACAGCAGCACATCTCCAGAGCAGAACAAGGACTGCTGCTGTCAGCTAACAGGGGACTTGGAGGCTGTCTTTAGAGAGGCAGATGATGACATCAACACTGACCTGGTCAGCCAGCCTTTGTGAAAGCACAAGACAGGAAAGGGCAATGAAATTTCAAAGTAAAACTAAGGACTGGCAGTCCTTAATGTACCTGGGCAGCGAGCCCAACTAAAGTCTAGGAAACTTGTTTGCTGTAGCTGTAACTCATGCTTAATTCTTTAGAGGTTCGGATTATATTTTAGATCTCCAGTAAGGAAAATAAAGGAAAAATATAAATTACATTTTCCTCTAATAGTAGATTTTCTTATAATATTATTATTATTATTATTATTATTATTATACTTCTTTTACAGTTTGGTGTCTTATACCATTTTTCTCATACATACAAAATGTTTACTTTATTCACATAAAATCCCTGTATTGTGTTGGATGAGAAGAATGTGAAGAGGTCCACTTTAAACCATACTAAAGACAAACATTTACTATAGTAGTTTATCTGTTTATTTTCCATATGGGATGTAACAAGTATTGAAGCTGCATTGGCAGGTTGTTGTTAGATACCCAAAACAAGAAAACACATAGCAAGGGGAGGATGGTGAAGTATTCACAGGGGAGTTCTTAGATGAAGCGTGAGTGCAGCAATGATTCGTGGCAGTCATTCGGTAAATCCAGTATAGATATCAGAACACGCACACGTCTGGCAAATGTCTGCCGCAGCGCAGCACAGACCATGCGATAAGATGGATATTAGGGCAATAGAAATGTTAACCAGTAATTCAGTTTAGAGATGAAACGAGCTGATATGAACATCTAATTGAAACATGTTCTTTGTTTTGCTAATTCTGTTAAACCACTAAATACATCATGCATCTTTTATTACATTATGTTCAAAATTCCCCATCGGTTTTCATCAAAAACTGTTATATATGAGCTTTTTCCGTTTTCACTGTCCCATTCTAATAGCTACGATGCTTTGATGTTTATCTAGAAGCTTAGAGGAAACTCTTAAAAACAGACAGGCAAAAAGATTATACTTCCTTGATTTTATTGTTCTACAGCTGCAACTGTTTACTTCTCCTGTGTGATTCCTAAACTATATTTCTGAGCTGCTGTATCTGTAAGTAAATGCCCCTCAGGAGCAGCCACGGTTACATCTTTAGAAAAGTGTTGATCTTCTGTAAATAAGACAAATCCCCAGAGTGTAATAGAAAGGGACCAGTCAGTGAATGATTGCTGTAAATTGGTGAAGCTTTAAAGGGACCTGTCTGATGGAACTTCTTAATTTATGTAGTGACATTCACGTTGGCATTTATTTTTACCAAAAGCAAAAGCCATATGTTTTTATTAGCATTTTTTATTGAATAATTTGTCTGTCCTTAAAGCCAAAGCATGAGGGAAATGCATTATTTATTGTATAGTTACTCTTATGTCATCGTGCAGTTCTTAGTTTTAATCAATTCCATTGTCTTCTTGAATACTCTGGATATTCACATATCAATACATTTTTGTTTGAAAATATAAACGTTAATATTGGGATGACCGTGCCATACTCACATCTTCTCTATTTAATAAACGGCAGTATTATAAGTGGAGCTAAAAGGTGTTTGCAGATTAATGAAAGGCAGCTTTACCTCTGCAGATGGAGGACGACCTCTTCTCAGTCTGGCGCCATTTTAGCTGTGGAATGAATGAGATCCCATTCGGTTTTTCCAGTTGCTGTTGTTGTCAGGTTTATGACACTGGAACAGCTGGGAGTAAATTATTTGCCAAGTGCTTTACAATGGGACACTGACACTTGATCACATGTATTGATGCCTCTTATAATGGCTTGTCTCCCATCTGTGGGAGCAGATTGTTCTGGGTAGGAACATTTTGCAAGCTTCAAAATAGTTTAATTGGAAATAAAGCCTGGTTTGACATTACACTGCATACTGACAGGTCGGACATTGCACTGCACATATTTTGTGTGTACTATATATAAGTACAATATGGGAGGAATCAGAGCTGACGAGACCAGGGGGAGCAAAATCAGCCACACTACACACAGGACAGGGACTATCAAAGTAAAACAGGAAATACAACAGGTATGCACAGACACGAGCTTAACACTAAGACATCAGACATGGCAACAGGGAGGAAACACAGAGACACAAAACAGAAGGGGCTCAAAAATACGAATCAGAAACCAACCCCTAAAATGAAGAAAATCTTAAGAAGAACTAACTTGAAGCACAAGATAATTATCAAAACCAAAACCACTGAGTCACAGACTCAGGACCATGACATTCATTTAATTTAGTTCAGTTTAGTTTTTAGTACAGAGTGCCACATGAAGGAATATTGGAAAATCATCTATCATCTTACCTCGTTATCCTTGTTTGTCTCAGCTCAGATATTTATCAGCTGCACTTCTTTAACTGGTTGGATGTAATGTATGTCTTGACAGACTTGGGTAAAACTGTATGTTCTTGCTATGTAAGAAGATTACAGAAATGCCTTAAGCACACGCTCGGTACTGATAAAGTTAAAAAATATCAAAAAGAATGTAGTGAAGGAGGAGTTTCATAAAAGAACGTCAATTTCAAATAATTGTTTTATATACAATGTGTTTATCAAGTTGTAGTATAGCCTACAATTTTTGGTGCATATGTTACATTTAAATGTCTCCTGTTAAAAAGTTGTTGGCCTCTATGGCAGACTTTGGTAAAATAAAAGAGAAATAAGTTTTGTTTGTTTGTTTTGTTTTTTTAACTTTTCTGGTGACCACATTCTACCAGTCTCTCATGCAATAAGTCTGTATTTTAAGCAACAGGGATAATAATTGCTTTTTCACCTTGTAATATCACTTCTCGTTTTGTTAGTAGAATGGCCAAATTAAGAGAGTGAGCAGATCGTTTCCGCTCCCGCTATCCAGCATCATCTGTCTCAGTGATCCCCGTTTCTATGCAGGAGTTCTTTCAAGTTCCGACACAGTCAAGTGCACACCCTGTCAGTTTGCAAATATCATGCAAATCATCTCAAACATTGAAGACAGTTGAAATTTGATGCAAATTTGTATACAAAGCAGCAAAGCAATATCAGCGGGATGTGCAAGCATCAGAGAAAATGCCAGAGTTGAGACCGAGCATGAGAGTTCATGGCTCACAGCAACACAAACAAATTTTCACGGGTACGTATCCCAGCTGAAATTTATGAGACATCATAAATTTGACTACAAATGAATGCAGTTTCATTTGCGCCTGCGGTGGGTGCACATGTCCGATTTGGAAACCCCCCAGCAGCTTCACATTGTACTGAAAGAAGTGTGAAGACTTACAACAGAAGTGGACTTCCTGATGTTAAAGATTATTAACCTACATCGGGGTCTGATTCATTTGTTGGATGGATATGTTAGAACATCCCCAATGTTCAATGTATACAATCCTCTCGTCTAATCAACCTAGTCTCAATTCTGCTCACAGGAAGTGATGACCAGTTGCATCCTTGCCAGCAAGCAATCCTTTCAGTGCCCATTAACTTAAATAAACAATATTTAAAACATTTACTTGTACCATGGTGTGAGCAATTTGCTAATATGAATTTGCATAATTTCTGACCAATGAATGTGAAATGACTCATGCAGTCGTTTATGCTTTTTCCTCCATTGCTTTTTTTGGCTCCTATCATGTCAAATCAACTCGAATGTTAGGGCTAGACAAACGTAAAAATGTGTTGTATGGTCTTAAAACTAAGATGGTTTTCAAAGGATTACATTTGTGTTATGAGTTGTTTAAATGGTAAAATTACTTAAAAGTGTTCTACTGACTGGAGTCGTGTTGTTTGACAGCTACACAACAGAAGTATGTCAAGTGATCTGAATACATTTAGCAGGTCGCCCACATTCTTCACTGTTTGCGTGACGCTGTTGGAAAGCGTTAAATGTTCAGACATTACGAGTCAAACAGCACAACATGCTGCATGATCTGCCTGCTGTTGTTGGTTTTATTGTTCTTTTTTACATATGACTTCAACTGCTTTCTGAATTCTCACAGTGGACTTCACCTTTTGGCTTCTCTGTAGTAGTAAATTAAGAATTGTTATTTTATGCATAATTTATTGCGTACTTATTGTGTGAGTGCTTTAATTCAATGGTACCACGGAAGAAAAAGTAAAAAGAAGAACAAAATGCTTTGTTTGTGAGTGTCTGTCTATCTATGTGTGTAGATATGGCCTGTTTTCTTTATTTTCTTTGCTAGATTTTGTTTCTACTCTGTATTCACTTCAGCTAAACTAACACTTCTGAATTGCTACCAGGAGTATAATGAGGCTTTAACCATACACCAAACCTCTGCTGTAAAGCCTCGTTGTAAAACTGTAAAACATGTAAAACTTGATGCTGATATGTTCATGGATGCTTGTGAGACCTCAAACATTTCCAGTGAGTTTTTTGCTACCAGTTGAGAAATTATATAAAACTCATTAACTAATTTTTCACAGCTGATATTCAGAACTGGTCAGCTACAATAATGAAAAACCCCAGTCTGACAGTTTTAATGTCTACAGGTTGATGAAAGAGGAGTTTGTATCTTAGGATTTTTAGCCAAGCTTGGTATTTAAGCACTTTCTAACCTCTCTCTGCAGCGTTTCAGGAACTGAAAATGAGCTTCACTGTGTAAAGGTTAGAAGACCAAGGCTTATGCTGAAGCACAAATACCTTTGTCTGTCTCAAAAACTGTGGAAAAGCCTTGAGCCTACCAAAGTCCCTGTGATGAGGTGTATGAGGCTTGTTGTAGTGCCAAGGGTGAGGGAAGGATAAGAAAAAGCTACGCCTAGATTGATCTCAAAACAGACTCCTCGGGTGTGGGTCCAGCTATTTGAGAATTAATTTCCTCCACAAACTCCACTCCACATTTTATCACTGCCCAACAGCTATGCATATAGGTGGCTTTGAGCTTATGAATGATCTGATGCTCTCTTAAATCTACCAGCTGCTGCCTGCTTTGACAGCTGTGAGAAAGCTGCGGCAGCTTTCAGCAATCACACTGCAATTTGTCAAAGAATTGGACATTCCAGTTTCATTAGAACTTTATCAGGAATCCTCTTTGTTTACTTTTGTCCAAGTAAACAAAAATTATCTTTTGTTTTCCTCTCCACATCTTCTAATAAGTACAGTCCCTGTTGGGGCTTTCCACATTAGAAAATGGCTTGAGTTTTTTTTATTTTTCCCTGGTGGTAGTTTGTATTATTAAATGGCAGTATTTGAGGCAATAGTTTTCATCACAGTTATTTAAAAGCTCAGAGTTGCGATTTATCCAGGGTATTGAAACGGAATTGTTCTGCTGTGCAGTAATATTTGTATCATAGGCCGTCTCCCCTGATTTCCCGTTAGAAATCAACCTGCAATTTTGGATTTTAAACTGGAGGCCTTACATCGAGCTAACGCAGTCAAAAGTATGACAAATTCGAATCCTAACTCTGACTATTTTGCTGATTTAATCAGAAAATAATGAAAACTACTTGATGTGTTTGATAAGGTTAAAGATGTTTCCTCCAGTTTGAAAAGTGTTTACTAATGTTGTATCAGTGTGATCTCATTAATGCTTGTGTGATATAGGCTTAACCATTAGTTGGTTTAGTAGAAATCATTAGTAGTACCATTCCTGAGTACAGATATGTTCTTTAGACACATTTGCATTCGTATTGTGTACAACAGGGACAGTACATATTAAAATTGTTACATTTAAACAAAATGTAACCAATGCAGTGTACTTGCCACTAGCCACAGCTAAACTTTTCCTTGGTTAGCCTTTTAAGACATTTATCAAAATTAATATATGGCCAGTTAGAAAATATCAACACCAAAAACAACAACAACAATAATAATAATAATAATAATAATAATAATAATAATAATAATAATAGAAGCAACAAGTAATTAGAAACATTTAAAAGCAACCATTAAGAATGGTAGAAGACTCATTTTAATGATCTTTAAGCCATAATTTTGCTTTTGCATTAAAATCTTTAGGGTCAGTTAATTTATTTTAAAGGCCAGATTTGCTGGCCTTTAACTATAAAAGAAGACTTTTTTTGTTTAATTATTTTTACATTTGTTACCTTACAGTCTGCATTAATAGCGTGCTTACACTTTTACTGCTGAATTTTAAAATCATCGGACTGACAGAATCATGGGGAAATCTTGAGAAGGCCATTTTATGAAACTCTTAAAGCTTATCATATTATTCACTTAATGAATTTTACAAGAAAGCCATTGTACGGACTACTGATCCAAAAATTTTCCAGCTCATTATATTGAAATTAAATTTTCCTTTTTCCTCATCTGTCTACTCCATATTGCTCTGGAAGTCCTTTGAAGCTCCTGGGTGGTTGAAACATGCCTAACTATGTTTTCATGGGGGCAAAGCCTTCTTTCTTGTTGTATTTCTATAAATACCAATACTTTTTAGTATTTTACTGAACATTTTGTGATCAAAGCTTTTCTGAAGATGTTTTGCTCTTACCTTTTGGTTCTTTTTCACCTCTTTTAGGATTGCACATTGTGCTCTCTGTAGGCCCATTCCCGGAGCGAGCAGGAGCAGCTCTGGTACAATTGCAGACAATTTGTCTCATTGTGACATCCATTTCTTTTGAAATGCTTTTGTAACATTTTCCTGTGAATATTCGTTTGATTGATGGAACACTCGTATTAAGACATTTTTTAGAGAAGTCTTGAGAAGAGCAGAGTTTACCAGTAAGAAATGTCTTTCTTTTCTGTCGTATTTTTTAGGTGTTTTGAGTTTGTATGATGCTATAAACAGGAAAAAGAGGTTGATGTCAATGGGACTAAAAGTGAAGGAGATTTGACCTCAGTGGGTCTCCCTAATTAAAAACGAAAGTAACAAAAACAGAGGGAAGTACCTATGACACACTTCCAGTCTCATCTTCACAACTTAACACCTGACTCCAAGAAGGTTTTGGTCAACTCATTAACTTTTAGAAAACATGAAAATCACAACATCCACAACAGTGACTTGTATAAAGAAAGATTCTGGTTATTCCAATCCTTTTTCTCTGTGTGTGTGTATATATGAACACATGACAAACAACTTTAGGCACTTTATTTATCATTTATTCTTATTCTTTAGCTGACTGTACAAAAAATCCCAAAGAACACACTTTGAATGGCATAAAATAGTATTTTTGCACCAGCAAGATGAGTCCCAAAAGGCCTTTATGATGTGAAAGGAAAAGGAAAAAGCTGTGGTCCGCCAACTTACTCAAGAACTGGACTAAAGATTTGTGGCAACAGGTCTTGTGACAACCAGTGTTAAGTTCTTTGGTTCAAATCATCATTAATATGTATGAAGGTAGTCAGGAGAAATCCCAAACACACTGCCAATGCAGTAAAAGCATACCAAGATATATAAAACACACAATGGAGCACTAACAGTCATGGACTGGCCTCCCCAGAGGCTGGATCTCAGGATTGTTGAAGCAGGATGGGCTCATTTTGACAGAGAACAGAACAAAACAGCCAACATCTAAAGAAGAACTTTGAATGTCCTTTAAGAAGCCTAAAGAACTATTGCTGAAAACCTCTTCTCTAGAAATTATAAGACAGCTGCCTAAGAGAGTTCCAGCTGTGCTGAAGAGTAAAGGTTCTCATACCAAATATTGACTTTCAAGATACTTAAAATTGTACAGACTATTTTTGCCTCATATACTGTATTTCCAGGCATGTTTGCACATTTCAGCAAACCACTTTACCTATTCCCCATTTCCATAGCGCAATCTAAAGAAGTAAGGGGTGGCTCATGGCTGTGATACATTTCATCTTGCTTCCAGTGGTGTAGTGGTTAACACATTCAGTTCGATTCCAGCCACAGACAGAAATCCCCTTTGGGATTGCATCAGGAAGGGCGTCTGGTGTAAAACACTGCTAAATCAAAGGAACGATAACAAATCTGCAGTTTTGGGGGACGTTTGTGATTTTCTACACCTTTTCTTTTTATTTTGGGGGGTGAAAGTGAGCAATGGACTTGAATGGACTGACTCAGAAACTGACAGTGGGAAAAAAAGAACAGCACATTTAGAAATAATTGAAGCAGCATCCTGACTAACCTGAGCAAGTTTCGTTTATTGCTCTGTAAAATCCAGCTTTTCCCTTTGGAGCTCAGAGATTAGGTTAAAAGTTGTCCCCCCCCCCCCCCCCCCCCCCATCCCCCTCTTTCACTCAACCCTCATATTGCCTACATATGCCACTCCATCATCCCATTGTTACACCTTTGCTATGTGGTTAGTGAGGCACAGCACCAATTACAGTCTCTATCACCCAGTACAGTCTGCACAGCTCACTCCAATTGCCTGCATTGTCTCATGAAAGAAAGAGACCTTTCAGAACATATTTCCTCCCTCAGAGGAGCAGGCTTTAGACTGCTCCACAGGTTCTTGGAGTACAAATAACAACACTTCTTTGCTTGCAATCACAAAAAAAAGTGTGGTTATTATTTAATGTCATATACAAATGCAAATGGGATTTGCAGAAGCTGGGAAGGTGACGGTGCACATATCCTTATGTGTGGGCACTGGCAGCGGAAGCAGGGTCATGTAAGGAGTAGGATATATGGCAGGAATCTGTCACAAATCGTGTTGTTTGGCAGGGCGTCTTGTCAAGGGTTTCAGTTGGATTAGGAGCCTTCTGTGTAACTGATTAAGCCGCTGTGGAGCTTAGCTTTCAACAGAGTGCATGGCAAAGGGCGAAAAGTACATTTGATGCTGAATTTCACAAAGACACAAGTGAAGGTTTAAAAAGCTATTGAACTCAATTTAATCTGTTCTAGCTTTTGTTTTAAAGCGCAAAAGCTGCTAATATTGCAAGCGTCACAACCTGGGATATTAGGAGCATTAAGTCTGGTGATTAAATGGCTCTGATTGTGGTTCTAATGGCATTATTAGCAATGCCATTTAAGCAAGGTCAATCTCACACCAGCCTCATTACTGCATATCTAGAAAAATTGCCTCCGGTGTGGTTGTCACCAAAATCGACTCCTAGCTCAGGTCCAGCATTCCCTAAGTGCAGCAGCACATTAGTATTTATGTTCTTGAGGATATTGTGCTCTGTTACAGCTTTACATTGTGTGCTATAAGTGTTTAGCGCTGTTGTGGATGGGTGGCCAGATGAAAATTAGATCCTGTCCTTCATTACTTTGGAAGTGTAATTTGCATATTATTACCCTATACACTTGGGGCATATTACGGTTTATTCCAGCAGCGTTATGATCCTGATGTAGCAAATACTCGTACGCCACTCCCAAATCCCAGGAGCCTCAATTACTTAAGGGACAGAATTATATCTGCAGGGCTTGTGTCGTCCTCAGACTTCTGTATGATCTGGTAGGTGTTAAGTTGTCTTCAAAATAACAGCTGATTAAAGGAACTAGACCAAAGAGAGCTGCCTGGCTTGTTCCAAAAATGGCATGATATTTTTTTTTTTGTTCCATTCAATAGCAATAATCAGGCCCACCCAACGCCAAAATAACGGCCTCTTTAGCAGTGCCATCGTGTATTTCCAATCACTATGTGATTGCATTGTAATCATGGAGTCTTTCTGCTTCGCATTCCACAAAGAAAATATGTCCACATTTGGCAGCTGGCATTGTAATTAATTCTGAAGTACGCTGAGGCTTTTATCATACCTTTCAGATCTGCAGCCCAACATAGGTGAGGAACTAATTTGCTTCCTCTATCATGATTCCACGTCCCATTTTCTTTCCCATCTTTCAGCACCACCATCACCATCCTGTCCTATTAATGGCTAATACTGTATTCATATCATCTAATATGAAACAAGAGCCATCACATTTAATTATACCTCCACAGGACACGGGCGCACTCTAATAGACATCTTTCTTCTCAACAGTTACCTTTGTCATTTTTCCTGTTCTAATCAGGGAGATTCCAATATTCAGGACACATGCCCTCCTGAAATAATGTCAAAAATGAGCCGTTCCTTTGCTGTTTTACTGGAATTGCCTGTGCTAAGGCTTCGAAAGTGGCCATAAGCTTCATATTTATCACCAAATGATTCTAATATTTGTGATAAGGTTTTAGGTGTTTTATAGCCCGGTGTCTTTTCTCTTCAAATGACACTTCTTATGCTGTTAACACAGTCAGGAAACCTCTAGTCATAAAGCAGCATTATGTAGATTTCCCTTGATCTCTAGATGCCAAAAATGTATCGCTGCCTTTGATTACATTTTAGCAGAATCTTAATGCTATAAGCGTTTGAAAACCGTTTGTTTAAGGCCCAATTTCCACATCACAACACCTCAGGGAATTTTGTTTCATAATGAACCTAGCTTTGTGAAATAACCTGACTTGTCTATTCAGAGCCCTAACCTCAACCGTATCTACAATACAGGACTGCAGTAGCAAACGCACGCTAGGCCCATGCATAGTGTTGGACCTCGCTGATGCTCCGTGGCTTCATAGTCTGGGTTGGTAATCGAGAACAAGTCACAGCAGACCGGCTGCTGTCTGTGCTGTGAGTCGCAGCAGCAGATTCCTCCTCTCTGCTGCTTTGGATGATGTGAATTTCACAACTGTGCCTTGTGATTCACAGTTGATCGGTTATTTGTTGCTGCCCTGTAAGAATGAGTCAATTGAGTATGATGTATTTTAGCTGCATTGGATTTGTGCGTGTGTGAGTGCCACTAAAGCTGAGTGCTTTAGTAACAGTTGCTGGTGTAAGCCACAGTTTGCATGTAAATGATGAACGTTGCCACCTTGATGTCACCCGTTGGTTCGTGGGCTGCTGCTTGGAACCTTTAAACGTTGAAGCGCACACATTGTTTTTTTAAACCAAGCTGTCAGCATCTTAATTTCAGCTCTAAAGATGAACATTTTAACATGAAAGTCTGTGACTGATTGACTCACATTTCTTGCCGGCCTCAAGTGGCCGTTTGAACTGCAGTTTTTGGCACTTCTATGTTGGCTTCATTTTTCAGCCTCGAAGGTGAATTCCAAAAATGTGTCTATTTGGAAGAAATCCAAAAAAAGACACTATTCATCCACTACCCATTACACGTCTGATGTTGCATTCTGATGAAGGTGTTCAGTGTCATTTGCTAACATGTAGTGCTCGGTGCGCCGTCCTGCTATCACACTGTATTATCACATCTCATTTGATTTGCCTGTTTTTTTGTGTGTTTTTTTTTTTTAACACTGTTGAAAGTGATACTGTACCATGTTTGAACAAAGGGCTTCTGGGCCTTTATGTCACTTTTGCTTTGGGGGAGGGATAAGAAGATTCCTGTACTGGGAGAATGGTTTCACACTTATTGTCCACACCCGTTCTCAGCCTTTTTGTTCTGCTCTCAGCGTACTCCGTGGTGGGTTTTCCATTTATCATTTGATATTTTCAGAATAAAGGGAGACAACCTTCAAGAGATTATGGTGCATCGTGGCATCCCCTTTATATAAGTTACAGTTAAAAAGAAAATGGGGGGAAAAAGGTGAAACATTTACTTCACATACAGTTTGTGCTCCTAAATTAAAAAGTTACGCACACAAGTTCAACCAAAATAAAAACTTCAAAGCATCAACCCAGAAGAGGCTGATATGGCAGCGGATCAGTGAAAGTGCAATGAAAGTCACTGTGTATAGTGCACATAGTGTATAATATCGATGAATGAATTATCTTTATTGTCATTATATATAATACAGTGGAATTTGGTTTGGCTTTCTCTTAACATAAAAGCAACAGAATAACTAAATAAGTAAGTAATTAAACATAAAAATAAAGAGGAAGAATTAATATATGATTTAGCCAGTTTAATTAACATTTCCTCTCCTCTGTATCGTATGTTTTTGTATTGAAGAGTCTGAGTACTGCTGTGTCACAGTGTGCTGGAGATTGTGGTGGTCGAGGCTACAGCTCCAGGGTATAAGCTGCTCCTGAATCTGTCAGTTGTAGTTTTTATTGTTCTGAATTCAGTAACCGTCTCTTTGTTTTGGTTGAGATGTTGAGGACCAGATCATTGTGCCTACACTACTCATTCAGGTTGTAGGCGTTTTCATTCTTCATTCATTGGGGGGATACCTTCAGTCGGGCACAAAGTTTCTCCTCTTTTAGACTACTGCTGTTGTTTAAGACCTCAGAGTTTTGTGTACAATTACCTCAAGTTTTCTGACACTTTTTTGTTGGCTGCTTTTCTCTCCTCTCCCTCTAAAGATTTCTATTTATGTCCAGAGCTGAGGTGTTGATAAAAGTGTTAGCTTGCTCACTGAGATGGGGCAAATGTAAAACACATGACACAATGAAAGTCAGAATACAAGCACCATAGCCCAACATTTCTTCTCTACGGAGCCCTCTGGCACATCGCTGTCCTCTTTGAAGCTTCTCCACTATTGATGGTGAACGGCAAAACCTAATGCATGCAGATGTGGCTCCAGTCAGCAGTTGGGCCTTTAGCTGCCACTAAGCCTTTCCCCTTCAGACACAGCTGTCCTTCTGTTTTGTATGTGGATTTTTCTGGCTTTGTTAAAGCTGCATAAATACTGTACTGTGAAGCCCCACTCTAGTTCTCAGAAGCATTGTTTTGCTGAGTGCATTGTTGTGAAAAAAAAAAGTGACCTCTCGGCTGATGTCTACAAGCTCAGTACAGAATTTCGTTCATTAAAGAGAAACCGCTTTGCATGAATAAATCCTCCGACATCACTCAGTAGGCATGTAATTCATTTTGAAGCTCATGATTCATGCCCGTTTGTGCTAATGTGTCATGTGTTTGATTATTACCTGAACCAGAAGATATTTCCGTTAAGGTTCAGCTAGTTTTGCATTTAAAAAGATGGCACTGCTTTAGAGATTTTACTAATAAAGGTTAACCGACATAAGGAGTTTCAAAAATATAACTGTTAATGATATCACCAAATATTTCTTATGTTGAGTTTGTGTCCATAAAAAAATCAGTATAATTAGTCTTGGAACCTGAGATGGGAAAACATTTGGTCCAAAGGATCCAGCCTGGCTGACTGGATGTCTTTGCAAAATGGGACACCTACATACAGGAAAAGTATCATTTAAGTAAATTTAATTGCGTGTTGCACCAGGAAGAATGGTTTTACAAGTTAAGAATGAATCACATGATAAAGGTTGAACTATTAGTTTTATCTATCTGAATCATCGTAATCGGTTTTATAGCATTACAGCATTACATGGTCTGTTAATCTGGTTAAGCCATGGCTCACACTGTACCCAACATTGTGCTACTGCTCCTGTGTAATGACAGTAGCTGAATGTGGGGAAATGGATACATTTCTGTATGGGCTCAAATTGTGGTCATAGATATTATGCACTTGTAAATCAATTGCGTAGTTGTAAACTGAGTTTTGTAACCTTGTAAACCAAAATATCTGAAAATTTTATGTTTGTGCATCTATAGATGAGAGTGTGTGTGTGTGTGTGTGTGTGTGTGTGTGTGTGTGTGTGTGTGTGTGTGTGTTTTGTTATGGTCTCCTTACAGATACAAAGCAAAAAACTACACATAAAACTCTGCGCTCATGTTCCCTGGCTGTGTGTGACTTTCAACTTACCAGTACGAATTTTGACCCCATTTTTCTTCCTTTCAGCTGATTGGTTAATGTCATGTCAATTACAAATTTAACAGTCCAATCAGAGAACAGATGGTTTTGGCTGTTGGAGGGGTGCTTTACTGAGCTTCAGGTCATGGAAGGGTAATACAGTTTGAAGCGGGAGGGTAGGTCCCTTAACTTTAGGTAGCTGTTGAAAGGATAATTACTTTATCTTTTATTTTTAATAAACTTTAGATAAAGTTTATTACTTTAACACAAAGTCAGGGCTGACCTGGGACCACTGCTGTGAGTCACACTGTTGTTTTTTTGCGGCAGCTCTGCGTGTACTAGATATCTCTGAGTTTATATCCTCTACAAGTGTTTGTGTTGTTTTATGTTCAAATGTTCAATAAAAACATGTATCACTCATTCATAACGAAGGAAGCTTTGTAACTATCCCGACAAGTGAAGAGTGTGTCATTTCCACAGCACCGCTCCCCCCCGAGGTCCACAGATCCGTTGAAAAGGCTCTGGATGTCGCTCTATAAGCACGTACACCTGTGACAAAAAATTCACCGAACTTGGACACGCACAAACTGTTTTCCTTCGTGGTGATGAAGGCAAACGCTGGCACGTCACACGAAAGGCCATTTACCCTTTCAGGACCTGAGCACCCCTCCAACAGCCAAACCCATCTGTTCTCTGATTGGATTGTTAAATTTGTAATTGACATGACATTAACCAATCACCTGAAAGGAAGAAAAATGAGGTCAAAATTCGTACTGGTAAGTTGAGAGTCACACACAGCCAGGGAACATGAGCACAGAGTTTTACATGTAGTTTTTTGCTTTGTATCTGTAAGCAGATCTTAACAAAAAAAATTTCTAACTTGTGTAAATATTTTTTACAAACACAAATCTTTTTTACACACACACAAATTCTCATCTATAGATGCCAAACAAAATTCTGTTTATGCCAGCTATCAATTTTCTTTACAAGTCTGTTTGATAAATGGCCTGTTCATTAAAAGTGGACGTTTTCAGCATGTGCTTAAAATAAAAGGTTGAAAACAAAAACAACCACAGTCGAGGTCATTTTTTGATAGATTCCCAACTGCTTTGGACCTCATCGGCTAAAATATGTTTGACATCTTTGATTTATTCTGTGGTTAAAAAAGGCTCCACATATAAATAAGTAAAGTTCATTTATTAAACAAATTACACAGACAAGCGAACACAAAGTGCTGCATTATATACAAAAGACGAACGTGAGTATTAAGGGACAAAAAAAGCATTAAAAAAGAATCAGTATTAAAAAAAACAGGTCGTTTCAAAGTTATTAAATCATATTTCAAAAAACAGAAAGCATTTTAATAGACCCTGTGCACGAGAAAATGCTAACTTCCTGGTTTGAGACCGGATGTGGGGTTGTACATTTCCGGTAGCTTTACTTTGCGGTTAATCGCTACTGCAAAGATATACTCCAAGATCATGTCCAAAACTCGAAAACAGAAAAATCTCGTTACGTTACAAAGAGGAGAAGGTGGGAACACTCACCACTGTTGTGTCATAAAAAATCTAATGATCAATTTTGACGTTTAAAGAGTTTAGATCGATCAGTTGTTTACATCGCTCAACACAAGCAGAACCGCATTACTGCAGCAGAAGACACATCGTCCACATTCAGAAGCACATCTCTGTATAGTGACTGGTCTTATGATTTAAACAGGCAAATGTTCAGCATTCAAACTACAGGTGAAGAATAGTCAAACTAGATGTTTCCCCCGTTATGTCGAGATCAGCTAGTCAAGTACACAACTATACAGCATGTTAACAAACCGTGAAAAAAAGCCACACAAAAAATGAATGATTGCTGGTAACGGTTTCTATACATTAGTATTTACGAAGGGTATGTTGTGACTTACCTTCAAAATTACAGCGGTCCCTTGCTATAACGCGGTTCACCTTTCACCTCGCTGTTTCGCAGATTTTTTAGTGCAAGTTTGCATGCTTTTTTTTTACGTCACATTGTGTCCTGCGTCCTGATCGCTGCAGACGATCTCCTCCGTGACGTCTCTCCTGTACAGTACAGAATCGCTGCATCGATCGCTAGCAGTGTGACTCTGAAGTGCAGTACTGGATGTCGACGAAACGTTTTGCACCGTCAAAAAATAAAATTGGCTACTTGATTTCACCTATCGCTGGTTGTTTTTAGAACATAACACCCGCGATAAACGAGGGACCGCTGTTTACAGATACTGAGAAATATAACATTTGAATCCCTTTTCTCTTTTGCTCTGAGGCGCGGGGGAAAAATATTGACAAGTCGATGAACATCATTTACAAATATATTGGGTAAATGCCCAAGACATCTATAGAAATGTAAATCGCCGCTTGATTCATTCATTTGCTTAACTTGTTTTGGACCGTAAACAAGGCGCGAATAGGACACCGGAAACAAAGCTCCCCACAGGAGTTTTTGCACCGGTAGTAGCATATGCTAACGTGCACATAGTCTATTGCTATTTAAATGAATCCACAGAGTCGTCTAAATGCAGTTGCGGTGGTAGACTGTTCCACAGCCTTGGTGCCACAGACTGAAAGGCTCTGTCCCCCTTCGTCTTTAGTCGTGTACAGGGAATAACTAACAAATTCTGAGTCTGTGAACAGAGACAACGAGTAGCATGCACAAATTAGCTAGCAGGACCTTTAATACACGTCACACCCATGCTCGCTTTCCTTACATTTTCTGCCTGTCTTCATAAATTTTAGATTTATTTTCCTACCAACAACTCAAAATCTTGTGAGTCCCCTAACTTAATGGAAGTGTCACATTAAATCACCACTGTACCCATTTATCCTTTCTGTACCTCGTATTTCCTCAATGCTAATTCGCCCCGGGATTGAACAACTCTCAGTGAATCTACATGTCAGCTTCATTTTTCAGACTAACAGAAAACCAAAATCTGATTTTAATGCTTTTTCAATCGGAGTAAAATTGAAAGTAAAGCCAGGTGTTTTAGCCTTTGTTGGCAATTAAAGCTACAAACTCACAGGGAGAAACCTTCATCATGCTGGCAGTGGAGAGCGTTACGGGCTCTTATCCAACTCCTAATGAAAGGGTTAATGTTTGGGTTATATTGAGTACTTTGCTTGGATGAATTGTAGATTTTGGCACCAAGTTCACATGCTGGCAAATCAAAGCAGAACATCTTTCCAATTAAAGCTCATCCAGATGCACAAATGACAACTTTCAAGTTGGTTGGCATAGTTACTAAGTGAATATGGGAGAAAAGAGATATAAGTTAGTCACGTGGTCATACCTAGGCAACAAAAAGCTCTCCCAGGGCTGATTTGAAATAAAAGAGCAACAGTGTTTAGTAATCTAAAAGTGAAATGAAGAGGAGGGACTGTCGGATGATTTCAGTCCTCTTCACAACACTTTGTTTGAGTGGTAGATAGATGCATCATACCTGTAGTAATAATAATAATTTTCTGGTGGGCGTTAAGTGGCGTTTGAGCTGGGTGGAGAGGTTGGCAAAATATTGCTATTGATATCATTATCTAAGAGACAGGGGATGAGCAGGCTGTGCCACAAGTACTCAACACAACAATTGTGACAAATGCAGAAAAGTTTTAAAAATTGATCATCTGGAGACACCGGAGCAGTCTTATCGACTACGGCAAAGCAAAGACAGAAAACTGAAAAATTAGTAAATCTTTATTTCCTTTCATCCAGTGTTGTTGTTGTTTGTTTGCTTGCGTTGGACTAAGCAGATGGTCAGATTCTGTTTCCTTGCATTTATAATTTTAGAACAAATATAAAGATACAGATCAAAGCTAAAAATGTAAGACTTTTTCTTTAATCGTTTTTTAAGTTTTCAGTGCCAGCTTCCACAAACTAATTTCCTCACGTCAGTGTCATTTACACATTCTACAGATTTCCCATGTGTGATTTTGAATAGAGATAATTGCCTCAGGTAAGCGGATACCATGATGGGCAAGGGTGTAACTCACTTGTCAATTTGTATAGCATGAGCTTTACAATGCCCTCAGTAAGTGAAAATGACAACCCATGACCTCAGAGCCTGACTGAAAGCAGGGAACAACTCCCATGTGAACCTCATTAAAACTAGATGGAAGATATCCACGGTAAGGAAGCGGTGCCACTAGTCCCTGTGCAAACAGAGACTAATGAGAAAAATCATGAAAACTCATATTGCATTAATTTCTGGAGAGCGGCAGAATGATTAAACTACTCAACTCTTACTAATTTCTCTGAAGATGATATGAGATTTTCTGAAGTACAGCTAAAGGTGGCTGTGTCGTCCTTTGGTTAACCACATCTTGAAAGTGACCAGGCTTAGTGTGAAATTGCAGCTATAGTGTAGTTCAGCTGTGCACTGGAGCAGTGCCTGAGGAAGTTAACGCTCAGTAAAAGTAAAGGTGAAGGTATGCTTTAATGGGCGTTTGAGGAAACTCAAATTACCCGTCGATTGAATCGGTTAATCGAATGCATTTTATCAGTTTAACCAGTCCTGTTATAGTACTGGTTTGTATAGGAGCGAGTCATTATTCATCTGCCCATCCATTTTCTACTGCTTATCTGGTTGCGGGGGCAGCTGTTTAATCAGAAGAGCAACTCTCCCCATCCACCGCCTCCAGCTCTTCCAGGAGGATACCAAAGCATTCCTTAGCCAGCCAGAAGACATAAGTCTGCCCAGGGGTCTCATCCTGGTAGGACATGCTTGAAACACTTCACATAAGAAGGGTCCAGAAGGCATCCTGGTCCCTTTTTATTTGGAGAAGCCGCAGCTCTACTGTGCTCTTCCTGAAAGGAAGCTTATTTCTGGTGCATATATCAACAGTCTTATTTTTTTGGTATCTACGAGCAGCACGTAGGCATAGATAATGGTAGGAATGTGGATCCAGCAGTAATTTGACTTTTTTGACGGGCATGTTCTGCCTTTATTCGTTAGTGTAGCAGTAAAGATACAAAGTGGGGAGAGAGAGAAGGGGAAGACGCACAGCAAAGGGCCGCAGAGCAGACGCGAATCTGGGCCACCGCGCTCCAGCCATCTGGCATATGGTCGCCTGCTCACCCACTGAGCTAAAATGTTACCATTAATATTTAAGTTCAGATAATTCTTTAACAATCAGATGTGTCGATGTGGCCCTAGAAAAAGGACATTTTAGTGACTGTGCGGTCCTGTGAACCACTAGCAGCACCTGATGGTTCAGTAGCTGGTAGAACCAACGTAGCAGCGGTTGTTGAGTTTATCATCTCTCACATTGTTAGGGAGGAATTTTGTCCCACTCTTTTTTTACAGCATTGCTTCAGTTCAGGAAGGGTTGAAGATCTTTGCTCATACACTGCTCTCTAAAAGGATTTCAATTAGATTGAGGTCTGGGCTTTGACTGGGACAAAACTTCGAACAGGTGTCATTTAATAGCACCCACCTTTCATAAAAGCCCTAACTCTAACCCAATTGTGCATAGTTTTATTCCTTCATGCAATTTAATTGGAAAAGAAAAGAAAAGTTGGAAGAAGACACAGAGACCGAAAATGAAGATATGAGTCTTCTGACAGAGTGTAAACTTTACCTCACCAATATCTTTGTTCTGTCTCATACAGGTGTCAAAAACAGGAAAATTAGCTAAAGTGACCAGTATTATATTTGGATTTGGGCATTTTAACATGGAGGTCTGTAAGAACTGCTTGGCATTTTGAGCCAGCTATTTGAGCAACCGCATTTTTTCCAATTTTTCATCCCAGAGAATGCCACTTGGTGCAAAGTTAGTGAATCAGCTGTTTTATTCATTAAACGTTAACTGTATGTAGATTTAAAGATACTTTACGCCAGATATCTACAGTAAGATTTGAACAAGTGCGCTTTTTCCTCCCCGAGATTGATAGTACATGCGTTATATGTCTTCTGAGGAAGTTCTTAAACAAGTACAATGAATCTCGGTGAGCAAAGAGGCCTGTCGTTTGTCTGGCTTTTTGTGAATCAGCCACAGAGATCCATTACAGATCATTTGTTTGCTAGCTCTGTTTATGCCAGCTATCAAATATGCCTCATTACACTGTTAAAACATTGAAACGGCATCCCAGCATGTGGCACTTTGAACTGCAGAGCAGCATGATTAAAAAATAAACAACAGCCAAGAATTGTAATTACTGATATGTCAGTGTCCATCAATAAGCAACAAGAACAGAACACTTAGTGTGAGAAAGCAGCCACTATGTGTCTATTACACTGACATATTGCAGGTGGAATTTCCCTTTAGTGCTTGTTAAAAATACTATTTTGATTTATGCTGCAGATGAAGATAAATTGTTCAAATGATCTCCAAAATTCCCCGCCACAATGAGTCCGCCCCGACTCTTCATTACGGGAAAGCTAATTAATGATTGCTTTCCAAACTCTATTGCAGGTATTATGTTTTGTGCATGCACCGTTTTTGCTGTATCATGAATGCACTATAAACCAGTATAATTTAGGAGGATTTGAATCATATTGGATTGCATTGCCCTTTGACCCCATCCAGAATAAATGGGTGTAGCTAATGGATAAGTTGCAGTGTTGTTCAAGGCAAAAATATTCTTGCTTATTGCATTACCTCAGTTTCTGATTCAGAGCTGGTAAATTAGTTAAGGCCTATTGCCTGAAGTACCTGATGGGTATAATTGCCTCTTTTACCAGCATGTGTATTTGAATGCTGCCCTACATTCTCAGGAGACATAAAGGAAGCAGGCTTTTAGCCACATGTCCTATGCAAATGTCTCACGCTTCAGCAACAAATACAAGAACTATACCATTAAAAGTTGCATTTGGGCTGTGTTTTTGTTCCACATTTTGACAACATATTCAAAATTATTCATAGATTTCATGTTTCTGAGGAAGGACTATTGCAGTAAAATAGCACTCGTGCTTGATAGAGTATTTTTCACAGCATGGTCTGACATCAGAGATATTACCATTTGTCTCAGTGGTCTGTCTCGTGTTTCCTGATTGTCCAACTACCTGACTGATGCAAAAAGGGAGTGAAGAAAGAAGGTATTTTGTTAAGCCATCTAGTCGCTTCTCTTTATGTAGCCCACATTGTGCCTGGTGGTACAAAATGAATAAATCTGAAGTATTAAGGTTGTGTTTTCAGAGGATATTTTCACAACCAAACCTTGACCAAATTAGACAAATTTCTATAGCTTATGTACATCTATAGTGTGTATATAAAGCACTTGGCTGAATGCCTAATCTGCTATTGTGCTAACATGTAGAAGGACAGAATTAACATTAAAACTGATATGGGTTTAAGGCCATGTAAGAAATGATCAGGCAGGAGGCGAGATGCTGTCCGTGACAGTCCAGCTGGAACATGGTGTGTGGCAGAAATAAGAAGTTCAATGTATTTGATTTAGCCTGTGGTTTCCTGAATAACAGCCAGAAGGTACTGGCTCACTTCAGGTGGCTATGAACTGTGGTGTCCAATGATTTGCACTGGACCTGCTTTGCTCAGACGTCAGTGAGGGCTGTCTTGGCAAATAATGCTCTTTGGCACTTTCTTCTTGCTGTCTTTTTCTCCCTCTGTAACTTTCTGAAACCACTGCAGCAAAGGTGAGGATCCTCTTATACCATCAACTGAGTTAGTACCACAGTTTTCAGTGGGGCTCGTATTTTTTGAGATTTACAGGGTACCAGCAGGTGCAATAAACCATCCCAAATACTTCAGATCTGGTGACCCTGAAGTGATGCTTTGCAGCTCGGTTTGCTATTTTCACGCTGGCCTCAAGATGCAACACACCACCCTCCTGAATGCCTAATTTGCTTCCCTTGTGAGCACTGCTGCAGCCATTTTCACTCACTCCACCCCCTACTGCTTCTGATGTCGCCACTGTCGGGGCTTGTGAAGTGTTAGACTTTTGAGCGCTTTATACATAAGATTAGAATTTGATAAATTTAGCGGCTAAATTTGTTATCAGTCATACGACTGGCTGCCATAAATCTGTCCTTGACATGGCTAATTGATGTGTTTATCATGTCCACTCCTTGAGAAAAAGGATCTACTCTAGTGTAGTTAGGAGGAAATGGAGAAGGACACAGTGAGTGAGTATCTTCTCTCCAGACAGCATGCATAATTGCAGGTTGCTATGCAACTGAATATATCCTCTGCTATGAATTATCTCCCTGTCAGTTGAAAGTTAAGATAAGAAAAGATCTCCTTTGCATATGAATAAAGCAAAGTTGCAATCGCAGATAGCTGTGGTATCAATCAACCTATATATCCATATAAAAACATGGCTTGGGTGATTTCACACGTGCACACAAGAATGGGAACATAATTTAGCTCCGATTGGAAGGAGCGTCTAATTTGCATCTTTATATCGTACCTTACGAGGCATCTGGGTTCTCGCAAGATCATGCCTTGGTGAGAAATTATCTTGCCAGGGTTCACATGTGCTTGTGGTGTGACAATATTTGCTTTGGAACAAAAAGTGTTTTATGAGAAAACGCTAACCACAAAGGTTGTAGAGATCGGCGTGCTTTAAGCTGAATGTATGGCCCTGCGTTTGTATCTGTTTGTGTATTTCTTTGGCTTTGCAGAGGAAGATACCACTGTGAACTTGGGAATCACTTGGTGTGACTGGAGCTGTCTGGCTCCTGATGAATACATCTGGTGCTATGGGAAACACACTGAGGTCATCCCTGTTGTACACACATTAAAACGAACCCCATTTAACATCTTTACCTTCAGAAAGTTTGGGGCTGAATATCTCTTGGTGCTCACCGAGATGCACACTGCATGGTGCATCAGTGTGTCTCCTCTAGGTCTTCACTTGTCCAACTACTGAGTACATTTATTCAACGGTTTTGTCATATGAAGGAACAGGAAATGAGTAGAGTGGCAGAGGGAAATCAAATGCATGTGGCCCGAATTAAAAAGAATGAGCTTGTAGCTGTGTTATATGTGCTTGGCCAAAAAAAGGATGTCGTACTTGGTCATAGTTGGATGCAAATTCATTTTTATCTGCTAATTATTCACATTCCAAATGAGCTTAAACTACTTGGTTATTTATTAGCATGTATGTATTTGTGATGTACCATAAAATTGAGCAGATACAGACATTATTTAATATGTCTTATTTAAAGTGGAAATACCCAATGAATATATAATCACACATTGAATTGCAAGCACAGAGTCCCTCCATTTTTCAGCCACTCTGCATTGACAAAATTGATGAAGACCGTCAGAGTCAAATAGCATCCAGCTATGTTTGTGTTAGGCTATATTGGTGTTGAAAGGGTGCATTTACAACAACTGCAGAATTTGTTTGCTTTCCCTGTCACATTGAAAACACCAATTAGACTTCACTTTGATGAGGGCACCGCCAGAATACCAAAATCCTACATTTATTTATATTTTTTCCTTCAAAACGGGGCGCCCTACGCTGTTTTCAGATGGCAAATCGTATAATCCTCCAGCTCTATACTGATCAACACATGCAGTGACACTCAACAGTCCCTCACTAAATAAGTAGAGCAATGTGGACATCACAGCTGTTGGCAGTATATTATTAAATCCAGTTCTTTGTATTCTTTAACGGCAAAGAAAGACACGGCTCAAAGTGGTCAAAGCTCAAAAAAATGATCTTTAATTTTACATATTCCGGAATATGGAGACTGAGCAGAGAGACAACATCAGCTTCAGTCTGAAAAAGCAGCAGCCAGTATTTACATACTTTCTCTACACGTCACGCACACTTTAAGTTTATTTTCCATTTTTTGGGGTCCATTCTTTGTAAACCCTAGCAGCAGCTGCTGAAATAGTCATGGTAGCCTGTCTGGCACCACCAATCGTGCCGCATCTAAAGTCTGAGTTTGAACTTCAGCAGGTCATAGCAGCTGTGCGATATGACCAAAATCTCATACCCTGATATAAGACATATATGGTCCCGACAACGATGTGTATCACAAAAATTTTACATTTTCTGTAAATTCTGTGAATCTCGGGCAACTCGACTTGTGCGAAGTGTTTTCAGCTGGGTGTCGTGCACCGGGAGTCGAGCGTTTTGACCGATGCATGAAACTATACATTTCTAGACATAGGTTGAAACGCCTGCCATTTTCTTTGTGAGTATTTATTACACAGCGTGCTGCGAGGAAAAAAACTTGTTCTAAGGTTTATTTTTTAGCACCTGACGGCTCTTTTTAGCTTCTCGTCCGTAAACACTCTGCATACTATTTCACGTGATTCATTTTATTTTGAAAAATCTCAACAGGCTCTTCAGCTTTATTGTGAAAGGTTTATGTGGCAAATAAACAAGAGGACGGCGGAGCCACGCAATCATTGTTGCTAACGACGACGCATAAAAGCAGTCGCTTGTCTGTCCGTAGTGTGGTTATTTTAAATATAAGAGAAAGAGAGCTTTAACAAATTAATTCTACCATGACCATCAAAACGGTGAAAAAATATTGCCGTAAACAGTTTATTTTGCGACACCACGAAACGATAGACAATTTTATATCGTCATCTGATATATATTGTTATATTGAACAGCCCTAGGTCATATTGAAAATATCCACATGGATACTAGTGTGTGATTGGCTGACTAGATATTCGGTTTGCAAGCCGCTGAAGTGGTGGTGAGTGTACTTTCCCCTGTTTTTACTGTAACCGAAGGATGAATTCTGAGGATGAAAATCACTCAGCTTTTAAAGGAAACCATTTCACCTTACATTTTCCAAAAAAAAAACCCAACTTTTTGAACTCAAGTAAAGTCAGCAACTCACAGAACATCAGAGAGAACAGCAGCCCATGAATTTGATATCTTAATGATGGCGGTGTGAGCCTTGTTGGAGCCATCACCTGGGAGGCCAGCGGCTCATCTTGTGTTTCTGTGCTGTGATACAGCCAAGGTTTACCAGTCCTTCCCCCAAGGCAGGATGCCAGTCAATTACATCAACTTTTCCCATCCATCTTTCTGATATTGTGTGTCAACCACAGAAGGCTTGTGCCTAAATTTTAAATCTGTACTGTGAATTATTTGAGCTTTCCCTCCTAAACTTTCACAGCACATGTCACGCATTTGAAGAATTCCTTCCAGTAGATAGCTGCAAAGCACAAAATAGTCAGCTCAGAAATATAACCATTACTGTGCAGAAGATAGGCACAATTATTATCTTTGTCCATGCAGTTGTTCAGGCCTTTTTTCCCCTTCTTTTTTAAGCAAGTGCAGGTTGTTAGGCTTGAGGGATAGTGCTGTAAATACCTTCCAGCAGACTTTGATGAAAAGACAG
Organism: Aulonocara sp. 'chitande type north' Nkhata Bay; assembly: GCF_057382095.1. NCBI lineage: Eukaryota > Metazoa > Chordata > Actinopteri > Cichliformes > Cichlidae > Aulonocara > Aulonocara sp. 'chitande type north' Nkhata Bay. Next base: position 31,071,508 of record NC_141353.1, on the reverse strand, counting down.
GAAACTGAAACCTGCTGGCAGTCTTTATCAGAGCCCACAGCAGGCATCAGATTTTACCTGGAGACTGATGTTATGGTAATAGATACGGGGGTCCAGCCACCAGCCAGGCATTCATTCTATTGATTTTGCAGAGATATTTTCCAGAGTAATCAAAGAGCTGTGAAATCCTTACTCTGCAAGTGCTCAGAGCTTCAGGGACCACTAACAGGATTGCTTTTTCTGGTGAAGTTGAGTAAACTGATACGTCTTTCACGCTAATGTACACATACAGCCGTGGGGGCAAACTGCAGTCTACCAACTTGGCGATTGGGGTCACGAACTGGGTCAGTGGACCAACTGTACATATCTGGCTTTACTGTTGAGGAGGTGGGAGCGAGTTATTATCCTACCCTCTAACTATCATGTAGCTTTGGGGGTTAAAAATATGATGAAAATGTGGTTTATAATGTTGTTTATAAGAGTCCAAACATAAAAAATAAGCTAGCCTTTTAAATTGCACAGTCATGTTGTAGGAAATTGTTTAAGTTGGTCATTTATCAGTGTAGTAGTACTTGTTTAAATCAGCTGATCTTTAGTCTTTTCTTGGTTGTACCAGACATCTCTTCAGGGTATGACAAAGGCAGCTGAGCTCCAGTACCGTCAGCGAGCCAGTGTTTTCTACTGTGATCCATGCTAGTGTGTGTATATATATAGACCAAAATGTACCCTATCACTTTTGACTCTTCTTTGAAAAAGGTTCCTCTTGTCTGACCTTCAACCTTAAGCAACTTTAGGCCTAAAGTGCTGTGTCTGCTGTTCTGATGCGTATTTATGCTGTGTGCACAACAAAGCGTGAGCAGGTGAGTAATGACATGCAACACTGTTAATAGAGTAAAACTGTGAGTTTAGACGTTCTGCAGCTTCAGATAGTTTGAAATGTTGTGTTCTATGCAGACAATAGTGTATACTGTATATTATACTTAGTGAAAGCAGCTAGAGCTAGTTGATCACATAACATGAGAGCAAAGAGAGGTGAGTATTCTCTAAATTCTGCTGATTCACAGCAGTACACAAGCACCCCGGGCTCTCCTGTCATCCTTTTCTGCCTTGTTTTTGGTGATACTTTATTCTGCACTGCGCCGGTTACGGTCCAGTGAGCACGTTATTAGCTGCAGTGAAAGAGCTGAATTTCAGGAGCATGCAAGGGTTGAAGTTTTTATTGATTATCAATAATTAGGTGATTCTTAAAATGTTTTTTAATTCCTGTACAAATGAGGCTCTCCTATATTTCTCTCGGCTTAGATCTGTGTTTAAACAACTGCTTCACTTTGCTTCAATAGTTTTTATCTGAACTGCCCTCGAGGCAATTCTGAATGTTGCTTACTAATATTTATTCTGAAGACCTGGTCTAGAAATTATGCCAAATATTTCCTGTGAACTTACAGGGCTGTACTGTGCTGAGGTAGTTGTGCCAAGATATGGAGCTAAAATGAATGAATAATGTAAGATAAAGATATGTTAATAGTGTAGGGGATGATAGATGGAAGATGAAAAACACACATTTCTTTCTACACCACACACACACACAACCTTTTTTTTTTTATTCTCCGCATTTAATGCCCAGTTGGATCACATTGATTGGGCCACCAGATGTGGCACTTTTATCACTGTCAGGTAGGATTTATCATGTCTTGAATTACTCCATAGCAGAGGACTCCCAGCTGCAAATCGAATGCAGTTGTTTACGGTGCTTCTTGTCAGTGAGAGGTCTGATTAAAAAAAAAAAAGGAAGACATTTGATATGTGTAATATATGCAATGCCTTGACAAACTAATGCATTAAACGTAACTGTTACTAATACTGAATTTTTATAGGGTATTTAAACAGTTTTTAACCTTTAGCAGAAAAATGAGACGATATTATGTTTTGTTCCTCTTATTAGATTATTTCTAATAATCGAGACATAACTTTTCATTAAGATGAAATCTGCCAAGACTGGCAAGTATGTGAAAGCTTTACTTTGTTTTCTGCAGTCATTAAAGAACAATAGAGATATAACTGATAAACAAAACAAAACAGAACGAATGGACAACAAACAATCCGTACGTCGATACATAGCAAGCCAACAATACAACTAATTTTCTTTCCGTTTTTCTCAATATGAAACATAAACCAAACAGATCCAAATCAAGAAGTTCAAGAAGTGCTTCCTTTTCGATAAGTCGAAATCAGTCTAAATGTTTTGGCGTGTAACACTTGGACTATTCTTTATTTTTCCAAAAACAATGTTATTAACAGGATTAGAGCCAATTTCGAAAAGCAAAGGCTTGTTTTTTCTAAAATTGTTGGTATATCTGTGCTTTGGCTTTGGCTTTGGGTCTAGTGGGATTGTTTTCAACTGTGCGCATTTTCAATCCATTCGTGCTTTACAATACTTCACTGATGTTCTTCTGACTTTCTTTTTATTCATAAATGCCCTACAGTTGAGTCCTGATTAACTGGCTTATTTAGACCCCTCTAGATACAGCTGGACCGAGCCCATATTAATAATGCCATTACACATGCCTTTGTAGTCTACAGTGTCCTAGGTCTGCATTTAAAAAGCATTGGATTCTCTACAATTAAATATTTGAGTGGAACTCCCTGTGGTCACAGAGAAAGTCTCCCTAAAGTGCCTCTCATCTGAACTCTTGTGTAATTGCTGTCCAGTCGTTACATGGAGATTTCCAGAGTTATCAGGATATGAGCTGAACGATTTGAGGGTAATGGTACAGGGAGGTATGTGCTCAGGACCCCTTATTTATATTTTATGGCCTGAGACAGGACGCTAGGGTTAACCTCATCATGCAGACACGCCATTATTGCTTCTCATCTTCTGTGCCATTGATTGCTCTCAGCCAGTACCCCCATCATCAGCCCTAAATACCTGTAACAACCACATGTGAACTGATGGATTTTCTGCAATTACACCTGAATGCAATTTTGTCATGATGTTCGAGCATAGTCCCTGAAATAGAATTCATACCCCATAAGGATTCAAACCTCTGTATATCAAACCAGTTTTAATATAATATAATTAGTACTATTAATAATAATAATGCTAATAATAATTATAATAATGAATAAAAAGCAGGTGAAAAGGAAGGCAGAAAGAAACGCTGACAGATTGCGGATAATATAATAATATTAGTAATTTACATTTAGATCCATCTGTCAAGGGCAGTTGGGAGAATTTGGGACTCAAATATTAAAAGCATTTCTTATCTGAGTTAACAGCCTCTGTCCAGGGAAAATGTATCTTATTGTTCAGTTTTATGGATGTGTAATGTAATGGAGTCTTTACACTACAACCTAATTCTCCAGTAAGCTAAAGCATTAATATTCAGTTCAATTCACTTTTATTTATACAGCGCCAAATCACAGCAACAGTCGCCTCAAGATGCTTTATATTTTAAGGTCGACCCTACAATAATACATACAGAGAAAAACCCAACAATCATATGACCCCCTATGAGCAAGCACTTTGGCGACAGTGGGAAGGAAAAACTCCCTTTTAACAGGAAGAAACCTCTGACAGAACCAGGCTCAGGGAGGGGCGGGGCCATCTGCTGTGACCAGTTGGAGTGAGAGAATACTGATAATAGGTAGGTAGATACAGTAGATAGATGTGGCAGTTTATTATCGCAGAATACTGACTAAAAAAAACAAATACTAACTGGCTACTTCATTCGTCGCAGCTCACTTGTGACTTGCTTTTTTTATGGCAAAGGTTCGGTAAGGTGCTGGAAATGTTCCTTGCAGACTTTGGTTCACATATACAATATTTACACTGTGATGATGACATGATGCAAATGTTCTTTTCCACCACATCTATAATGTCCTTTGTTGGATTGAGATCTGGGGACCGTGGCGGCCATTTGAGTTCAGTGGAGTCATTGTAATATTCAAGAATCCAGTTTTAGGTGAGCTGATGTTTCCCCCTGTAAGTAGTCATCACAAGATGGGCACTCTGTGGTCATAAAGGGATGGACATGATCAGCAACAATATTCAGGTGGGTTGTGGAGTTTTAAAAAATGCTCAGTTGGAACTGAGGAGATCAAAATGTGACTACTCCAAAAACATCATCCGCCTGACCTGTTGCTACAAGGCAGGATGGATCCATGCTTTCATGTTGTCAATGCCACATGTATTTACACCATCACACTGACACTGCAAACAGGTGTATTCAGCAACAGCGATCACGAACAATGCACTCATGTTGGTGTTACACGGACATGTACCGTCCACCTTAACAGACCAAGCAAAGGCCCCCATGATCACCACAACCATCACTGAACCCAGCAGAGGTTGACCCAGCTTGCAGAGCCTCAAATCTGATAAATCTTTGACATAATGGTCACAATGAACCGAGGTCACACTGACCTCAGGGATGCACCGTCAACATGTTGGTGCCAGATATCACAGGATTTCCACCAGAGGTCCTCTTTCCACTCCCTGAAGTGCCACAGCTATTTTGTCAGTATGAGACAAACCTACATAATATTAGGGAACTGTTTCTGTGTTGTTGTTGATCGGTGTGGGGCTAATGTTGAATATACATTTTGTGTTTAAAGGGAGTCAAGCGCTCTGCTTAAAGCCCCACATTTTTAAACATTTAAAACTATAGAAACTTTGTATTTCTTTTATTAAGATGTTCAGCATTTGCTGTGTAATCAGTTTTGTAATACTACCCTTTTTTTTTTTTCTAACAATGTGCCAAATAATTAAGTTGGGAAAGGCTTCTTTCTGCAAGTCCATATAGAACTAAAAGTGTGTGTGTGTGTGTGTGTGTGTGTGTGTGTGTGTGTGTGTGTGTGTGTGTGTGTGTGTGTGTGTGTGTGTGTGTGTGTGTGGGGGGCATATGGGCATATAACGCCCCTCCCTTTCATAAGCTGCTTACAGAACAACAGTGGGTTTTGTTTGCATTGCAGATGAGTGGGTCTCCGAGGACACAATTTAATGAACATGTAGGTCATTTTTGATATGCTGTATACAGTAGTATTAATTGTTGAGCTTGCTTCACAAACTCCAGCTGAGATTATTGTGGTTTCTAAGTAAAGAGGGTACATATGGGGGTTAAGTACTCTAACAGCATAACAGGGAGTGACTGCGGATAGACAAAGAAGCCGTTTAAAGCCGTTTAAAGCTGTCTCCTTGCATTTGTGCAAATGTTAATGAAGCATTGGGCCCTCAACGGAATCTGCTCTCCAACGTGAGATTTGCTGAATGACGGAAGCAATTAACGTACAGCATTATACAGAAAATGCAGATAGAAAAGGCAGCATTTTTTTTTACATTGATTTTATTATCTTTTTTCCCACTTTGCAGCAGTCTCAGTGCAGTTGGGCAGAAGCATTTTAGAGGATGGACATTATGTTCAGCCATCATGATTCTGAACCTTTGTTTATAACCAGCGAATGGTAATATCTCTAATTTTGCATTTTGCTTTTCCGAGATCAGCTCTATAAATTATTTCATGTATTACATTGTTAGACTGTATACCACATATAATGTCTAAGGCAGGACAGGCAGGAGGGAAAAAGTCATATAATAACATTTGTAAATAAAAAAAGAAAGTAATATCTCTGATGCAACTCTCTAACCTGTATTATTATTTATTTATTTTTGCTACAGTCCCACAGTGCTCTATCAACGTATCAAGTCTGGTTCAGCGTTTGAGTCATTCAGTAACAAAGATCAGAGCCTCCTGGTCAAACACAGCTATTTAGCTGTCTCATTACTTATGAATTATGATAGGAGATGAGCATCTCTGGGGCACCGGACACCAATCATGTGGCCATAAATGTGCCATAATTGTGCTTGATTGCAGAACTTTTTGTTAATGGGTGGTGTATGTATCCTCAGATCAATACAATGGCAGACAGTAATGGTTTGGTTGGGAGGAGTTTGCCAATAGGGCAAAGCTCTCTTGGGAAAGATGGTAAGTGGAGACCTGCCAATTTCTTTGTATCCTCTCTGTTGTTTTACTTCTATTTCCCTGCCCCTACCTCTCTCACCCCCCACCACCACCTTGGTTTTATAATGAAGCCTCAGACAGTTGGGAAGCACTAATGTCCAATCCCGCCCACTGCTCCATCCCTACTCCCTAATGCACATTACCAGACCAGAGCACAATTAAAATTTCAGAAGAAATTTCAGCCCTCCTTTATTATTTAAAGCATCAAAAGCTGCTGCTTCTGCATTTAGGGGCCGAGGAAAGACAAAAGAGGGTGTGGCCTTGTATTTTTTACCTGAGAATGATTTGCTAAGATTAAAAGAGAGCCAATTAAGACATTTTTAAATTTATCTGCAAGCTTGAAATCAGCATGTCCCTTGCTGATTTGCAGGGGCTTTGTGATTGACACAGCTAATTAAATGGCATAGCAGAATGTGCCAACAGGTGCAGAAAGAGACCTACATTTGGATTTGATTTCTTTACTTCAAAACCAGTTGTGCTGAATTGTTGTTTCTAGTCCTTACTTAGAGTTTCTTGGAATTTTTTGATGTGTTTAAGGGATGTGGAAATTTCCTTGCATGCAGGGTGTTGCGGGTATTGAAAACCATGCTTTCCAGAATCTTGCAAAGTCACTGAGTAGCCATCTTATCAGCCGCTATGACCCCTTGCAGATTAGAAATGCTCCTTTTGCGTTTTGGGCGAGGAAGAAATGTGACTTTGCCTCGCTGTCTTCATGCCTCCTGTTTTTTATGTAGGTCTGAATGGGCATCAGGTGCCGTGCGGGACTCACAGATCAGTGTTTTCCTTTGTTGTTTTTCTGGCATAATCACGCAGATTTCTGCTGTGTGTTGTGGATGGCAGTCCCTTTGTTTTTGCTCCATCCGGGGAGATGTGCTCATGCATATAATGTATAACAAATCACAGCTCCCGTTAAAGTGCCATCACCCGCATCCTCCTACAGCGTCTGCTTTGTAATGCAGTTTGTATGTTACGTAGTATGCACATATATCGCTTCATCATTTAGCAGAGCACCTACTGCCTGGTTCTCTGTAAAAAGTAATAATACCTCAGAGCAGCTGTCCTAAATCACCTTCTGACATTTTATTGAATCACAACTGAATGCACATAAGCCATGAGCCTTAGTAGCTTGAGAGTAAGATCATAGAAATGGAGAAAAACAGACCAGGATCCTTCACGGGAGCACAGACGGCATACCAAACCACCGGCACACGATTAGAACAACTGCTGCAGAAAAATCATGTTACCGACTAAATAGACAAGAGTGTGTTTACTAGCTCAGTGGATTCTTCATGTGAATCGGTCACATAAAAAAAGAAGAAAAAAACTGCGCTGGGAAATATTGCTGGCTTTAGTCTGATTGACTCATTAGATACACTCATTTCCCGGGGTTAAAGTTCAGCCTCGCATGTTCAGATGACCGAGTTTGGTTATTAGTAAAATGTCACACTCACGAGGACATGGATGAGTTGAAGTAGTCACGGTTACACCTGGCCTCAGTGCAACGTGGCTCACCGCATGAAGAAGCTATATTAAGCCCGTGTCACTCCACCATACAGTCTCTGGCCTTGCTCCTACAGTATATGCGAGAGGCCAGCCATGCTGTAGGTGTTGGTTAAAGTAGGTCATTCCACCTTATTGCACTCTGTTGTTAGTGAGGAGATATGTGGAGCAAAAAATTACAGATATGAGTGACTGTTATACATTTATGATAGAGAAACTTACAATGTTGTGGTTTCTTGTATGTTTTTTTTCTAGTCTGGTAGCGGTTCTAACCAAAGGACGCTGTGTTGTTCACTTTCAGTTTAAAGGAATCCATTTACACACTTTTCTTTTGCAAACAGAAAAAAAAAACTTTATGTTGCATTAATATTTTAAGCTTATTACCTTAAAACCTCCGAATTGGCACCTTCAGGATCCACTGATGAGTGCCGGGTTGTTAGTCTGTGACACACCAGGGGAAGTCGAGCGAACAAAGACTGTCAAAAGTGTGGTAGGTTTAGCACAGTTAGCTGTGGCTATTGTTGGTTTGGCATTATTACCAAGAGCTGACACACTTACTTTAATATTTTTGAGAATAATGTGTGGCCACCTTAACCTCCCAGTGCATTCAGGTAAGTTTACTGGGTTTATTGAAGTGAAAGTAATAACTGTACAGGTGTCTGAGTGGGATGTCTTACACTCATTTCTTTCTGTTTTTATTTTACTTTAACTTAAGGTAAAACAAGGTGTATGGCATTAGAAACAACTTCAATTTAAGCATACAGATCTCTACAGTACAACCCAAAAGAGACATAAGAAAACAAAATGTGTATTTTTAAAAAATTGAAAAACAAAAAAACTCAAGTAAAAGCTGTGAACAGTAAAGCTGAGGGGTAATTAGACTACACATCTCACTCTAAATCGAAAAAATGAACTCTACTGGGATAAGAAACATAATCATCCTTTACAGCAAATGTATCCCTCTTAACTCTAGAATCAAAAGTGAGTTTCTCCTTTTACAAAAATAATTTATCACACCGAGTCTGTCAACTAGTGTGGGTGACTCAGCTGTTTTCTGATTGCAACCAGCAGTATTTTAACAATATTAGGGAGGACTTTAAACAGCTGTGGCATCGTTCCCAAGTACAAGATTTAAAGACCTTTTCTATACTGTCTTTTTCATCCTTTAATGAAAAATTCCAAGACATTTCCAGAATGTATGGTATTCATCTGCCTTTTAAGCTCTGGATGATATTTTGCCAAATAAACTCTTTCCAGTGCAGTGAGTGTGTTTCTTTTTCTTTTCTGTAGGATAGATAGATAGATAGATATTAGAGATCATTCTATAAAAACTGGAGGCTCTATATATGTAGAAACAAAACCATAATGTGCCAGGTCCATAAACTATATCTTGTAGTTTATGTTCAAATTCCAGCATTGCCAGTAAAATGTCAATCATTAACCACCCAGGAGATATGCAAGGCACATAAGAACAATTAGCTTCATCCACCTTAAACCAGATATTGACGCAATGATCCATTTCTCAACTTTGCTTGGGTAGCTTTGCCTGTTTCCAAAGAGTTCTTTATTTAACACATACTGCTACTTGTTTTAAGATCTTTGGCATTAAGCCAGCTTTCTTCTGATTGGCTGTCACTTATAGGCAGAAGGTTTGAAGCACATGTGGGCGGAGTTACTCTGCTGACATTCCGTTAGTTTTCCATTGTAGACTAGGTAACTGACTTGGACTGTGTTGAACTTCACAGAAACTCCACAATTTTCTTTGTGTTGTTATAGAAAAGAATCACAATCCAAATGCCAGTTTTATTTAGGAAAATATAGTCTGTGTCAGAATGAAAGTGCAGACATGCCACAGGAAGAAGAATTCAATTTAGCTTACTGTACTTTTAATGTGGTTGCACGGAGGAATATTTTTATCATCTCAAAGGTTGTTTCATTTCAATAGCTACAGACGCTCCCACAACTTGACGTGAAGGAGTAAAGAGATGAACTTTCAGCCTGCGATTCGAAAAATAGACCCTCCAGCTCAATTATTCATCTCTGAAAAAGAGTCATTACACCACAGATTCTTAAAAAGTCAGCGTGCTGAGTCCCTTGGATATTAAAAGGGGAGACTTGAGCACTCGGTTTGGTGCATGACCCCACAAGAAGAAGAGCCTTGCTGCAGAGCTTTTAGTTATTTTCATACCTGACTAACAATATCACCAGCACTTGTCCCACCATCACCTTGGTTAGCTTTAAGCACATTGCCCACTGATTGCACTAATCCAATCAGATAGATCAGGTGTGCCAGCTGTCACACCGAGACACTTGGCAGTAGCATAGGAGAAAAGCAGGCTGTGTAACAGCCGGTGAGCAGCCATGCAGAGCGGATGTGTCCTGTTAAATAATCCATTAAGACTTTTTTTCCCCCCCCTTTTTTTTTTAAACTCCACCAGCCTCTTTAGTTGCATCCACATTAAGCTAACAGTTCAGCAGTTTTCTTTATTTTTACTTATATAATGTTTTACAATAGCCCTCCCTTTTCCCCTGCTGTATGAGAAGGCAGGATGGCCTTGTGGAATCGCAAGTAGCACATTTAGAGCCTTCCAATCACTGAAAATGTTGTCCACTACAATGCAATGCATACAAAGCTATGCCACTATTTCTGCCTATTGTTACTGTGTCCTCAAACGAGAAGGGAATCCCAGCGCTGAATGCCTTGATTACCGCCCACCCCTGACTAACTGTATTATGTTTTCAACAATGGGTTTATGAAGCCAAACAAAGAGAATGTCGACTCATATTACAAAAGGATCAAAAATACCTTTGCTGCCGTTATTGTACCAAAGCATAAGTGCACAGAAGAGGATTTTCATTTAACTTGAGAATCTTCTCTTACATGATACTACTTTTGCTCTGATGGGAAAGACCACAGGTAACTAGAGTAACAAAGTAAAAGATAAATGTAAAAAAAAAGCAATACTTTCCCAGTTTTTACATTAAGAAAATTTCTGTATCATAGGTTTATGAAAAAAATTATTTGATATGTAAACGAGGCCTTCGATAACAGGAATCAGAAATTTTGATTAGATCAAGCAACACAAAATGAAAATGTTTAATTCTGTTCGTATAGAAGGGAATTTTACTTCATGTTTTTAAGTTACGACATAAATTAAAAAGTTTCTTCTCATTATGAAGAATAAAATAAATTAGGCTGTGTGTTATATTTGGACCCCACTTTAAACTAAGACATTCAAACAGGGATACAACAGGAACCTTTGATATATGGAAATGCTAAATAAGAGGTGGCGTCTTTGTAAAAATATCAAAACATCTTGAATAAACTGCTTTTACGGTCATATATTATGTTACATGTATAATAAAAATCCACCATTTGTTCTCAAAACTGTCATTTCTGATTAGATGTAATAATAAACTTCCTTTACTTCTAGTGAGCTACTGATTGAAGTTCATGTAACATGTTATTGAATATGCACTAATAAGAATAAAGGCTGGTAAAAAAGAAACACCAAAATCTGTATTTTGCACATTTCCTCTTCACAAATATACAAGCACAAGAGTTAATATAATATAGTTTCCCCTCTAGACAAAACCCCCACTACATCACTTCAACTGTAGTACAATCAACAAGTGTATATGCATGTGTATATTTTTAGTTTATATGAGAAAGTCACATCCTGTTTTTTCCTTTATTATACTTTAATGTTCATTATAACACGCACATATGGATTTATTCTGCCTGAAGGGAATCTGGCCTGCTAGGTGAAGTCATTTAATGTATCCTCATGCCTGTTATCTTGTCCACTTGGTGGAAACTGCACTCGAGTTTGATAGCATCCTGAGAACTGTGAATATGTGCACACTTCACTTTTTCCCATGTCTAAAAAAGCATTGTTCAGGTTCCCCTTTCCCCTTGCCACACTTCTTTGAACTCCAAATGACACGATTTCTCTCCGAGTCCGACTGCTTGATAGTTACTCGGTTGGACAGATAGATAGTATGAAGGGTGGTGACGAGTGAGCAATTCGTGAATGTACATGAAATAAAATAAACAACCAAAAATTGGGACAGAGTATTCGCCTGCAGGCACGCTGTGACTCAGACTACCTTCCTCTCGCCAAACTGCTTTACCCTAAAGGTGAAACCCACAAGGACATCTGGATACAGGGGCAGCAAGTGTTTTTGAGTGTCTGTGTGCATCGCAGAAAGAACGCCAATACTGTCATTTAGTTTCAAAGGTGAGAAGTAATATTTGCCATCATTTTTATATATTTTTATCCAAGACTGTGCAAACCGAAACTCTTCTCGCTCCCAGACTAATGGTGCCCTTTTATGGTTTGTATCCCCTCATGTCAGGGTGACCCACCAGATTAATTTAACGGAACACAAACTTTAGGATGTGTTTCCACCTTTAATGAAGAATATATTCACAAGACGCATCATTACTGAACAACTAAGTTAATAATATGTGTGAAAAGGGGCCAGCTGCTATGTCGGTCTCATTCTAATTCGGTCATGTGCACACCTCGCCTGCGCGTCTGCTTTTGTCTTGAATACTTCCAGGTCAGCCTAACGCAGGCAGCGGCCGTGCACTGAGCCGTCCAGGTTGTCCAGCATCTTCAGCTGGGAAGGTCTGTCCCTTAATCCCTTGTCCTGTGTTAATGGTCCACCCTCGGGGCCCCGGGGCAGCAGTCTGAGACGGAGGATGAGTGAGCAGCGAACTTCAGAGAAGAGACTGATGTAAATGTGAAGAAATAGGCTGTATGGATGAGAGAACAGAAAAGTCAAAGAACGGCCTATATAAAAAAAAAAAGAAAAGAAAAGCGGAGGGAGGGAGTGGAGCGCTGGACAGGCGCTTTCTCCTACCTCATGGGAATGCAGCAACTCAACCCTAGTGAGTAAACTAGAGGGCTGCTCCGACATGTCAAAACAAGATCACAAAACTTATTTGATCATGGGTAAGATGAAGACGTGATGTCCCACTTGGTCGGAGTGTGATGTCTTATCCCGGGCTTTTATTTTTAACAGAAAAATGTACTGCTGCCTCTCTAGGATTCTGTGTGTGGCAGCGTGCTCTGCGAGATGTCGTTTTGAGTTACGCGTCACACTGGATGTCCGTATAGCAGAAGTATCGCCCTGAAAAGGTCTGAAACGTCTTTAAAAAACTTGTAGCTGCTGACTAATCAGGCCCAGGGGAAAGTGTTAATGTTAGTAATGACTATTGTGTCTGGAGTGGGTCGTCAATCGGTGCACTTTACAGCAAATATTTGCAAGCTCTGCTGGAGTTATGCACCTCAGTACTGTATTAAATACTGTATAATGAGCAGATGTGTTTTTGCAACAAGAAAAGAGACGTCTGTTTCCATTTCCTGTCCACTGAGTTTTGTAGTAAAATCTGCATCCCATCTGTTTCATTAAGCACGGTTTTAATTTAACATCTGTCATTCTTTTTACGTGCCTCCGCTGTGATACATGGGAGGCAGATTACATTTTCCTCTATCTGTATTTCTTTGAAAAGGGACAGCACAGAGCCGGTGGGAACTTTTTAATTCGATCGCTAGAATGGCTGATTATAGCGCTTCCTGATTAACTGTTACTAATAATGAATAAGTGTTTAATAACCTAACACTTTTACGATATTAACGTTCATTTGTATAGCACCTATTAAAGTGCTTCGTACTAACAAATTGTACATGCAGCGAAACACACAGTGATATATGAATAAACAGGCCGACATAAGGCATGAAAAGGAAGTAACAACAGAGATGAAACAGAAAGTGCAAAAAGTGCAACATCAAGGATAACTTCTAGTGTTAATTTAAAATAAACTAAAAATGAAGACACAAATTGTTTATGTTCATACAGCTCCATCAGTAATGGTACTTTCAGCTGTGTTGGATCAAGGTCACATCTAAAACCTGCAGGACACCGGCCCTCGAGGCCTGGAGTTGGCGATCTCCTGCATAGGATAACCTCCCTAATCAGTGCATTTATTTGTAGTTTATTATGTGTATTGAATTATTATTGTAGCCGTATTATAAATTTTTATATTGTGTATTCTTAAGGCTTTTTTTCCATGCTGGCCTTTTTTACATTTCCTCGTAGTGTGACAGGTTTTGTTACTGCACAAATGATTTAGTTGAGTTAAAAATAGGTGTTCGTTTTCTGTCTCATGCCAAGACATGTATATGTGTTACTTCTAGACCATTTATCAACTGTACTGGCAATATTATTGCCACTGGTCATGGTCATGTGACCTATCAGTTGATTTAAGGCACCACCCTGTGTTTCATTATCTGATGAAGAGCAGGCCATACATACATACTACATAAAACTCAGTATTGCCAATAGAGAAAACACGTATTAATTTTCTTTTTTATGATTGCAGAAGAACACCTTGTGTTTCTGCCTGTTTAAAGTTTCCTCGATCCTCCCAAGCCATTTCTAAATTTTGAAAAATAGAGTTAAATTTGAGCGTCAGACAGACACACACACACACACACAAAAATTTAAAAAAAGAGGGCCCCACAACTTTTCAGAAAGCTCAAATGTCATGGTTCATCATTGAAAATCATTTAAAGCATTCTACGATGTGGTAGGTTCTTCACTTTACAAAAGTGCCTTGAGATCCCTTTTGTTATGACCTGACACTCGATATGTATAACACTGAATAGAACAAAAAAATTAACTGAAAGTAGAAGAATGTAAGAACATAGTATATTATTTCAAAAGGTCAACCCTGTGTGTGTATCTGAAAAGTCACTCTTGAACTATCGTTAGTGTTTAAGCTATGATAAAGCTGTGGAAAATAAATGCTCCTCATACCACTTTTTTCATTCATTTGCAGGTGATATACATGTCGTCTCTAAAAGAGTAGGATGAAACGCAAGAAAAGAAAACAACCTTGCCCTACTTACAGCAGTCTCCTGTATTGAAATGAATGTGTACGTCTGGTTATCATGCATGACAGATGCTCTGCCATATGGGTACATACAGTCTTAGTATTATGGGGTGTCTCTATTGTACAGTGCACTCACTGTAGAAGAAAAGGCTAAATGGTGCAACCGTGCTAAAGAGAGGACACATGCATTGTACAATCACATCATTTTAGTCTCGCTCAGGTTTTGTAGAATTGCAGCTTGAAGCTTTTTCATGTATTTTTCAAGCAACCAAGAGCACGTGTACACATGTGCACATACGCGCACATACACGCACACACAGATGCTGCGCAGGAAGGTGCCTGCTGTCATTTTAACCTGTTGTCTACATGCCCTCACAGGCTGCACCACATTGATTTGAAACACACAGAAAGCTGCAGCTCGAGCATCAAGGGCAGGAGTCAATGCACCTTCAATCCAGAAAATTAAGACTGGGAAGTGAGAATCGTTGAAACCTTTAAGAAAGTGTAGATTAAAGTGCTGGCATGGAGATGGAAGAGGAGAGGATCAGGGGTGAACAGCAGGTGAGGAGATAGTGGAACCCACTTTATGGGGATTTCATCAGGATGACTGTCAGAAGAATAAAGGCCTTGCTGATCTCAGCCAGATAAATGAGTTCTTTGTGAAGGTTTTTCTGACAGTGAACTCAGTAGCAGGTGCATTAAAAAGTCCACAGAAAATATACTGAGGTCCAGCATCAGAAACCCTTCAAGAGCTCACACAGTAAACAAATACCATGTGTTTTTCTCTGTGCAGTTAAACTAACCTCTGTGGTGAGAACGTCCTAATTTGACATGAAAGATCTCAGACGAGAAACGGGAGAATAGAGGTGGTTTCTTATTCTCCAGGAGTCAGCAGTCAGTCAAACTACTCTGCAAACAGAAATATTGCGTTTATACCAGTCCGAGAATACGCACATCTCCACTGTTGATCTAAATGAGGCCTCTGTCATGTAAAAATATTAAATGTACAGAATATATTTTAATCTTGAACGGGTTCAATTTCCCAGCTATAGGCAGTGTCACAGGGCAGACCTTACAAATCTATCAATTTGTATGTTTCTGTTAGTATTCCTTTATTTCATATTATGCATGCTACATCCATACTTGTGTGTTATATGAGGTTTGGCAGGGTAGCGTTTGGCAGCTGTTACTGGAAATGACATTTGTAATGACTGGCTGCAATTTCTTTGCTCTAGCTACTGCATAAAAAAAAACTTTTAGAACTTTTGATCAGACCACATATAATACTCAATTCTTTTATAGCAAATATGACAGTTTGACTAACACTATAAAACACATGTAATGTGATGTATGGTGGGGACTTGCCAAAGCTAGCATTGCCATCATCACTACAGAATAAGTTGGTAAGTAAGAACAAGTTCTAGCATATCTCAAAGCTCTAGTCTCAGCCAACAGATTGTTGTTTGTGTGCTACTCAACAATTAGTTTAGCTTTTCACCTGCTTTACTTTGGTACTAAAACTAGATGTTGGTTGGAGTTAACATGCAAGTGAAAAGTGATACTGAATGTTTCCCCTTTATGTTTAAATTTGGCTTGTGAGGCCGATCTTACCGTTGCCATAAGCAGGTGCACTGTAGCATCAGCCCCAAACAACACAATGTCTGTGTGGCGGAGGTGTGGTCCCGGGCGCGGCTGCAGGGGAGGAGTGGTGCAGTGAGCTCAACGGGGCGGTGCTGGAGATGCCGGTGAGAACAGCTGATGGCAATTTGGACTGATGGTGGTTTCCTTCCCTTTTTATAGTGAGACGGAGAGGAGCGGGGGACAGGGAAATCAGCTGGGACCGACAGCTGTCAGACTGTGCTCAGCCATAACCCAGGGAAAACTATAAATAAATGTGGAATCTGGTGATAAAGACCTGTGTGTGTGTACCTGTGTGTAGTGCATTTCACAGTCTGTATCTCTTGGATGCTAATGACTTTAATAAAGGGGAGTGTTGATGCTCTGGGACTGATAATGGGCCGATCAGGTTGCAAATGCATACAATGATGGTCTAGACAGTTGTATTGATTAAAATATAACCATTTCCACTATTCAGAATTGTACAAAACAGTGGACTAAGTAGAATAAGCTTGTTTTTTTTTAATTTTTTTGCTTTTTGTTAGTTACATAAGCATTTTTTCTGTTTTACCTGGTTATATCAATAGTTAGTCTTGGTTCTGAGTAACATCAGATGATCTGTAACATAATTACAGATCCAACTGAAACAGTCAGTTTGTGGGAAAAACAAAAACAGGCTTGTTCTTTGCTAGAACACAAGTTATGTTTAATGGTACCAAACTGCTATGGGAATATTAGCTTCTCCAGCCAAAGGACCGATGAGCTTATACTGCATCGGGGCATTTGTTGTCCATCTGTCCACTCAAGGGTCGCAAGAATCACTGCTCCTCCTGCAGTATTTTCTAGTGCAAATGCAATACTTATGCAAACATATGTGCACATGCATATTTTGCCATATACAAATGGAAAAATTATAAGAGGGCTTTACCATTAAGGAGACACAGGGGACAAACAGAGTTACAGACATAACAGCAAATGGACTGGAACAACAAGTGGGCTGGAAAGGCAAGAGAATAAAGGATGGACTTTTAGTCTAGACTTAAAAGCAGAGATGCGGGGTGCTATTATTATGTCAAGTGGTAACTGATTTAAAAAAAAAAAAACACTGAACAGTGAGTGCAAAGCCTTTGTCACTTTTTTGTCTGAGGTGTGACCTTGGGACATGCTACAGAGCTTTGCCAGCAGGTCGGAGAGACCTGGTGGCTGAATGTGAGTGAATGAGATTGGTAACATAAGCTGGGGCCTGCCCATTATGAGCCATAGAAACAATAGTTTAAATCTTAAAGTTAATTCTAAAATGGACAGGTTGGCAGGACAGTGAGCTTGCTTCTGCAACCTGCAACATCTGCAAATGTGTTAAATCACACAGTGGAATACCTAGATATGGGAATTACAGTAATCCAGACAGAAACTAATACACACATGGATGGCTTTTGGATATTTGAAGTTCACTGATAATTCTTAAATTGTAATAACTTAAGGATACATTTGTTTATCAAAGCAAAGCTCTGGCTCAAGAATAATCCCCAAGTCTTTTGCATGAGACTTAAAATGTGGCGTTAAATGACCTACCTTGCCAGCAAAGGAGCTACTAGATTTGGTAGGACTAAAGATGAAAAGCTCTGTTTTATTACGGTTTAATTGGAAGATATATCTTCAAAACCTTTAAATAGAGACTGCAAGAAATCACATCATTTTAGTGGGAGCTACATCTGTAAGTCATCAGCATAGAAATGAAAGAATCTTATATTTTCAAATAGCAAAAATGGACTGGTCACAGGACGGATGCCTGAAGGAACCCACGAGAACTAGTCTAGCATAGGGTGAAGAAAGCTGGCAGGTCGACACAGCGAAAACCTTGTTCTTAATACAAGACTTTAACCAGTGTAGAAGTGTTCACTTAATGCCAAACTGCCATTTGAGGAAAGCCAAAAGAATATTGTGATCCACAATGTCAAAAGCACTAGTAGACTTAACAAAATCAGGGTCGTGCTATTACAGAATCCAATGTGAGTTAGAATTCACCTTCAAAAACCCTGCTCCAGTACTATGAAGGGCTTTTGAAGCCAGATGGAAATAAATTAATGAACCTCTTTGCCCAAATTGTAATCTAGGTGATATGTTATATTGGTTTAAAGGGACCCCCTCCCCCAAATTGCTCTGGTGTAGATGAAACTTCCACACAAGGGTCAACTAACTGGTCTTTACCCATGCTGTGCTCAAGGTCCATAGTCATTCTCTGTGGATTTTTATTTGCTTTAGAAGAAGAAAATTAAAGAAGAAGATGATTTATCATTTTCTTTCTGTGCTTCACACTTGAGTCAGGTGAGCGGCCATGTCACTGACATTTTGGTTTCTGTAGTCTGACATTTGAAACCAAAAACAACAGCTGACATCAATTTCTTTTAGATACACACGGCAAAGGTGAGCACTCTTAATAGCAAAGGAGGGCAACATCTGGAGAATACAAAGCAAGCGATCTCTGATGCCAAGTCTCACAGGAAGTTTCTACCCTTCACTATCCTCCCTGAAGCCATGACTGCTGTAAAATTATTTTCCCATAATTGCCTGTCACACTGCCACAAAGCTGTATTTGGGATTATTCACAATGCACAAATTCTCTGGGTCAATGGATGGAGAGAAGCATTCGCATGGGTTGATGAAAATATTCTAAAAAAGTTCTAATGGGGTATCAAGCATGTCCCTGAGCATGTGCAGTGACGTGTTTGCCCATGCAGAATCTGTGCATTTCGTGTTTTGTGGAACAAAACAGGCTTAAGCCACCATGTTGAGGAAGAGGGGATGTGGAGGGTTTGTCAAAACACCTCAAATTTACAGCTGTATCGCAAAAGTCAGTGGTTGTTCCTCGGAATGTATCCGTTTTCCTACTTTTGTTTGAGTGCAAGTAGTACGCCAAGTACCAAAATCTGAGATACCCCGCACTCCGTAAGTACTAGCAAACTACAGATGAAGTATTGCACATCCGCGGTACGGCTGAAACCATTGAGGAAACCTAAATTGTATTTTGCAGCACAAAGTCTATTTATAATCACTTCACCAGATTCCCATTTTCCATCTCTCTTAGCTGTAGGCACAGGTCCATCTCTGTATTACTAGGGAATCATGAGAATGATCAGTTTGACAGTACCTTAGCTGTGCTGTGTATTACTGCCTGCAGAATGAGCAATGAATCTCTGATTACATTTGGATTTTTTTTTTTTTTTTTGAGTCGGTGGATGCTCACTTTTGCAAGGCCATTAGGTGTATTTGTGTTCGTAAAGCGAATCATTTGCACCATCCCTGCATGAAAACTAAATATTCATATTTTCTTTTGGTTTGTTTTTCTCCGAAACAAAACAGCCATCCCAAATGTAACCTACGGGCATTATTGTGGTAAAAGTAAAGATCCCAAGTGGGCTACTGGCTGCAGTTTGTAATGTTGTCGACAAACCCTTTGTCCAAGGCAGGCCCAGCAATGCAATGTAATGTAAAAACAATCACCTTGTACAGAATGGTCACAAGCTCCCAGGATAGTTAAGTCAAAAGTGCATGCCATATTCTCTTTATTACCAGCTTTTGCTAATGTTTGTTCCCATAATGCACCACTGACCCATGTTTCTCACCTCATCATCTTCTAGAGGTGAGATCCTTTGGATATATGAAGCCCATGTGGAAGATGATGTACTGTGTTTCTTGTAGTATTGTTGCTTAACTCGCTCACATAAAACGGCGAGAAATGACCTTTTATTGTGTCATTGCAGAGAAACATTTTACACCGAGGCACTTACCGATCATAGAGCGTTTGCTTGCCAGCTAATTAGTAACGTGTAGGTGACAGTAACATTACATGGAACCTTGTAAATTCTCAGCATTTAGTGACCTTTTGTGACTTTGTGAGTGAGTTTAGAATTGAGGAATGGATGAGGGTTGAGAATTTAAAAACACCATGTGGGCAGACAGGTAAATACTCATTAAAGTCAGCACAGTAGTACTGAAGGCACTTTGTAACAATGTTCTGCTTTGCCCCCTTCTGATTTTCTAACTTTAAGGTTAACTTTAGACTGCTGGAACTGCTGGGGGAAAAAACAACCCACAGTTGACACGGTGTTAGAGCCGGCACAGGGCGGTGAGTGATTCAAACTCACAGGATATTAGTTACACTGAGCGCAGACAGACCAGGCTTTTTGAACTAAGATGAATCAATAACTTTCGCTTTGAGTTATTCATTGATTAAGAAGTTGAATGAGTCTGTGCATTAATTAAGCTACAGAAAGAACCCAGAGTTCTATAGTGAAGCTGCACTGAAAACAAATAAAGAGCAGAAAAGCTGCAAGGCTTTTAATGGTTGTCTAACTCTGCCTTATAGTAAATTGGCTGGTGGTCGGTGACTTTCATTTCCTTTGCTCCGAGTTACCTCTGATGCTGTCTGGTACCTTTAAAAGCAATCCCATAGCCTGCAAGCTTTGCAGCACAACTAAGGCTCCTGTAATTTGGTGCCATCTTCTTTTGAAGATGAATTCGGCTGGGGTTACAACTCGCAAATTATATAGAGGCGACCACTCACCGCTGAGCATCAACGGCTCCTCTGTGGAGATCGTTGACAGCACCAAATTCCTGGGTGTACACCTGGAGAAGGACCTCGGCTGGTCCCTCAACACCAGCTCCCTGCACAAGAAAGCCCAACAGCGTCTCTTCTTTCTGAGAAGACTGAGAAAGGCCCGGCTTCCACCACCGATCCTGACCACCTTCTATAGAGGAACTATTGAGAGCATCCTGAGCGGCTGCATCACTGTCTGGTTTGGGAGCTGTGCCATATCAGACCGCAAGACCCTACAGCGGATAGTGGGAACAGCAGAGAAGATCATCGGGGTCTCTCTACCCTCTATTGAGGACATCTACACCACACGCTGCATTCGCAAAGCCACCAGCATTGTGGCTGATCGGACACACCCCTCTCACACACTCTTTACACTCCTGCCATCTGGAAAAAGGTACCGAAGCATTCGGGCACGCACATCCAGACTGTGCAACAGCTTTTTTCCACAAGCCATCCGTCTCCTCAGCAAAAAGGGACTGACTGATAAACACGCACACACACACATACACTAACATTATCACTCAGCTTAACTCAAATACCTCAAAACATTGAGACTGGACTGACTAACCAACACAAAGCGCAAACACACTGACCTACACCACCAAACCATCGCACACACCAACCTGTAAATGCTCTTTTGCACAATATTATTACTAGATATATTATATATATATATTTTTTTTTTGCACTAACTTGTCTTGTAGCACCTTGGTTCCTGGAGGAACGTTGTTTCGCCTCACTGTGTATTTTTAAACTGTATATGGTTGAAGTGACAATAAAGTTGAACTTGAACTTGAACTTGAACTTGAACTTGAGATTGCTTATGTTTCTCCTCGTTTCTGTTTTCGATGAAAAATGTCCACATTGAACAGAAATCATTTGTCTCTGCAAGATTTCTGTCCATCTTGACAGACTGGAATGTTTACAGAAGCAGAACTGTTACAAGCTCGACAGATATGATTCAGAGCTGTCATCATTCATTCAGAATCTAAACCAGCACTGTGATCAGATTCTCTTTTATTGCCATCCCTGGGGGTGCTTTAAGAAAGGGCTACGCATGAGTTTGTGCCCATTCAACGTGGAGACTTGGTACCCATGCAGTCCCTTTCTAATCCACTCTCTATTCTCTTTTGTGTGTATTATCAGTGCTTGCTTCAGTTTGTGCTGTACTCATGCAATAGTCTAAGGAGTTTGGAAAGAAAAGCGTCGGGACTTCTTTAAGTTGTTTGAGGATGTTTCACCTCTCATCTGAGAAGCTTCTTCAGTTCTAGGGTCAAATGGTGGAGAGTCCCAGATTTAAGATTAAGGGAGTGTCTCCCGAGAGGGAAATGGACCCCCTATTGATCCTCTACCTAATCACACGAGCCAAGGTGTGAAAACGGGTGTAGGTCACAATCAGCCAAGGTTTCAGGTGAGCTCATTGTGAAACCTTGCCCCACCCCATCATGTGATTTCCTGAGTTCAGAAGGCCGAGTCTTGTCCGAGAGTCTTGTCCCGTGGAGGTGGCTCTTCTATGTTGTGCCATGCGCTTATGAAGTGGCTGTTTGGTCTCTCCAATGTAGAGGTCAGAGCATTCTTCGCTACGCTGTACAGCATACACTACGTTGTTAAGTTTGTGTTTAGGAGTTCTGTCTTTGAGATAAACCCGCTTTTGTTGCTTACCCTACAGACACATTCCTTAGACTATGATGACCTGGATGATTGAGAACCTTTAGACACATACTCATGCAATAGTTCACACATTGAGACTGACTGACTCGCACGCTCACATATTCTGTGAGTTAACTGCAGTGGATGGATAGATGGATGGATTGATGAATAGCATGAGACCACTAAGACTCCTGCAGATACTGCATAGAATAGCATCCAGGATCACAGTTTGTTTTTGTGCCTACCCTACAGACACATTTTTTTTCCTGTGCATAAGATCATAGTTGCAAAGACAATAATAACAACTTGGACTTATTTTCAGCATTTCAAGTCTTACATGCAGATAAGTTCACCTGACCACACTGATTCTGTTTGGTTGGACCACCCAAGATATTCTCAGCTTACCAAAATTAATGCGATGTCTTCCTGTAATTACTCCCACACACAGAGGGCCAAGCCTCATTAACCTTTTGGCGCGGAACACCTGTGGACCACTTTCAAGTCTCTTTCTTCTTTTTCCTGCAAAATAGTTACCAGCATCATTATTTTTATCTCAAATGCATGTATTCCTATTGTACCTTTCACTGTGTGATAATGGATGGTTTGTGGTTCTTTTTTATCCCTAATTTCAAGTGTGCTCTTCAGCTCAATTGAACAAAATGAGACCCAAGAATACAAACTGAAATAAGATTATGTACAAACACTGTTTTCTCCATATTATTGTTGGGTCTTTACCCGACAATATGAAATGCCTCGAGGCGCTGTATGACTAAATTGAATTGAAATTAATCATATTGCCTTTATTAGGATCTGTTTACATCCATGTCTGCAAAAGGGGGAAAAACAGCTTGGAAAAGCCGGGCAACCTGCAAAGGGACAGTCATTTATTTGTGCAGACGCCTGCTAGAGTTGCTTCTAGCTTGTTAATTATTAGTGAGCATGTTTTATTATACTTCTGAAATGGAATAATTGATGAAATGTAGCTATTGACAGCAGAGCAATAATCTGAATACCTACATAAGTAGAAGGCACTTCCATAAAAAGAAAATGTGTGAAAAATAAGAACAAAGCTATATGAAAGAACATGAGGGGAATGGATTTTCTCAAAACTAATTATTGGGCAGTATGTAGAGACTTTGATAAAACATCCCTCAGCCTTGAAGAGTAACTGAGATTTTCTTATGTTCAATAGCAGCAAGGATGAGCCATTATTCTTCTGAAGGCCGCTTGCCAATCTGATCAGTAGCATATTGTTGTTGGACTTGTAAAACTCATCTGAAACATGACGCTGTTTTCTTCTTATGCTCCTTTGTCCCACCACCCAGGTTCTTTTTCCTATGAAAGGAAATTTTCTCTTTTTCCCCCAAACCATATCAAGTTTTTCTCTGTTGGTTGTTTCTGTCATCAACACTATGAGTTAGGACTCGGCGTAACAAAATAACAGGTTGTGATCATATTTGAAAGAAAAAAGACGGGGACAGTAAGGGTGTTTGCCAGAAAAGTTGTTAGATCCAGCAAAGCTGTGTGGGTGCAGCTCTGACGGGGAGAAAGAGAGAGACACACCAGGGAGTTTATTTTCCACTTCCAGTATGAAACGAGAGAGAGCAGCAGATCAAGGTTAACCTTGTTCCCAGATACACCTGTTTAACTACTCGTTAACACAAATATATAATAAGCCAGTCGCTTGGCAGAAACTCTCCACATTTAAGCATGTAGACACGGTCAAGGCTGCTTGCTGAAATCCAAATGTCTATCAGAATGGGGAGGTTGTTGGTGCCAGACAGGTTGGTCTGAGTATTTCAGGAATTGTTGATTTGCTGGGATTTTCTCATATAACCCTGTCTAGGTCTGAAAAAATGATATTTGCCTCATTGACACCAGAGGAAGAGAATACCAGTCTGCTCTGAGCTGATAGGAAGTCAACAGTTACTGGGATAGCGACTCGTTAAAACCAGTTATACAAAACATGTTGAACATTAGGGAAGATGGGCCACCAAAACTGAACGATAGAAGTTTGGGAAAAACTCAATTTCTACTGCGACCTTCAGAGGATAGGGTCAGAATTTGACAATAGCAACATGAAAGAATGGACTCATCCTGCCTTGCAATAACAGCGGTGTGTGTGATATTTTATTTACACGTGTTTTGGGCCCTTAGTGTCAGTTGAGCATCATTTAAATGCTACAGCTTACCTGAGTATTGATACAATACTGACACGACAATGACACAAAATGCCATGTCACAAAGCTCAAATCATCTCAAACTGGTTTCTTGGACATGACAATAAATTCAGTATACTTAAATGGTCGCGACAATTACCAGATCTCAATCCAAGAGAGCATCTTTGGCATGTGGTGGATTGAGGGCGTCACAGTTGACAGATTTGCAATAACTGTGAGGCTATCATGTCGATATGGATGTTTCCAGCACTTTGTTGAATCTAAGTAACAAAGAATTAAAGCAGCTTTGAAAACAAAAGTGGTCCAACTCGGTTCCTGCAAGGTATGCTTAATAAAGTGAGTGAATAATTTTGCCTGCTATAATTAATAAGGTGAAGTTTATAAAAGCTTTTTTAGGCTTTTCTGTAGGTATTTTTAAATGTGGCCAGGTCCAGCTGGGCAAAGGATCCAATTCTGCCTCCGGGATGGTTTTGTAAAGTGTTAGAAAGAGAAGTGACTGAAGAAAAGTCATTAAAATTCCAGTTTTTCCCAAAAAAAGACCCACTGCTATTCCCATTATGTTGATGTCAGCATTGTTATACAGCAGCAGGAATAAAAGGAAAGTTAAAAGTATTTATAGTTCTCAACCTTAAAGCTGTTCAAGTCATGAGGATATTAAGATTTTCGTTAGGTTCCAGAATAATCTAAATGTGAACGATTTGTGCTTCTGTAGATCCACACCGACCTTTAAAGGTAACACACACCACTATGAGCACCCAGGAAGGCTGGAAAAGCACTATATGAATGCCAGTCCTTTTCCATTTCCCACATATAATGGGGCTTATAAAATATGTATATACATATGAATACAAGTCATCATCCAGTGGCTTTCTTGAGCCCACTTGAGATGAAATTGGCCTGCATGTGGCGCATGAACTAAAATGAATTTGACACCCCTGATTTATAATAATATAAAAACAGAATAGGAAAATTCTACGTATATTAAAGGCTGCCCCTTCAATTACCCCATTTGTATTAGACCAACATTTTTGCTTATCAGCAATAACAACAACTCATTACTGTAATCATCAGGGAGTGTGGCCCATCTCATTAGTTACGGTAACCCTCGGCAGAGTCGTGACACACGTGTCAGGATTCATTGTACCTCATAGTGTCAGTGTGACGAGGCAGATTTCATTTATTATTTATTGCTTTTTGCAATTTGTAAGCAGAAGCGGTTATTCCCATGTGATTATTGAAGCTATTAAAGTTTATAGCGTTAATTACAACATAATACACCATACACTGCGTTTTCCAGAATGTGAGTAATATTGACCTAGGCTGAAACAAAACAGAGAACTTAAAATTAAAATCTTTGTCGAAGTACAGAGCAAACACAAAAGTCAAACTATTCATTCTGCTGTGAGGGGCAGATGATAATTAAAACTGAAAATATCTTTGGTAACAAATGGATGGTTGGGGAGAGATGCCTATGCTGAGTGGGCTCGTATAGAGGGGGAGAGTTGAGAGGTTTGTTTCCAGTGAGTCATTGAGTGCCTCCAGGAGTAGATGATGGAGGCGGCAAGCGCGATCATTGCCACTCTCAAGATGACAGTGCTCCTTAGCAGTGTTAATCTGTCCTCTCTGTGTGAGAATGAACTGTGTTCTCTTTCCCCCTACTATAATTAACTGTTTTTTTCTTCTCCTTCTCTTTTATATTTCCTGTTGACCCGCGGTAACTCATGGTGCCCTCGTCATATAGGTAAGTCATAGACATGCAATCATTTTTGAGCCCATACGTCTTCGTGAGGAGAATTGGATGACCTCTGCAGTGAGGCTGTCGAGTATATATGTACTCAAACAACACGCACATTCCAGTTAGAGCTCGATAGAAAATAATCCGAGGTGCGTTGGACGTAGAAAAGCTGAATTAGACAGAGGCTGCGTAATCAGTGAAGCTTCGCTTTACCGGAGCATGTTTAATAAGTTGCCGCGTATGTGATGGTGGAGGCCGTGACTAAGAAAAGCTCAGAGATACGCGGGGTCGGCCCTTTTTTGATGCCCAATCTTCACGGACCACGAGTCACATTTCATATTCATCCTCACTCTGGAGACGGACGTAATTTTCCACAGTCGACTCTGTGTAGGAACAATGCGAGCTGAGTGTGTCGCGTTCCCCTCTGCGAGCATCAGCTCGACAATAACTCGGTTTGTATTGTGCAATTAGGCTTCGTAATCCGCTAAATTGGGGACATATCAGGAAAGCCGTGGACGGGTTAATTTGTCATATCATAGAAACTAGAAATGAATCTAGGATGTAAACATAAAATGTGACAGACTTTAAAAATACTAAAATAGGCTGAATATGATGGGCAGTGAACTTTTTGCTCAATAAAAATCCTTCAATGTTGAAAGGTGGTCCGAAGCTTGCCCTCGCTCGCGTTCGCTGTGTTGCACAGGTCACTCCAGCTGAGGTTCATCATATTTATTGGATCGTTAGGCGCCCAAAAGAAAAGGCACTCTGTGTTTGACAAGAGGAGCCGGTACTCAAATTTTAATGAGCCTCCGGAGGAGATGAGGAGGCGGCCTTGTTTACCGACAGGCGCTGCGCTTTGTGCAGGTACAAAATATTGATGCGTATAGTGTGGGTGTGGGCAATGTGGGCAGTGCGTCTGTGCCTTCTTCATCTCCTCTTTCAATGCCAGTCAATGAATACCTTTTTTTTTTTTTTTTTGCTGTATTCGCACATCTAAAAGAATGAGAGGGATTCTGCTGCTCAACCTCTTATCACACTGAAGCAAAGATGTAATATGATGCTTTTCCCCAGCTAGTAGTTGGAAGCCTGTGTTTTAAATGGAATTCAAAGCCCACTGACCTTTAGTGTTGTCATTATTTTTGTTTCACCCTTGCCGAGCAGAGAGGAAGATAAAGAGTATAGGAGACACACGCAGAGGAGATTGTATGTTTCTGGGTTTAAAGGTAAGTGCTGGTCTTCAAAGTGCTCGTCTTTTCTCTGCACTGTTGTTTGGACGCTGTGAATCGCTGTGTCGCGGACCGTTTTCTAAATGTTTTGTGGACACACTGAAAGTTGGTAGAAAAAAAAGATTCAATTCCCTCTTAAATGCTAAATGGTAGCAATCATTAGCGCTATCACTTTGGCAACTGCTTTGAGATGCTGAATCTCTGTTTGCAACTTCTCTTTGCAACTTTGAAGTCAGCATTAACACCAGGAATAGAAAATGCTTGGATTAGATGATTGCTCTAAAATAAAAGTCCAGTTAATGTGAGGGCAGTTTTGTTTGATATTCGTTTGGTAAGTATCTTGCTTGACTACTACCTTACAGCAAAGCTATCAGCTCTGTAGTACAGGCTGTCATTCATTCTTTACTCCCCAGGAATACAAGACTTAGGTGCTGCCGTCACCCCACCAGGTGTGCGGGCTGGTGGGTGCTGTGGACACAATAACTCAAGAATGAGGCGACGTAGGATTTTCAATTTTATACTATAGATGCATCTGCTAAAAATCTCAGCCGAGTTTGACCTCAGAGGTCAAGTTCTCTAAAAATCTTCAACACAATAACTCAAGAAAGATGTGCCTTAGGATTTTGTGCATCTATTAGGAGACTGAGGGATAGCATTGGCGGTCACTGGTGTTTTTGTTGATGTTAATTCAACTGTGCAGTCCTCTTTGTGGTATTTTGCGGTTACATATGAGTCTGTAAACAAGGTGCGTATCCACATAGATACTCTGTGATGCTGAAACATAAAAAATTATGTAATTTTTCAGTTATTCTGGAAGCTCAGTGATAATAAGCCTTCAGCTCATCCAAAATACTGCAGTAAAAGTATAGAAACAGTGACTATATTCTATAGGCCCCCACTAAAATCCATAATTCAGTTTAACCACATTTCTTCTTCACATAGAAATTGCCCAATAATTGTGTGTCATCTCACCTTAAACACCTTGTAGTACCATATCCCAATAGAGCTCTTTCACAGTATCTGCAGCCTCATTTGTTAATAAATTTTCAAAGATACACAGAGAGGCAGAGCCTTCAGTCATCATGCTTCCTTCTTGTGGAACCAGCTCCCAGTTTGGGTTGAGGATACAGACACGCTCTCTGCTTTTTAGATTATGCTTAAAACTTCCCTTTTTGGTAGAGCTTATAGTAAGGGTTGGATCAAGTGACCCAGAACCATCCCTTAGTTATGCTGCATTAGGCCAAGGCTGCTGGGGGAAACCCCCGTCTTCCACTGAGCATTTCTGCTTCCCTTCTCACTTTGCACTCTGCATGTCATTAACTTGGTGTCCTCTCTCTTCCATATTTTATCTTTTTTTTCTGTTTGTTTGTTTTTGTCATGGTCCTGAGTCTGAGGACTCAGTGTTTTGTGTTCCTTATGCTTTTGTTCATTCAGAGTGTGTATTCTGTTGTGATTTTGCCATTTGTTAGGTTTCTGTTCTTTGCCTGCCTGCTTCCACTTCTCTGTGTTCCCTCTGTCTGTCCATGGTGTTATTGTGTCTGCTCATGAGTCTGCCTGTCAAGTTCAGTGTCCGGTCTGGTTCTCTGTGTCTGTTAGTTTCCTGTTTTATTCTGAAAGTTCATGTCTCATGTCAGTGTGTTCAGTTTTACCTCTCCCCTGTCTCGTTAGCCTTATTGCTCCCAGCTGTGTCTCCCTCCTGTGGCCCATTCCCTGATTACTCCCCGTGTATTTAAGCCCTGTGTTTTCCTGTGCTCTCTGTCGTGTCGTCTGTTTAACTCCATGTCAGTCTGCATTATTCTGTTACCTGGTATTCATTCTGCGTCTCTCTGCCATCTCTCTTTGTGCATTTCGCTCCTCCTCCCGTGAGTGTCTGGTTTAAGTTTTGTTCTTTAGTTTTCCCAGTTTAGGTTTGTTTACTCCCCGCTCTGCTCTTCCTGTTTTGTCACTTTATCACCTCTGCAAATAAATTTTCACTCGCACCCCAGTCAGTGCCTGCATCTTGGATCCTTTTCTCAATTCACCACACGACTGCTGTGCAGCCGTGACAGTACGACGCGACCACAAGATGGATCCAGCGGTCTTGGCCGGGGAGAGCGACCTCACACGTGCCCTACGCCTGGTGGACTGGGTAACCCACACCTCCAATGCACGAGCGAAAGTTGTGGGGATAAATGCCGTTGAGGCAATCCTGGCCGGAAATCCCTATCTCCACCAGGTCCGGGGATTTACAGACTTAATCGCTGAGCTGCATAAAGCCCAGGAAGCGGTGCAAGCTCGGGAAGTAGCCAATTGTGCCCAGCAACAATGGACTACGACCGCCACAAAGCATCCGTCTCAGATTCACCCACCGGAGGTTTCACGGCCCGACCCCCCAGAGGTTTTTCCCTGCCTGTCGGAGCCGTCAGCGGTGGGGAGGAAACATTCGCGCCACCGGCGCTTCACCCCACAGCCGGATTCAGGGACTCCTGTGCGACCAGCTGTGGTGAGTTTTAAGGACGCTGGTGCTTCTGGGACTGTGTTTTCTGGGGCCGTTCATGGGGAGGGTAAAGACAGTACACGGCGTTTACCTACCTTCGTGGTAACTGACCTCTCACAAGTTGGCATTTTCAAAACATCCATAACAGTAGCTGACTGTGTTTCATCCACTCCACCACCAACTCCAGTCTCACTTCAACCAGTACATCAGCCTTTAGCCAGTTCATTAGCCCAGCCTGCATCTATGCCATTAGCCCGATCACCCGTTCCCTCCATACTGGAGGCTGTGTCTGTGCCACCCATTTTGAATCTCGTTCCTAGCACCCATTTTGAGCGGAGAGACAAATGCATTAAAACCACTCTAGTTTCTCAGAAACTGGCTAATTTAGAGACTGTTACTCGCCCCAGGGCCTCCCCAGAGGCTGGGTCTCAGCCCCCAGCAGACTCAGGACCCCTGGCGGTTAAGAAGCCAGCTGAGGACCACACCCGGCCGTCGCTGCCTGAGCAGACCCAATGCTCTGTGCAGCTGCAGTCTGCCATGTGTTTGCCAGAGGCCCGTGCGCCTGCTGGTTCTGTTGCGTCCCTGCCAGAGGCCCGTGTGCCTGCTGGTTCTGTTGCGTCCCTGCCAGAGGCCCGTGTGCCTGCTGGTTCTTTTCTGTCTCTGCCAGAGGTCTCCGCACCTGCTGGTTCTGTCCTGTGTGTGCCAGGGGCTTTAGTGCCCACTGGTTCTGAGACTGTTTTTGCTGGGGGGCCCGAGGAGCCCGTCCAGCCATCTGCCTCGTCAGCTGGGGGGCCCGAGGAGCCCGTCCAGCCATCTGCCTCGTCAGCTGGGGGGCCCGAGGAGCCCGTCCAGCCTTCTGCCTCGTCAGCTGGGGGGCCCGAGGAGCCCATCCAGCCTTCTGCCTCGTCAGCTGGGGGGCCCGAGGAGCCTGTCCAGCCTTCTGCCTCGTCAGCTGAGGGGCCCGAGGAGCCCGTCCAGCCTTCTGCCCGAGGAGCCCGTCCAGCCTTCTGCCTCGTCAGCTGGGGGGCCTGAGGAGCCCGTCCAGCCCTCAGCTGCAGTCTCATCACCAGCTGCAGTCTCATCACCAGCTGCAGTCTCATCACCCTCGCCTGGTCCAGCTTCCGCTTCCTCATCAGCATCGCCTGGTCCAGCATCTGCTTCAGCATCGCCTGGTCCAGCATCTGGTCCAGCATCTGCTTCAGCATCGCCTGGTCCAGCATCTGGTCCAGCATCTGCTTCAGCATCGCCTGGTCCAGCCTCAGCATCCTCATCAGCTGCTTCGTCTGGTCCAGCCACTGCTTCCTCATCAGCTGCTTCGTCTGGTCCAGCCACTGCTTCCTCATCAGCTGCTTCGTCTGGTCCAGCCACTGCTTCCTCATCAGCTGCTTCGTCTGGTCCAGCCACTGCTTCCTCATCATCAGCTGCTTCGTCTGGTCCAGCCACTGCTTCATCCTCATCAGCTGCTTCGTCTGGTCCAGCCACTGCTTCATCCTCATCAGCTGCTTCGTCTGGTCCAGCCACTGCTTCATCCTCATCAGCTGCTTCGTCTGGTCCAGCCACTGCTTCATCCTCGTCTGGTCCAGCCACTGCTTCATCCTCGTCTGGTCCAGCCTCCGCCTCCGCTTCATCCTCGTCTGGTCCGGCTTCAGCCTCCGCTTCAGCATCGCCTGGTCCGGCTCCAGCATCCTCATCAGCATCGCCTGGTCCGGCTCCAGCATCCTCATCAGCATCGCCTGGTCCGGCTCCAGCATACTCATCAGCATCGCCTGGTCCAGCATCTGCTTCAGCATTGCCTGGTCCAGCCTCCGCATCCTCATCATCCTCATCAGCTTCGTCTGGTCCAGCCTCCGCCTCCGCCTCGTCTGGTCCAGCCTCCGCTTCGCCTGGGGCTGCAGGGGCCACGCAGCCTTCAGGTCCCCTACTACCACCTCCACATCGTCGGTCATCTGCCAGGCCGCTTGTTGGGCATCTCCGCCACTGTGGACGCCCTCCTGAACGCCCTCCTGAACGCCGCCACTACCTTCCACGTGGCCGGCCTCCGGACTTGTTTCCGCACCGCTGTTGCCGTCCGCACGGTCGGCCCCCAGAGCTGTTTCCACGCCGCTGTTGCCGTCTGCACGGTCGGCCCCCAGGACTGTTTCCACACCACTGCCTACTGCGTGGCCGGCCTCCGGACCTGCCCCACTGCTGCTGCCTTTCACACGGTCGGCCCCCGGAACTGAACTGTTTTGGCCTCCGGGTCGGCCCCCTGACCTTGTCCGTCTGGGCCTTTTCGGAAGAAAAACAAGTAATTTCCCCATGGGGATCAATAAAGTATCCATTATTATTATTATTATTATTATTATTATTATTATTATTATTATTATTGTGTCTGCTCATGAGTCTGCCTGTCAAGTTCAGTGTCCGGTCTGGTTCTCTGTGTCTGTTAGTTTCCTGTTTTATTCTGAAAGTTCATGTCTCATGTCAGTGTGTTCAGTTTTACCTCTCCCCTGTCTCGTTAGCCTTATTGCTCCCAGCTGTGTCTCCCTCCTGTGGCCCATTCCCTGATTACTCCCCGTGTATTTAAGCCCTGTGTTTTCCTGTGCTCTCTGTCGCGTCGTCTGTTTAACGCCATGTCAGTCTGCATTATTCTGTTACCTGGTATTCATTCTGCGTCTCTCTGCCATCTCTCTTTGTGCATTTCGCTCCTCCTCCCGTGAGTGTCTGGTTTAAGTTTTGTTCTTTAGTTTTCCCAGTTTAGGTTTGTTTACTCCCCGCTCTGCTCTTCCTGTTTTGTCACTTTATCACCTCTGCAAATAAATTTTCACTCGCACCCCAGTCAGTGCCTGCATCTTGGATCCTTTTCTCAATTCACCACACGACTGCTGTGCAGCCGTGACAGTTTTCTTGCCAAACTTCCTTTCAGCAGGAAGAAACAGGGGAGAAAAATTGAGTTTTCTAGCCACTGTTGCTGAGTACTAACTTACGGGTAACTGAAGGATTGTGGGGTTACTCTTTATAAAATCTATATTGATACATGTGTCTATAATTGTAACTAAGTAACCTAGAATGACCAAAGTTGTGACTTGGCTTTATATAAATAACATCAAATTGTACTGATGCACTTTGCAGGCTCGTGTATCACTTCTGCGAGACATTGTTTCAGTCTGAGGCTCCAAAAGTAATAAGGAAGTTTTTTTGGACAATAAAGGAATTAACTTGGGAATTCTGTGCCTTCCGTCACTTTGAACAGCTACTGATGCATTCAGCCAGTGGTTGCAAGTTAACAGGGAAGCCAGCTGAAGCATAACATCGTTATGCCTCACCACCACTCCTGTCTTCTCATCGCTGATATTCTGTCTGTCAGATTTGACAGATTCTCTGCATTTTGTTCTAAATGTCAAGCAAGTATTTAATGGCCAGTTCTAATTAGCTAGCTTCTCTCCATTGGCTTCGTGCTTTCTGCTCTGCCCTGATGCTACTTCACAGCTGCGCAGTGATGCATGTCGTCAGGTTTGCGATGAGTTAGCGCAGAACTTGAGCAAGGCAGGTTGTTTTTAATTCTCTGTAGTAGTGAACCCCTGCCATCTTTGTTTGTATCCCCCTGTGATTTTGGTTAATAAAGTGGGCGATCTTGCTAATTAATGTTAAATGATGTTTAATCTGCAAATCAACCAAGTCATCTATATATTTTGAAATGACTTCTTATCATCCAAATACTGATGGATGAGACTTTATATCGCCTTAACCTACTAAAACATTAGAAAGACCACCGAGGAATCCGTGCTGCCTTCAATGGCAATAAAACATTTCACTACAGAGAGCTTTGTCAGATAGAACAAAAATGAAATGTGATGAATGCTGTCATAAATTTCCCCAGAGAAAACCGTGTGGTTTCCAAACAAAACATGATGTGCATTTCTCTTCCCTCAAGACACTCATAATTAAGTAGCAACATCTGAGCAGCTGTCTACGCAAATGCAATTATTTTTGAAGATATGAATAAGGTTTGCTTTCCAGCAAGAGAGCCATGATGCCAAGTACGTCATTGCATATGCAGCAGAAAAAATAAATAAATAAATTGCCTTCTGCATTCTATATGCATCTTTTATGTAGTTAAATCAGCCAGCTAACTTAGTCATGTGGGCATGAGTGTAGCTCCTGTCTTGTTACACGTGGCACGTTGATTTTTGGTGCACTTCGAAGAAAGTTTGCTTTCTGAGGCTTATGTTTGAATGCATTATGCTGTAAAAAGAACAGGTAGCACAACTAGACTCATAATAAAAAGGTCAGATTTTTTATGTTCCATGGTTACAAAAAAGTACACCTTAAAAGAAAGTGTACTTATTGTAGCACACAGGAAAAATTCTCAGACTCTTTACCAGTGCTAAGAAAAATTGTATGCACACCTCAGCTTTTGGATTGTTTCTTTAAGTCGGTGATTAAAACCAATGTAAACCAATTACCATTCTCTTTCTAGTCTTTAAGCTTTCCATACCATCGTGTAATGGTGATGGCTTCATGCATGACCGCGCTCATGACTGCTCAGTAGAGCTGGGCGATATGAGATTTTTTCATATCACGATATGTTTTTTTCATTTCAGGCGATAACGATATCTATCACGATATGAGCCAAATAACTATATTTGTAAGATTTAAATGTGCCGTTGCTCACAAGTAAAATGTGAAATAATCAGCAGCTTGTTTTGATTTAAATATTTATTTCCCATAATAAGTTCAACAGGGTAGATGTACTTAAGGAACATGAGACTTTTTCAGATAAATAAAGGCAAATATTGCAAACTACACAAAAGGCAGCCGCTAAAGCGTTTAAGTTTCAAAATAGAACAAACGAAACAGACTAAATTGTCAATTCCACTTAGAAACAAAATATTAATTCTAAAAATAAATCTTAGTTTGTTTTACAGAAGAACAGACAAAACTGACTAACTTTTGTCAATATCAAATAAACTGAGAACTAAAAGGAAATTCTCAATCTCTCCTTGTTGTATAGCTTAGCTTTTCAAACAGTTTTAACAGTTACTTTAGTCTGACAAAAGCCGAATGACGAATTAGCGCTTCCAGTCAGAGACTGAGGCTACGTCCACACGTACACGGGTATTTTTGAAAACGGAGATTTTCCGTTTTCGTTTTAAAAAATAATCCCATCTACACATAAAGGCAGAAATGAAGGAAAACGCTGCTATGAACATGCCAAAGCAGCA
Source organism: Aulonocara sp. 'chitande type north' Nkhata Bay (assembly GCF_057382095.1). Classification (NCBI taxonomy): domain Eukaryota; kingdom Metazoa; phylum Chordata; class Actinopteri; order Cichliformes; family Cichlidae; genus Aulonocara; species Aulonocara sp. 'chitande type north' Nkhata Bay. Next base: position 31,036,423 of record NC_141353.1, on the reverse strand, counting down.
GGTGGCGCTAGATTCCTAACCGTGCAGAAATGTTGGCCAATCAGAAGTCTAGAAGCCTCGGTGGGAAAAAGTAAACAAAGCTGGGGCATAGAAGCAGAACCGAGTCGTATGTGTGGAGGGACAGTAACTGTGTGTATATGTAAGCATTTAAACACTGCAGAGAGTAGAATTAACAGTAACAGTATTGTAGAAATTCATTTCACCGAAACAATAACGTGGCGCACAGTGTGACGCATGCACCAGTTTATTGTATTTCCAGACTTGCTTTCGGCACAATTTACAGTGCACGCTACTCTGTTTTTTGTCAGACTTGAAATAGCCGAAATACCTTCACCCTACGGAACTTCTATGGCTCTTCCGTTCGACAATCTCTCCGGCATTGGAACCATCATCTGTTTTCTCTTCGGTCACGCTCGGTTGATTTTTCTAGTCAGCACACTCATTTCCTCCATTATGCGCTGGCTCCATTACCCGCTGGCTGCTTCCCAAACAAACACACGTGCGGCGTGGCACTTGTGCTGTACGTAACAAGTCACGCGACGTGACGCTGCGGCTGTGATTGGTTCGGCTCTGCGCTACTTGATTTGGATTGGCTGACCCTTTTTTTTTTTTTTTTTTTTTTAAGAGGACAAGAGCGGCGAGGTCTATCGCGATAGCTTAATTTCTCTATCGAGTAAAAGTTATATCGCGATACATATCGTTATCGTTCTATCGCCCAGCTCTACTGCTCAGTAAGATTAACTTGCAGCCTTAATTAAATCCAAAAAGCTGGGGTGTGGGAGGACTGAAAGCTGTTAATCAGATAGAACAATTGATCAAAAATCACCTCAGAGAAACAAACACTGTTAATAAATCTGTTGTCAGAAATCGTGTGGTGCTGCAGGGTGGCATGGTGTGAAGTTACTGCACTAAGAATTCATGGTTATGCCTCATTTCTAGTTTATTATAGTAAACTGATCGTTCCCAACACGAAAGGCAGCTTCGTAATATTATATTGATAGAATATTATATCTCACACTGAGATGTTAACTGCAGATTCCTTTCGGTGTTTAAAAGTCACTTCAGTACATTGGTGGTGAATCAGGCCGTCTCTTTGTGTGGGAAAAACAAGCTGAATTCAGAAGTGCTCAACTATTATCCTACCTTCAGTAACCAGTTTTCCATCAGTATGCAGGCATTTTGAGGACAAAAACTTAGCCTGACATTAAACATTCAACTTGTTAGACTCATTCTGAAGTTGTTTCCACCCCAGTTTCTGTGCTGTAGTGGATTTAATTTCCCTAATCAGTCACCAAAGACCAGTGTGTCCTCTCGAATCTAACGTCACTTCGACTCAGCACTGACAGACATAGAGTGGGACATAGTAAACAAAAGTTCAACATGTTCTTCTAATAACTGTACAGTAGCTTTGCTTGAGAAAGGTTGGCTGATCACTGGGACTCCAAAAGGCTCTCATTGAATTGCTGGTTTTCTAAGTGAAACCACACGACTAACCAAATCATTGAACTCTTCTAAGTGGCCAGAATCAAGCAACATAGACATCAAAAAGTGCACTGCTATGTAAAATAGAATAGATATCTATATGATTTGACTAATAATTCTACATTTGTGTGACAAAGTCATTTGATTTTTTTTTTTAAATCGTGCTTTCAAAGTAATGCTTAAAATTTCTCAAATATAGTGATTTATCCTGAATTATAGTTATTGCTTTTCCCTTGATACAGTAATTAAATTACTTTTATGTGGGAGCCACATACAGACATTTATAGACTGAAAAGGCTTTGGTTGAAAATGTCACTATGCCTCAAAGCCAGTGCTGTAAGTTTCCCCTCACTGAGCCGAATTAGGAGAGGGAAGAACTGGAAGATAAAGAGATGGTTATCGAGACTATGGAATCTCTGCTTGAGCAATCGGTTTGTTTAGCTTGAGCTTGCTATTGTGCAATATGGCTTCTGCAGGAGGAGATGAGATGTATAATGTGAAAATCCACCAGAGGATAATCCTGTATCAGCGTCGGCAGCCATCTATGGATTCTGTACTCTGTAGAGGGTCTCACGGTTTGATGCGCTCCTTCGCACATTCAAAAACTCACTCACATTTTCATTTACACACATACGTGCACCCATCAATCTAAAGGAATTTACACAACTGGAGGCTGTGTGTCGGTGCCTGCCGTATGAACAATGCCTAGGAAATTGGAAATATTCACATTTCGGCTCTTGAACGTCGACGTAACAAAAAGGACGCCTCACACCGTATACAGTCTGTCATTAGACGGCTGTTCAGGGTATAGGATGCTCATTGTACAGCATGCCATTTAACTGTGTACGCTTAATTACAGTGACACACTGAATGCATTGCAATTACAGACGCGTCAACGTGTACTTTTATTGGAAAGTGGTACTTTTTATTTGATCACACACTCTGCAATCTAGAACATTAAGGTGTAATTGAATCAGCCGTAAATGCACAAGGCCTGTATAACTTTATTATATCTTATCTAGCCTCATCTCCACTCAGTGAGCTCTCTATTTGTTACCATTTACCAGCAATTGTTATCTGATAATAATGACTACTCGAGCAATATGATACTCGGGCAGCAAACGCTCAGCCAGAGAATACCTGCACAATAATAGCAACTAAAGCACCATTGTACTGAATGGACTTACCCTGCCTGTGCCTAATGAAATAAAATCAGGTAGACAGGGCATGGGTGATGCTTGTTTGCTATTTCTGTCATTTATCTGGTGATCAGAAAGTCCATTTGGTGTATGATGCTTATTTTCTCTGTAAACGCGATGGTGGCAGACAAGTGGGATGCATAAATAGGAACTTATAAGTAAATGGACTGATTCTTATGTAGCACTTTTCTACTCAAGAACTCAAAGCACTTTTATGCAACATGTCTCATTCATGCAAGCCCTATTTTCTCCTATATCTTAGAGCTTTCTATCGCACGTTCACACTCTGAAGAATGCATTCAGAGAAACGGGAGGTTCATTGTTATGCCCAGTGATTCACTGGCATGCAGACTGGAGCAGCCAAGGACTGAACCGCCAATCATGTAGTTAGTAAATGACCTGCTCTACCTCTTGAGCTACAGCCAGGAAGATGGAGTTGCTATAACATTAATGTTTGTTTGTACTACAGCATACTTCTAATGTGACAAAATGCATTTAACAAGTACTATATTTCATTGAAGTACTATCTTTTCATACTTTATTGAAGCTTTATTTTGCTCCTTTCCCAGACAAATACGACTTTTGCAGCTTTTTGCCTTGTACATTAAAATCTCCCATCTGCTTTCTTAACTGCTCATCCAGTGTATGGTTGTGGGGCTGACATGGGGCAGAGGTAGCCATTCCTTCACAGTACATCAGCCTAGAAGTACCAGAGGAAACCCATTCATGCACTGGACGAACATGCAGAATTGCCCAAGGAGGAACCTTCTTGGTGTTATATGAGAACCGCTGCACTACCATGAAGCCCCACTTTATGATTTACTTGCAAGATATCCTGTAAGAGCCAACTTCTTATTATGGGATATTTAAAAGCAACATCAGCGGCAAAAAATATAATTCTGGCACATAAAAATACACTTTAATTACTTTTAATGCACAGTTGCAGTTTCCTCAGTAACACTGGATGTCCAGCTGTCAAACCATTTCAGCTCCCTGGAGTAAACTGCGAGCAGCTACTAGAGAAAACAAAAGCTCTGCCCCCTTCCTGATTTCTTTACACAATTAAGGCTTCATTTCCAGGGGAATTTTTTTGTACCGGGTGCCAGAGAGAATTGCATATTCAAAGCAAGGCTTATATGCATGCAGTCTAAACACTGATGGTGCCATTATTCTCCAGCCCTTACACTGTGCAAGCAAGTTTTGAGTTATTCAAGGCTGAATTTTTTTGGCTTAGGCATCAGAAACAGTAGTTTTACAAAGTGATATGATGCATTTAACTTAAGAATGGTTTCTGTGGCAGCTAGAAATTGTCTAGGTTGGGGTTGAGCAACCCACTGAGCTCCAAATTGCTCCTGATGGTTTGGTCATCATTTTGTTGTAGCTTTATGCCACTGTTGTAAGGGAATGAATGGGTTAATGTCAGGAAAATAGTTAGGTTCTCTGGGTAAAAGCGCTGAGTGTGGTTGCTTTAGGGCACATTTAGTCTTCCACCACTGCAGCTGCACCTTGATTTTTTCATTCTTTTAACTTTAAATATCTTAAAATGTTGTAAACAGCAGTGCCAGCTTTAAATAGACCTTTAAGGCTTTGAAAGATTGGCAGTTGGGAAGATAAACTTCTTTTGTGTCATCAAGATTGTTTCACTGTGCTCAGGTTTATTAAGATAACAAACAATCCTTAAATCTTAAGAAAATATATATCAGTTCTGTTTTTGTAATAGATGTATTGAAAGTGAAAGTAAACAGATTGTTAATGCAGAGGGAAGAAAACTCCATCACATCTAAAAGCCTGGCCTGGACTGTAAATTGCCCTTGTGACTAAAACAATGGAAGTCTTTATGTTTATGCTACAAAACAAGCATAGTGTGTGCATTTTACTCTCGGGGACATAAGCGCCATAAGGAATCTTTGAGATGCTTCTCAAACAATAAATAACTGTGGCGATAATAATAATTTAAAAAAAGGTATTGTGGCTTATTTAAAAACGGGCCTTTTTAGTCTGATAACGAATAAACACAAGCCCAGCATTAAAAATGATTAAAATAAAAAAGGACTATCCTCAGACTTAATTCATGTCCTGTTATAATAATCAAAAATCTGCCTTTGCAACTAAAGGGACGTCTGAGCTCATACAGCACAATAATATTCACGTTGTGTAGTTTGCACATAATGAGACCACTTGATCAACCTTGGGCGCAGTCTCAGAACAGTTACATTCAACACGTATAAACAAAGCATACATAATGAAACCTGCGAATCCACCCACCTCACCTTTTCAGAAATGCTATTGGAGCCGACTCTGAATGCTTAAAAAGGAGCTGTTTTCCATCAAACAGTCCTCTTTCTTAAGCTTTTATCTGTGTTAGGGTCACAGGGGTACTGGAGCCTGTCCCTGCCTGTCATAGGGCAAGAGGCAGGTTAACCCTGGACAAGTCACCCGTCCATCATAGAACTGCTTATGCTTTTTCTTATTTTCCATCTCCCTCGCTTGCTATTCACACTTTCTGTTTATGAGAGGTGGCCAATCAGTTGAAAAAATACTTAGAGACAGAGAAGGGTGCTAAAGCAGCTTGTTTTGGGCACAGGATAAATCGGCCGAGTGAAAGATAAATAAGGAATATTTCAAACTATGAATCAAAGCTCCTCGGTAGAATGCAAAAATAAAACTATGGAGCTGGAACTGTGTATAATAAGTCCCCTTTAATTCAGTAAACGACTGAAGTTACTCTCTTGCACACATTTTTATTCATTTAACTTTTTATTTTATTATGTACTAAGACACTAAACAAATGTCAAATCAAAACCAAAAGTCTACAAGTAATAGTTTCACAGGAGGTGCTTCATTTCTCTATGGTGTAATATTTTCTATTATATATATTTTTATAGAACAAAAATGCATTTTAATGTTCACTGTGAAAATATAGCAGCTGGCTCAAAGTGTGGTTGCTGATGTGGCCTCTAAATCTTGCACCTCAGTGGGGGGGAGAGATGCAGGACATGTCTTCATCACACAGGGATAATGGTTCTCCTGGTCCCTCACTGTGCAGTCAGCATCCAGACCCTTTCCTTCAGACCAGCTGATTAAATGCAGAGGACCTGCTTCTGAAACCAGCACAAAGCACAGACCTGCCATTGTGCAGAGGTCATAAAAGCTAAAGAAAAAGTAGAAAAAACCCAAACTGCAATACTGTAAACTAATCTAAGCAAAACGTCAAGCAGTGAACTGACCCCTAACAAGACATACATCCTTACCCTTCTCAGACAGGTGGTGTATTGTTCCTGCCCCCTCCCCCTCGGTTCATCTCGACCTTGACCCAACACTCGTCTTGATAAGCTGTCTACCCTGAAACTGCACATAGCCGGAGGCTGGGCTGTCCAGCTTCCTTACAGCCTTCCATCAGTCTCTGAAGAATGAGACTGAAAGCGGAGCTAATATGCGATGAAAAATACCATAAAAGATAAACACTGATGCAGACCCGAATATGGAGCTCTGTTTTGCTTTTGTTATTATTGCTTTCCTCCATCCTTGTTGCTATGACAGAGGTGGATCACTTCGGGCCTAACCCACTGTAAATACTTTTTACTTGTTTGTCCAAACAGACCTCCTTTACTAGTCAGGAAACGGTACGCTGCACTACAGTATCTTTGTTTTTAATACAGTATATTATTAGGTGGGACGGAAGTGTAAAATTATGGCCATTATGATCAAATGAAATTCAATTTCATGCAGTATCTATATTTCTATCGCTGTTTCTTGCATTACAGTGTTTTCCATTGTTTTCTTGTTACTGTAATGTTCCTTTTCTATGTTGTCATAATAGACACCAGTAATTTTTCCATTGTTCTGGTATTTTGTTTTGTTCTTTGCGTTTTGTATTATTATTTGGCATTTTTTGAAGGACCTCTTGCACAAGCAATTTCCTTTGGGTTGTTTTATCTTCAAATACATTTGTTTCTGCAGTCAGTCAGAATAAGTGGTCATGCAAAGGTAATTATCAGTTCATTTACTCAACTCATACGACGTCTGACCAACCAGGAAAACGTGCAGACCTGCTAGAGACAGAGTGGCAGATTTTCTGAAGGAAGAGAAAACTACATTTTTGATTTAAAAAAAAAAAGTCATACTTTTAGTTTGGTTTGTTTGGTATAGTTTTAAAAAAGAAAGAATGAATATGAATGTGCAGATTATTAAAGATCAGCCAATTTGAAGTGAGGAAGTAAAGCTGGGGGAAAACGATGTCGCTTTATTCCATGAAATTAATGTTTAGTTCTACACAAGAAAGTTTCATTCTCTCATCTGCAGCTATAGTGCTGATGGTCTTAGAGAGGGTAAAGATTACATTTAAATTAAAACCTTTTTAGTATCTGTGCACTGAGGCTTTTAGGAACAGTGACTGTGTTTTACAGAGACCTAATTGTTAACTAGGTGATGGTTTTATGTATTTTAATTTCTTATCTCCAAGATAAGCTGTTCTGGAGCAGGCTAGGTCTGCTACCGTGGTCAGTTACCACGGTTATGTACCCCAATAAGATGAATCCTGTTTCGCAGTTCTGGGCTGAGAGTGAGCTAAAACCCTGTTCTCCCTCCTTCCATCTGGCAGACGGTTTTCACAGCATCGAAACCGTAACGACCAGAGAGCAAGAGCTTCTTCCCCCAAGCAGTCAGAGCCCTCAACTCAATAGCACCAAAGAACTGATATACACCTTTACAAACACCTTACAATACTCATCAAAAGACTCAAAAACAACAAAAATCCACTACAAACTGAACCTGGGAACAATATGCTTAGTTGCACACTTAGTCACATAGTTACTGAACACACATCTAAACTAAGTAAATACTATATTTGCACATTTTGCATCTTGCATGTCTTTGTCATGTCTCGTCTATAATATACTGACAGTAACTCAACCTGGTAATCAATACCTACTGCACAATCCACTTTGTATTGTCTCTGTCCTGTCTTTGTTTATCGTACAGTTAGTATTGTATAGTTAGTAATTGGTACCTTTTTATACCTTAATTTTACCAGAATTTAGCATGTTATTTATTTGTAATAGATATATTACAAATAAATAGACATATATCTTTTATATACTTATAAATGCACCATGGGGTCTTGGGGTGAAACAGTATTTTGGTGCACTGTATACTGTGTGTACTGCTGTATTGACAATAAAGCTCTAAGCATCCTTCCATACACAACCATATTTCTTTAGGTAGCAGCAGGCCTTCTCTGTCAGACCCTCTAATTTTTGGAAATAATGTTTGAAAGGAAACACAGAGCATACTGGATATGACTAACACATTTCATGTGTAATAGGTGGATCTGCTAAAAGCCTGTACAATATCTTGCAGATCAAAAACCTTAGAATATTACCACTCCACAGTTTTTTTCATATTTTGACAGAGACAAAAGTTTGAGGCAATATATTATGATTTCTGTGTTACTGCAGGGACGCATTATATTGCGAAACATGTTTTACATCTGGACTCTGATTACCACCCTCTCTAGATGAAGTGTTAAGGCACTTCTGCCAAAGTTTGCATTGGGTTATGACATGTTAGCCCCCATGTGGTGAATCTGAACCAGCTATTAGGTTAAAAACTGCAATCCCTGCAGTGCCAGTCAGCCTGTTGTCAAGAATTTAAGAAATAAAGCTTTTTTTAGTGTTGAATCTAACACGCGAACTGTCAAATCGTCTGCCCTGTGGGCTTAGATTTTGCTAATGGCAGCTTATAGCTATAAATGACTCTATTTTAGTTGCTCAGTTTTCTGTTAGAGGGGAAATGCTAACAGCCTGTTATTCCTACTGTAAGCTGTGAAGCAGTTATATTAGAGATGGATCTTTGCCGCCATGAAGTCTAATCTTTGTCTTTGAAAACTCATCTGAGATCTGAAGATTTCACCAGTGTCTTTTCATGAGACATCTGACAGTCACATAAAAACTCACTGACAGTGTGCTTTCGTTTGCAGCGTATAGATGTCTGAATATAAACGTGAACTCATGAACCCGTAACCTGCAGCTTTCGCATTTCTGGTTAAGGAAGAAAAGGCAGGAGTGCGTGTGAAACTGGAAGCACGATATCCACGCTGGGAAAAAAGGCCCTTGTTTGTCCTTTTTTCTGTGTACACGAACAGTGGTGCGACCAACACGGGGCAATGCTTTAAAAAGTTTAACCGGTACTTGAGAAAGTCAGCAAAGTCTTGTCATGCGAAATAAGAGCTTAGGCGAAGAAGAGACTGCATGGAACTCACTTTAAGTTGATCACAACAACATTTGTTCTGTTGACTTATTTATTTCCATTTTCTAGAAAAGCATACGACTTATTGGCCCCTCCATAGCATCCCTGTAATCCATGTGCAGCCTCAGCTTTGTAGTCCAGATGCCACTTGCCCTGCAATTACCACAGCTGAGAAAATACTTGAAATCATTGAAAATTTTTTAGATGGAGCGTGTTTTTCTTCTACTCAATACAGTGGTCAATACCCACCAAAAATTAAAAAAAAAAAAGGTGAAAACAAAAATTACCTCTGGCATATTTAGAGTATGACGAGTGCCATTTGGATAGTGAATTGGTGATTCTCTTCCCCTGTGAGCATCAATTTCATCATTGATGTGACATCCTTACAGCAGCTCCCTTTGCTATTATCCTGCATGCCAATGCTCCAGTGGAGAGGAGCAGTGATACTGAAGCTGCTGAGTTGTTGCGGTGCCATTACCTGCAGAGTGTTTATGCTGCAGCTAGGCCCCTGGGATCCTCTGGGTCCTGCTCTCCACTCCTTTAAATACTACATGAGGGCCGTTAGGGACTGATGATTGCACTGGGTCCCACTTCACCTTTAGTAGTGCTTTTCGATCTTTCCCAGTCCATTTAAGTTAACTAAAAAAAACGACTAATGGATTGTGTGGGAAAAGAGCATACTATCTTTACAAAGTCATGTTTCATAGGTTTCATGATGTATATACTCAATGTCCACTTAATTAGTTACTTAATTTATGCTAGTTTTATTATATTTTTGCCTTTAAAACTGCCTAAATTCTTTTTGGCATCGAGTTTCAATTTGCTGTAAACACTCCTCAGAGATTTCAGTCCATATTGACATGATAACATCATGGATCTGCAGCTGACAAATCTGCAGCAACTGTTTAATGTGAATATCCTATTTCACCACACCCTGAATGTGCTCTATTGAACTGAGATCTGAGGGCTGTGGGGACCATTTTAGTACACTGAACTCATTGTCATGTTCAGTAAACCGGTATGAGATGATTTTAGCTTCATGACATGGTGCTGTATCCTGCTGGAAGGACTCAGCAAAAGAAGACGGGTACACTGTGATCATAAATGGATGGATGTGGTCAGCAACAATACTCAGTCATGCTGTGGCATTCAAATGATGTTCAGTCGGTACTTACGGGCCCAAAGTGTGCCAAGACAATAACCCTCACAATGTTACACCACCAGCAGCAGCCTGAACTGGGATCCTCTGTGAGCTGTAGCCTCAGTTTCCTACGCTTAGCTGGCAGGAGTGGCACCCAGTGTCGTCTTCTCTGTAAACCCCACAGATGTTTGTGTGGGGAAATCCCAGTAGATCAACAGTTTTTGAGATATTTAGATGAGCCTGTGTGGCACCAACAACCACGCCACATTCAGAGCCACTTAAATCACCTTTCTTCCTCATTCTGGTGCTCAATATCAACTTCAGCAGGTTGCCTTGACCCTTTCTAAATGCCTTGAGCTGCTGCAGCAGTTGAACACGTGTACCTAATGAACCCGCCAAATGAGTGTAGCTTGCTAAATGTGCAAATTTCTGTGATAATGGTGAAAAGTCTTTAGATTTAACGTCAAAGAAACTTAATAATATCAGAGTTTGTTGCAGATTGCAGTTTATTTCTTTAAAGAAAACTTTCTGTAATTTCCGTAGTTATGGTTTGAGTTTGACAAATGTGAGGGAAAATGCAATTAAACAGCAGTTATTTTTTGACAATTTACAGGTATACCTGCAAACTGCAAACAAGTGTAAGTGAGGAAGAGCAGTGTATGTGTAACAAAAGGAATGTACAAACTGCAGATTAAGCAGCTTCAGTAGTAAGAATTACCAGCACTAGCTATATGTCGTACTAGCTGGAAAATGCTAGCTCAGCTGTAAATATGTAAATAAAGGTGGCAGCTGCATAAAGAAATGAACTTTTTTTTTTTAGCCTCTTGGTTTCTCATCTTTCTACTCATACACATAAAACAGGGGACTTCTTTTCAAAAACTCTTACAACTTACCTTTCCACTCCCTTTAATAAGAAAATTTTTGCATTAATGAGAATATTTGCATAGTAAAATCTGACCTTTTTATTAATAGGCTTTTGAAAGGTCAAGAAATTAGATTTAAATAATTTTCTGTTAGTCATCTCAAGACTTAAGGTCAAACAGATAAAGAGGAAATTACTTAGGTGGCATGTGTTTAGCAGAAACTGGGTAAGCAAGATTTTCCATTTGATCTAATAAAATTAAATGTTATTCTCATTGTCTAAGCCGCAGAAATTAGACTTTCATAATGTGTTGCCCTACTTAGAATGTAGAAGTCAAGTAAGTACAGTCTGGATCATCTTTGTTTTACAAATATTACATGAAAACCCCTCTTTAATAATTCATAGATGAAACTAATTTTGCTTCACTTCCCTGCCAGAATGCCCTTGATCCACTTTGACCTCTGACTACTGCAAGGAGTTGCTCCAGTGACTGGAAAAAGATGCTACTCATCAGTATATAGAGATAATGCTTATTTGTGATTTACAAATAGTCAATCCAGATATTCATGCTTTCAAAAGTGCGATTCGATGCACTTATGTGCCTATCCGGCAATCCAGTAAAGGAAAACCCAATCTGTTGGCAAAGTAGCAACATGGAGGCAACATTTCTCGTATTGATTATTTGGTCTGAAATTCATAGTCGGTGCCAGTGTCTTCTGAAATTCAATTCACTGGCTCCAGCAGTTTACTGATGCTCTTCTTCATTTTCCTTTTTCTCTGGTTTGAACACGAACTCACCTCTGCACTCTCTCTACATAATTACAAACCTTGCTCATTGGCTTCTGGCTCATCTGTTTTTGTGTTATTTGCTCTGGAAAGTCTCACCCTTGCCTTGTGGCCTAAGATATTCATCTGAGGGTGGAAGCTGGACTCTTTTAATGTTTTTTAAGCATTTGTGTGGGTAGACGGTGTCGTTTGAGGAGTGCCAAAACATGAATCAGAATATGGAAATTCAGGGTAGAGTGCAGGCTAGTAGACCTCTTGTGTTGTCAGTGAGAAAGACTATTGGAAGTAGAGCAAGTAGAGCAGAGCAAATGTGTATGGTGCCTTTTAAACATGTAATGTGATCTGTTATTGATGTAGGACAGTTTCCAGCAGATGCTTTCCTCCACTGGGAGGTCAGAGGTTAGGGTCAGCTGCTGAGGAACAGATAGGAAGCGTGTTAGAGCTTTGTCATTTTATTGATCGATAGACCCCTTTAAGGAAAAGGCTAAATGGTTGTGGAAGCTGTGGTAATAAATTAGTTTTTAGTGATCTTTCCTTACGTTTAAGTTACAGAAATTAGATTTGTGACATATGGACGCAGGGTGTTGTGTTGGTGCGAATGCAGAGCTTTGCACGTCCACATCTAGTTGTTGTTGATGTGACCAATGCAAAAAACAAGGTGTAATCTGCACTACTCTTGTTTATGTTTCTGCTGTTAATGTGTGTACTCCGGGTTAGGGTCAGTGATATAGCCGGAAAACAGTGTCACGATATTTCAGTGGACTTTGTGGCACTAATATTTTTCAATGACTTGGAGAAAAAATACTTTTATTGGCGATTACAGCTTGCAAGCAGTAGTGTAAACAAAATAAAGGTCTTTTTCTATTCTTTTTCAATAAATGCCACTGATGACAGACTACTTAATTAAGAGTGTGAATCTATTGCCACAAGGTGCCAACAGTAGCATTGCAGTACGATAGCAGTGGCACAGCATAACTCAAATGTAAGAACAAAAGTTGCCTTGGTAGTGTTTTGAATAGAAATTTTAACATAAAGTGTACTCCAGTCTTAAACGGTTAACAAAAACAAAAACTTAACTCTAGGAGAGCTGCACAATATTGTTACATAATATAATTACATTTAAAAAGTATTTCCTGTCTGGGATGTTATATGTTAGAAGCACAACACTAATTTCCATCCATTTGCTCCTCCTGTCTTATAGAGTGCAAGCTGGCGAGTGCTCCAGCGATGCTTGGTTCAGCCATTTGTTTACTTTTGGGTTTCACGTAAACACCTGGCGGTGTCTCCTCTGTTTGTGGGTGGCCTGGTTGTACTCGATGGTGTGTTTTTACCTCAACTGGTGAAGCAAGTTTGTTGTTTTTCATCTTTAGCGAGAGCAGTTTTCTTGCATGACTCTCGCTGTCAGACATACCTGGGCCTGTGTTGTTGTTGTGCATGCTAGGAGATGTTAATGTATGGTGTTGCTATATATTGACCTGATATGATAGATTTTTATGAAGCATAAACATTTAAACTGCTATTGCCACAAACAATTGGATATATAGGAGTCCTACTATGAAAAGGGAATTATTCTAAAGTAAACTAGTACGTTAGTGTGGATGCTAAGCTTAACTTGAGCTACTTTTGGTTGCTCCCTTTTTTTACAGGGGCCCTCCACAACAGGCAGCTCAATTCCTGACGCAACCTCAAAGGGATTTATATCTCCTCTGTTAAGCTTGGTTTCAGCAAGTAATCCAAACCAGCCGATAACATAGTCACCCCTAGCCTTTTATTTTGGAGGAGGTCTTTCATCTTATGCCAACTAGCCCAACTTCATGCTGTGCGTTGCTGACCTACAGCAGACAAGAGCTTCTGGACATCTGGACTCACAACTCCAACAGTTTTATCGCCGATCTCCGACTCATCCCAGAGATCTCCAGAACACCGGAGGCTGCCCACTCTCCCCGGCTGGGCGGAAGTGCACGCAGACGGCGCCGAGATCGTAAACAAAGGCGAGGTAGGCGCGGAGGGCTACGGGCTAAGCTAAAGCTAACACCACACCGGCTGCCTTTACCCAGTATTTTTCTCGCCAATGTCCGTTCTCTGGCAAACAAAATGGATGAGATACGGCTCTCCATCACTAACAACAGACGGATTATGGACTCAAATGTCATGTTTTTCACCGAAACATGGCTGAACAACAGCTGCCCGGACAATGCTATCGAGTTAGCAGGACGCCACACACACCGAGCCGACAGGCTAGCAGATGACTCCGGCAAGACCAGAGGTGGAGGTTTGTGCATTTATATTAACAATGCTTGGTGCATGAACTCCACTACTACTGAGAGTCACTGCTCACCTAATGCGGAGTTTTTAATGGTCAAATGCAGACCTTATTATCTCCCCAGAGAATTCACTTCGATCATACTCACTGCTGTGTATATACCCCCCGACGCTAATGCTAGGTTGGCCATGAAAGAACTTTCTGCAGCCATTAACAAACACCAGAATAAACACCCCGAGGCTGCTTTTATTGTTGCTGGCGACTTCAACCACACCAACTTAAAGACAGTCCTCCCCAGATTCCACCAACATGTCTCCTGCCACACCAGAGGAGACAAGACTTTAGACCATGTGTATTCCAACCTGGCTGGAGCCTACAAAGCCACACCCCTCCCCCACATTGGACAATCGGACCATCTCTCCCTGTTCCTCACACCTCGGTATTCACCACTCATCCAACGTGTGAAACCTGCTGTGAGGACAATTAAAGTGCGGCCAGAGGGGACAGACGCAGTGCTCCAGGACAGATTTAAAAACACAGACTGGAATATGTTCACCCACACAGACCTGGACCAGTACGCCTCATCTGTACTGGATTACATCTCCAAAACCACAGACAGTGTCACCACCCAGAAACGGATCACCATGTACCCCAACCAGAAGCCTTGGATGAACCGGGATGTTCGTCTCCTCCTGAAGGCCCGCAACACTGCCTTTAGGTCAGGAGATGCACACGCCTACAGTACAGCCAGGGCTAATCTAAAGAAGGGCATCAAAAAAGCCAAACACCATTACAAAAAGAAGGTAGAAGAACACTTCTCCAACTCCAACCCCCGACGCATGTGGCAAGGACTCCAGACCATCACAGACTACAGGACCACCAAACCCTCCCCCGCATCCTCTGATGTCTCCTTCCTCAACGAGCTCAACAACTTTTATGCTCGTTTTGAGCGAGGGAACCCCACAACCACAACCAAAGCAGACATGACGCCAGACCACCAACCTATGACTCTCTCCCCCACCGATGTAGGAGCGGTGCTGAGCAGGATCAATGTCCACAAGGCTGCAGGTCCTGATGGCATCCCCGGGCGTGTTCTCAGAGCGTGTTCTGGGGAGCTTGCAGGAGTGCTCACAGACATATTCAATCTGTCCTTGGCCCACGCTGTGGTACCGGCCTGCTTCAAATCCACCTCCATCGTCCCGATACCCAAAAACTCCAACCCATCTTGCCTCAATGACTACCGCCCAGTAGCACTCACCCCCATCATCACTAAGTGCTTAGAGCGACTGGTCCTAGCACACTTCAAATCCTGTCTCCCCCCCACCCTGGACCCCCACCAATTCGCATACCGCCAGAACAGGAGCACAGAGGATGCAGTCTCCATCGCAATGCACTCTGTCCTCTCACACCTGGACAACAACAACACCTACGCCAGAATGCTGTTTATAGACTTCAGTTCAGCATTCAATACAATCCACCCCTCACAACTCATCAGGAAACTGACAGACCTGGGCATCAGTTCCCTCATCTGCAAATGGTTACTGGACTTCCTGACCAACCGCCCCCAACATGTCCGGCTGGATAACCGCTGCTCATCTACCATCACAATGAACACCGGTGTACCACAAGGCTGTGTGATGAGCCCTTTCCTCTACTCCCTCTTCACCCACGACTGCAGACCTGCTGATGGTTCCAACACCATCATTAAGTTTGCAGATGACACCACGGTGATTGGCCTCATCAGTGACAACGATGAGGCCGCCTACAGGGAGGAGGTGGATCGTCTGGCTGAGTGGTGCGACAGAAACAACCTGCTGCTTAACACCGAGAAGACCAAGGAGCTCATCGTGGACTACAGGAGGAATGCTGACCCACATCCACCCATCCACATTAAGGGGACGGCTGTGGAGCGTGTGAGCAGCTTCAAGTTCCTGGGAGTCCACATCTCCGAGGATCTCACCTGGACGACCAACTGCTCCAAGCTGGTCAAGAAGGCTCACCAGCGCCTCTTCTTCTTGAGGACTCTGAGGAAGAACCACCTGTCCTCAGACATCCTGGTGAACTTCTATCGTTGCACCATCGAGAGCATCCTGACCAACTGTATAACAGTCTGGTACGGGAACTGCTCTGCCTCGGACCGGAAGGCGTTGCAGAGGGTCGTGAAAACTGCCCAGCGCATCGCCGGAGCACCACTTCCTGCCATAAAAGACATCTACAGGAAGCGGTGTCTGAAAAGGGCTGGGAAAATCATCAAAGACCCCAGTCACCCATCACATGGACTCTTCACCCTCCTGCCCTCTGGGAGGCGCCACAGGAGCCTCCGGACTAAGACCACCAGGTACTGGAACAGCTTCTTCCCCACAGCTGTCAGACTCCTGAACTCTGCCTCCTGACATCTGACCCACGTTAAACTCATGGACTGAACATACACACACCCACAATGGACAACTGTACCCTCAAACACAATAATAACATGGACTGAACCACCACTCACAACCACTAGCACTTTATATAGCCTCTGTAGAAACTATCTACACCCTCACTTATCTTAACTGCACTACTGTATAGCTCTGTGTAAATAATCATTCTGTACATTCGATAATCTTTAATCCTACAACTGTTTACAACTTGCATAGTTCCCATTTCTGTATAGCTGTATATCTCGGATTCTGTAAAGTTATTTATTTCATATTCTGTATAGTTTTTCATATTTATATCCTGTTCATATCCTGTACATAGCTTGTACTCACTACAGCCTGTACATACTTATAGTTATAGAATATTCACAACATACTTCATACCGTGTACATTATAACATACCATAATAGACCCATTTCTGTAATATACTCACATATCTATATTATTGCTAATATATATTGTAATATATCTATATCACTAAAGCACTTCTGGATGGATGCAAACTGCATTTCGTTGCCCTGTACCTGTGCATGTGCAATGACAATAAAGTTGAATTCTATTCTATTCTATTCTATTCATTACCCCTATATGTCTATGTTTGTTTACCTCCAAGTTTTGGCAGTGCTCTAAGTTTTGTTTGTTAGAAATGCTTTAGTCAGAACATGCCGTGCTATCTTTAGGTGTCTAACTAGCTAGCTAGCTAACTGCTATCTTGTAACTCCCCTAAACTTCCTAAATCCTTTCACACAGATGTATGAATGGTTACACAAACACATGGGAAAACAGCCACATTGATCATTTTCTTGGAGATGAAATGAATTTGGGCTTTAACTCTCTGTGATATCCCAGTGCTTGTTTGCTAGCGAAATGAATGGCTATGTCAGACTTAACAAGCAGGCAAATCATGGTTTAGGTTAGAAACCACACAGTGTTTTGTGCCCCGGGGATGAGAACGTGTTAAAATGTGTAGTCTGAGAGCTCTTTTGACAGCCAAAAAACAAAGTAATGCATTACAAGTGACTACTTTTTCAAAGATGGACTAAAATATGTGCAAGCAGGCCTTTCCTGCTTGTGTGACACCATAAATAGACAGCCTAAACAGAGCATTGTCAACGTTGTGCATTACCTATTGTTCCCCTTAAAGATAAATGACCTCAAGCTGGTTGGCATGTTTGCTCCCGCAGCTAACTTACAATCATGCATGGACACTGTGTTTGATGGCCACTGTCAGGATTTATCAAAGGCATCCTGGACGTGTATCGGGTGCTCGACACAAACAAATCCCTCAGAGGAAGCAGTCAGTTTATGACTCTCACCCAAGTGCGTGCCATCTGTGAGTTAAGGCTCCCATTTACCACTTCATACGCAAGAAATATTGCTGTGAAATGCCGAGAGCGGTGGCAAATGACCTTTTTTTCCGCTCCTGCAAGAGGCAGACTCATCCCGGTATATTGTAGGAAGTGAGGTGCATCTGACATCTGCTTGAAACTAAAGCCCAACAAGGCTCTCTGTTCCTTTTTTCTTTGCGGGAGATGTAAGACCCTGCAGACATGAGAGAGGCAAAGCTGAGACAAGATTTGAACTCCCAAGTCAAATTACAAAAGGCAGATGACATTAATATCACACAAGGTTTGGCAGCTCCTAAGTACATGCAAGGAGACAGTCAGCCTTACCCTCTCCCTTTCTCTTGCTCTCTCTGTCAGCCATGTCAGTTTTTCAGACAAATGCTTGGGGGCCCTTGATAGGTTTCCGCCTTTACACACAAAGTGGGTGATCACCAGCTTTTTCTTTTATAGAATAGAGGAAGGATGCTCTTGTTTAGCGGTTTGTTTTGCTGACTTCCCACCCCCTCGCCTATAATCCTTTGCTCCATTTGTTTTCTGTTTTTTTGTTATTTGTGATTTGCAGATACAACTTTTTTTTCTGCGTGCTTTTCATGTGAATATTTAAATTATTTTTAAGGTTAGTCACTTGTTTTAATCACAAATCTGTTTGTCTTTTTCACACAATAACATGAGTGCTTCCCATTAGCGTGGTTGTTGAACTCGTTAATCGCTGTTACAATCACAATTACCATATACACATTTGTTAATTTGTTCTTTAAAATGATCCCAGCAGGATGCTGTGATGTAAGTCTGCGTGACTGATAGACAGGTGACTGTTTAAATAGCTAATCATAATATCCAGACACACCATCACTGTGTCAAATGAGTTCCCAGGACATATGAGCTTATTATGAAGGTGTCAACTTCAGTTAAGGTCTGTGGATAATTAAAAAGTGATGAGTGTCAGTGACATCTATCCAATCATACTCTCAAATGTAACCATAAAGCTCACTAAATCAATCTGTGGTGTTTTGTGCCCTGGCGTTATTTTCTTGCTGTCCTGCAAAATCGAAAATAGGTCAGATCTTTGCGTGACCTGGACTACACGGTTCATGCTGTAAACATTTCTCTGTGTGTACACAATAGGCTTTACGAGTGTAAGGCTGCTATGTTTGGAGAGGTGACATTTAATTTATTTTTGTGCATTACTGAACTATGTAGTCCTTTTTGCAAACGATCCTCAAAGCTGAAAAAATAAAGCGGGAGAGCACTGGCTTTGTGGCTGCAAGGTCTTGCTCTTGAGGGGGAAACTTCTTTTTTTGTGTGGTAAGAATATTAATAGTGGCTTTATCCATATTTGCTCGGTTTTAGATGTGCTACACCTAAATTATTATAGTAGTGAAGGATGCAATAGTTCAAGTTGTCAGAGGCCATTAGAGCATCTGAGCATCCTGATGTCCTCTCTGTGTCATTTAACAAATTCATTATATGAAGTCATGAGCGGCTCCATAGTGTAGTCCTTCACACATTTGCCTAACAGTGAAAGAGATCCCTGGTTCGAGCCGGGGAGGAGGAGAAAATCTCTTTGGGGTTGCGTCAGGAAGGGCAACCGGCGTAAAGACTTGCCAAATCAAATATGCTACCCGCTGTGGGGACCCAGTGTGAAAAACGGAGCAGCCGAAAGTAGCTTTATTCCATAAATTCTTGATTTTCAGGTAATAGTCTCAACGACGGTAACAGAGGGGGAAAAAATTGAGGGTAATAAGCTGACCTGGCAGTCGGCTCCATTAGACTACATGCGCTGTGTGTGTTTTTGAGGAAGCTTCAAGGTCTTGTTAAGATCTTACACTAAAAGATTAAGAGAAACATCTTGTAGAACATTTTTTGAATTATTTCTTATCTCAGAAACCACAAAAATGTGGCAGATAAATAAAAATGAAATTTGTTTCCTACCTGTGGAATAAACTACTATCGTTTGCTCTGAGAGGGTCACCCAGAGAAGGATATCTCTGCAGCAGCTCCCATCACACACTAGTGTGTGGATGTTCACAGCGCCCATGAGTCATATCGGTCAGGTCAACATCTTCCTCTTCAACACACACAAAAAGAAGTCCATAGAACAGGCAAAACTTTAAACAAACACAATGACAGTACACCAAGGTACTGCACATTTTGAAGCCACAATACAGATCTTAGCACAAAAATTCATATGAATGCAAATGGTTCATTTTAAATGATGCCTAAGTTTTAGATTTTAGTTATTTTGCAGAGACTCCCACGATGATATGTGGATATGTGATGCACTTTCCGTGGCCCACCGTGACCGAGACTTCTGTTGCTATTAATCACATCTGACCAGAATTCATCTTCAGGATCGCAATCCTGTGGCCACATGGGAAATGAGTAATTGAATTGTGACAAAGTGGATATCTCGTTACAGTTCAAGTAATCTCTCGAATGATTTTTCTGACTGAAAGCTTTCGGACTTCCTGTTGGTGTCATCTTGTAGCCGGCTTTGGTTGCATGCAGAAGAAAATGTCTCTGTAAAGAGCAAATCTTGAACTACAAAATATCTGGACAGTATTCTTTTTAATAGCTTTGTTAAAGAATGGCTGGCAAAGAGAACAGGAATTCATGGGTCACATATAGATAGATAAACTATATGTAAAACCCAATGTGCTAAGTCTACAGTCTTTCCTTTGGCCAGCAGAGGGTGAGCTGCATGTTTTGTAATTCAGGGTGACCATTGGAGTCAAAAAGCAGAGTAAGCTTTGGGCCAAGCTTAGCTCATTATTGACAGTTTGCTAATGTATAACGTTCAGCTCAGGGCTTGACGGTGGGTTTTATGTGACGTCATGGCGGCTACCTCTATGTTGTATACACTGGGGATTCTGGTGCAACTATAGGCAATCTATCTTGCCCCAGACATGTAGTCGCAGCAAAAGCCTCTGGCACAACTTCACCTACTTCCAAGGTGCATGGAGAGGATGAGAAACTAACAACGCAGGAACTCCAGCGACACTTAAAAATAAAGAGGAACAACTTTATTAGCGCGTTTCAGCTTGTGGCCTTCTTCTAACACTCTTTCCTTTCATGTATTTCTTGCATGTATTATATTAAGATAGGTGGGGATTATGTTTTTCTCCTCCTGTCTTTATCGTTAAGGGTGTAGTCCAGTATTTACTTGGGCTGTGACTTAACCCATTAGCCAATACCAACCTGTTATACGTCAGCTGGTTTACCTATGAAGATGTGATTGATGTGACTAGATTGTGGTTCATTAAAGATAACAAATATAATTTGTATAGTTTTTTCATTGGTGTAACATTACTTTAATTCATAACACTTATTGTGTTATGAAGCTGCCGGTTATACTTTATGTTTTACTGTTGTTTTGCTAGTTTTGCATTTGTTTCAGGTTCAAAAATAATGAACACACTGTCACATTATGTCATTTCTGTTCAACTTATTTGAGGATGCACACAGAGCTACTCTGTCAGCTGTCTTATGTAAGAACAGAGCAGCCTTTGAACATGGTGCAGCATCCCGCTTGCAATCCTTTTCATATTCACCAAGCTTATTTTCCATATGATTGGGACACTGAAGGCAATCAGTGATGTATTGAAAATGGCCTGTGTTCTGCTTGGTCTGTCTGATGTGACAGCCTGTGGCAGCACAGTCCCACTTATCAAGAATGTTGAAGAAATTCTGCTTCTCAGCCTCCCTTTGTGTCCCATCCACTTGATAACAGAGTTCTTTGGATTTTCCATTTTTCCCATGAAGCGATCTCCATTGATCACGAGGTGAGAGCAGGCATTGAGGTTGTCTGGCTGACTGAAAGCAGTATGCTCTGATAAGATTAGGGTGAGCATTACTGAATGGGAAGAGGCACTTGCACGTAAGTGAAGCAGCAAGCAGGATGAATTTGAAGTGCTTGGATGGCACTGGTGAGACAATTACTGTCGCGTGCCAAGGCTGTGTTTTCAAAAACGCATGCATGAAAATGAGGAGAGAAAATCAAAAATGTAGCATCTTTCAAAGTGAAGTCTTCATCCTTTGCTGCAGGTTTGCAAAGCACGCAAAGCTCTAAATTCAATATTTTCCCCAAACCATTTGCCCTTGCTTTGAAAAGAGACAGTCGCTAAAGAACGCCATCTTTCTCCAGAGACTCGGCTATTATGAGACTACAATTTTTATACCAGTGACACTAAGCAATATTTGCTTTCTCATATCCTGTGCCTTGCCAATTAAGCTTGCAATGTGGGCTGGAGGATATAGTACAAATTAATAGAGCTGCATCTGAGGAAAGCAAAAAAAAATGAGACAGTGAAAAGCACAACATCAATATGAGCAGGTATATACGACTCGGTGAAGACATTTAGAGAAAAGCGCTTTACCTTGTGGCAGCACTAAAGCTGCTTCTTCATTCTGTCCTTTCACTTAAACGATAACAGTCTAAGTAAGTATTTTTGCATTGTGAGGTTGTTATTTACCTCGATCCAACTTCTCCAACTTTTCCAAACGCAGACACCAAACTGAGCAGAATTAGAATATTAATCCCTAAAGAACAGGAACACAAATGGGTTTGACAACTTTGTGACTTCGTCTTAATTAGATGTATTGGACATTTGCACAAATGAAATATCCAAATCTGATCTATCATCTGATTATCATCACATACACTGAGGGTTGTCATGATACTAAGAACCTAAAATCTTTTCCATTTTAGAGAAAAACCATCACTGGGTCATTGGTGTCCTTAAAACTTTACAACATAATTTCCATTCGGTTTAAGTCCGTTACTGTTTTTGAATAGTTTGAACTGACTTTTTTTAAACAGGTCTATTTTGGGTTACCTACAATGTATCTATGATTGTTTTCCCACGTACTGTATATGTCTGTATATATTTTCCAGAAACTGTGATAGATAGAAGTATTAGCAATGTTTTTAGCATGAGGTTTCACTTTGAGATATTGGATATTAAGTTTTAATTTAATGCATAAATGCATTAGATTACTAAAGCCTGATGTTTCCCATGAGTAACAGTTTGTCAACACAACAAAGGACCAGTCGAGAAAATTTGACCAGATAACAGGATTTCTGCAAGTCCTGAGCTCTGTAGCTCCATATAGCAGGTGGATAGTGCCACATGAATTGAATTCAACATTAAAAGTTGAACAAATCCACTCAATAAGCTTTAGTTCTTGTCCAAATTAGAAATTAGACTGTACTTGGCTGACCCGAATCTAGTCTGATTTATTGCTACTCTCCAGAGGCCTTTAGCTAAACCCCCCGTCAGTTATCAGCAAGCTACATTTTGCTGTTTGCCAGCCACCTCCTACCCACTGACTGTTGCCCAACAGACAGGGCTTTAGACAGGTGCTAGGCTCTGACATTTAGACCCCCTATTGTCCTCGCCTCCTAATCCTTCTATTGTAAGCGATTAGCAATATCCTGGTCCCTGAGCTCTGGAAGGGGCGAACAGTCTGTGCGGGATGGGAATGGTGCCACAAATGAACAAGGACAATGCTGCGTCACTAACTACGCTGTCTAATTTCATTATGTTGACATGTTAGTGCTTCATTGGTTCTGTGTGTGTTTGGGCCTGATATAGGGAAGACAGATTGCACATGATGGGCAGCAGTGGTCAGTTTGGATGGGCGGGTCAGCTCTTTGTCTGAAGAATTTTGAATGGCCCTGCTTTTTTTTTTATAATTTAATGAAGTGGACTGTCAGAAGGCTAAAGGTTAGGCTGCTTATAAATAACTGGAGCACAGCTTCTTCTTTCTTCAAATAAAACATTGAAAAATAATTGGACGTGAGATGGTAGACAGGACATACTGTGCTGAGATTGATAACAGATAGACTCGTGTTTCTGTGATACCCTTCAATCTAGCAAATGGCTCTCAAACAAAGGATGCAGTAAAAAGGAGGGAAAAGAGCTCGGTGGGATGGAGTAAGGGAGCTGCGAAGTAGAACAAGATATTGACTGAAGTAGCCCAGAGAAGACCGAAGGGTATGATGCAAAGAAGGGCAGTTATTTGTCTAACTTAAGCCAGGATCATCTGCTGTTGCTCCCTACCAACAGAGTGGAGTCAGAAGTTCAGTGTGCAGATCCATGTTGAGCTCTGACAATGATTTAAAGCCTTCTGCCCTTGGTTTAGCAGTAGCCCGCATGAATTTCAACTAGTCCATTGGCTAATATTGAATATGGTGCCTGGCACCTGAGCCCACATTTGCAATGCAGCATTAAATGGGGCAGACTTTTACTGCTGCATTATGAATTATTCATGTAGTCTATGTACTCTATGTATATGTAAATTTAAAAATGAAATGATGTTTACAAAATGTAGAGAATTATATTGATTGTCCCTGAAAAGATGAAAAAGCCAACAAAGGGAATATTGTGCATAACAGGAGCGGAACCAACAAAAATGAAAATGCCACACGTTTGTTATGCGGGCGCATCGATGAAAAGATTGACCCATGAGCCGTGGAACCCACAAAACCTCAATGTTGGAAACAGTCCTGTCAGTCTTGTACGTTCAGATGGATAGATCACAGTATAGATGCTTGATTGCATTGAGATGTAGGGGATTAGGAGGCCAAGTCAACACAAAAAACTCCTTGCTGTGTCCCTTTAAGCCATTCCTAATTAATTTCTGCAGTGTGGCAGAGTGTATTATCTTGTTGAAAGAGGCATCAGGGATAACCACTGCCATGAAAGTTGGATGCAGCGGTTAGCACTCTAGCTTCCTCCCTCAGTCCAAAGATACACTTGTTAGATTAATTGGTGATTCAAAGTTGGCCAAAGGAAAGTGAGCATGAATGTTTTTTTTGTCTCTCCGTGTCAGACCTGCAATAAACCGGCAGCCTGTCCAGGATGTACTAACCCTGTGACAGCTTGCAAAGGCTCTCTTGCCCTTTTCTCCTGCTTCCACCACATCAGGTCCAAGCAGTGGATGTTCACTCGCTGCCAAATATATTCCAACCCTTGACAAGTGCCATTGTAACAAGATAATCAATGTTATTAAGTTCACCCTGTCAGTGGTTTTGATGTTGAGGGTGATCGCTGTATATGGAAAGCACGGGGTGAGTGCTGTATTATATTTGGTATCTTCATGAGCTGTAGGCAGCATGGTTTTATCCAACATGTGTCTCATGCTTGCTGATCATTTAGAAGTGCAATGCAGGCTATTCTAAGCCAACAATCTAACGTAATTTTCAAGGGGAAAAAATGATTTAATAAAATTAATTATTGAGTGTTTCTCTATAAATATGAAGTCCAGTTTACAGTAATAGAAGAATTATTGATTTTTAAGGCACTTTTTTGGGCTGAAGATGATTTGCAGGATTTGTAATGATTTATTTACTTAATAAATGGGTACACGTTTTGTTAACTTTTCTTCACTCTGGCTATGAACTCTTGGAGTGGCCGTTTTTAAAACTCCCAGCCTCTCTTTCTTCTAAAAATGGCAAGATCTTCAGAATATACTGGAGAATAACTTATTATTAAAGTGAGTTTAGAGAAGCATCAAGGACAATTTGATTGAAATGTAATGTTCACAAATAATACCCTGCAGCACTCTATTCTACAGTGCATGCTTTTAAAGGTGCAGCTGTCTCTCCCATTGAATGGGTTTCACGTTTGAAATCCTGCTACCCTGTTTTTGAATTAAAACTGAAGTACTTTAATGTAAAAGTACTTTAGTAAAAATGAAGCCAAAGTCAAAATGTGTAAATTTCAATTCCCTGAAGCAGATCTTTTTCTTTTTACTTGTCTCGGGTGAACTACAGTGGAGTTATCTGTCCCATTGTGCCATAAATCACTGTTGGAAAACCCTCAGCTCATTTTTTGGTACTACTTTTCTGATGTTGACCAACGGCGCATGTGCCGCCAACCTGTTGTTTACAAGAGAGCGAGTTAGAGTTGGAGTTATTAAAAAGCAGAGCAGGAGGTGAATGTAAGATAGCGAGCCATAAGTCCATTCCGAGTAGCTGCCCCCAGACTCACCTCTCAGATGAAGGCCACCAGATGGCCTGCTGTCTCATCTGGCTTACGAAAACACACACTTGTTGTGTGCAGCGCAGGGAGGCGGCGGAGGCACAGATAGGATGGAGCAGGCCTCTATGAGCACAGTAAAGACTTCTGACCTGGTTTTTCCTGCAGTGTCAACTCCCAGTGCCAGTCCACAAGGCTGAGTGCAAAACATGCAGGTATAATCCTCAACACTGGAAAACAAGAAAATGACTTTTTTCAGTTCCCATCAAATTTGTGTCAATTAATTTGCAGTTTTTAACACAGTCCGCTGCTGTTTTAACATACTGTAGCAGCGTGTACCAGTATGGAGATTAATGGTATGCTGTTTAACTTCTATACAGTATATAGTGTTCATATATACCCTAAGAAATCTCCCGCTTGCCATTTTCTGTATCTTCTCCTCTTTGTCTGTCAACGGTTTATGTGCTTGGTTTGCCCCTGTCGGCAACCTCTTTTCTTTTGTTTGGGAGAAGAACACAAAAAAATCTTCACTGTCAGTGTAAAATCTGCCACCTAGGCGAGAGAGAGAGAGAGTGCTCCTGTCGCATCAATTTACTCCATCAGAAATGGCGAAACAAGTGAAATCGAGTGTGTAGAAAAAACACGGGCACCCAGAATTGCCTCACACACTGATACACAGTGAGGCAGGGCAAACAGAAGACAGCCTTGAAGAAAGCTTGGACAAGTAAAACTGTGCTTCAAACCCTATATGATACAGCATGTGCATCATCAGGAAAACAAATGAGCTACTTCAGTGAGGATAACATCATTTATGTCCAGAAGGCAGAGGGTGTGGGGAGCAGCAGGATAGGTAAACCCATACAAGGGCTTATATTCAGATGCACGATGTCCATCTGAATATAAGCACACCAAATCAACTCTCTGCTGGCAAAACACATCAGCGCTGTTTATTGCATCCTCAAAAGAAAATCTTTTCAGCCTTATCTTATTTGCTGCATCTCTGGAAGGAAACTGCGTCTGATTCGGCACAACTGAGAAAACTACACACCTGATCGCTGTTGCAGAAAGTAATTATTCTGTCTATTAAAGACTGAATACATTAGTTTGCAGGTGCCCAATTTGAATGTGGCGTTGCTCTTCTGCCACTGTTCACTTTCTTTTCTATTATTAGCATCACTAGCCGGTTATTATGCTATTATTTGTACCTGTGAATGTGATTTTAACAAACAAAACAAAGAGAAATAATAGGGAACCATTCCAAACACATACTGGATCCAGTCCAGTATCACAGCAAAGCATGTAACAGATCCACCGGGCCCGCCATGCCAGTGTTACGTTTTGTCTTGCCTGGGAGGGGGGAAATAGATGGGTGAATAAATTCTCCTACAAACTGTGATTGGACATGTAGAGTTTGAGCACAAAAAACATCCCCAGAAGTTTGTAAAATCATAGTTCCTAACCATAAGAGGAGCCCCTAACCATCAATATTAAGATTGGTTTGTTAACATACTGTTGGGAAACCTTGGGTCCTGCCATCCATGTGGATGTTGGTTTGACATACCTAAGCATTGTTGCAGACCATGTAAAACCCTTTAAGGAAACGGTATTCCCTGATCCCTGTGACCTATTTCAACAGGATAATGTGACCTGCCACAAAGAAAAAGTGGTTCAGGAACAGTTTGAGGAACACAACAATGAGTTTGAGGTGTTTACTTGACCTTCAAATTTGCATGCTGGACAAACAAGTCCGATCCATGGAGTCCCCGCCTTGCTTCTTGCAGGACCTAAAGGATCTTGTTTCCATATACCACAGCACACATCAGGGGTCTAATGGAGTCCATGTCTCAGTGGGTCAGGGCTGTTTTGTCAGCAAAAGAGGGATCAACGCAATATTAGGCAGGTGGTGATAATGTTATGCCTGACTGGTGTATATATAAAAGCAACAGCTAAATTCCTTCTTGCTAGACCATCAACTTTGCAATTATTGGATCACCTAATCTACAGCCTTAGCCATAGCTGCTAATTTAGTCAGCGATGGTAATTAAAGCTTATCTCCTGAGTGCTAATACATGCATACAGTTTTCACCTAGGTGAGACAAATGTGACACTAATATTGTATTCTTTAGTGCAGTGGTTGTAACCAGTTTCTAGCCCTGGCCTGTGCTTTTCAGCCTTATGGATTATTATTGGATTTTTTTTCCTTTTCTGTTTCCATGAGCAGTGAATATAAAAAGTGAACACACCACAATTACAAATGCTGGGTTTTTGTGATGTTAAAACATGACAGCATAATAAATCATTTTAAATCTTTACCACCTTTTATGTGACCTACAAACCTGTACAGTTCAACTGAAAAACTAACAAATGTAAAATATGTTAATTTTTAAAAACATGCAATAAGCTAGTTGCACACCCTTGGATTTAATCACAGTATTCAGTGTTTTTGGGTAAGAGTCTATCAGCATGACACATCTTGACATGCCAATATTGGCCCACTCTTCTTGCAAAAACACTTCAAATCTGTCATAATATGAGGGCCTCTCTTGTGCAAACCCCTCTTCAGGTCACACTACAGATTTCCTGTTGGATGTCTGGACTCTGGCTTGGTCAATCCAAAGCTTTAATTTTCTTCCGGTGAAGCTATTCCTTTGTTGATTTCAATTTGTGTATACTTATTATATCCACCGTGGTCGGTCTGAGAGTGTGGTCAATAGTGTGACAGCTAAGTTTGAATAGCCAAATTACCTAACATCATGGAAATGATTGCATGTTTGTCCGTGCCTGTTATACTTCCATCCCTTTAATTGGCAATAAAGATCTCATTTGCCTAAAAAGCACCCAGTACTTTGACGGCATGTCAAATTTAACAAGTTACTAGTCAGGCTGGCAGAAAACACTTTGATCTCCGTTCGTTTCTGGAGTGTGCCTTTGTTTCCTCTGACAGGTGAGTTCCACTTTGCTCCTGAAGTGACTAAAAATGTGCCTGATTATCTTAAAAAGGCTGGTATGGTCAAGTCTTCGATGTTCCCTGGCTTCGTTTGCACACACTCTAAAAGGACAGTGTTATCTCTCAGGTGCTGTGTTAATGCCAGGTTTGAGGTGGGCCTTGCTGTGTCACATCCATATGTGGCAGTAAGAGTCCTGACAAGGCTGCAGGTAAATGGCGACTGAAGCAGCATAAAGTTATGGCAGCATGGCTCTATATCATGTCGAACTTTTATTACAGAAAGATCATCAGGACTTCATTACCCAGATGTCAGTCTGCTGAGACAGCACCCAGCATCTAAGATCATTAGCCCCACCGCACTCACATACTCACGCACTGCTACACGCCGCACACTGTGCCTTTATCGTTAACTTGGTGAATCTGACTCTTTTGACGTATCAGACATGTATCAATAGAAGCAGAGGTCATTTATTAGGAGTCTGACAGAAGAGAGTTCAGTGGCATGAAGCCACGCAAATGCACATCACACTGTTATCAGCCCATTGCGTCCTTGGTCTGTGGCTTTTCACGAGGGAGGGATGGAAGCACGGGGAGGAAAGGATAGAGATGACGCAAAGCGATCAGGGGGAGGAGGGGTGTTGAAATGAAGGTGAGTGATCTGAATAGAAAAGAGGGAAGGCAAGGAGGAGTGTGAGGAGAAATGGGGAAGAAAGAGAACAGCAATGAGTGCATGACTGATGAAGACTGGAGTGAACACAGTAGGGGAAAAAAATAGCTGAAAAAGCGGGAGGGAGAAATGGAAGGTGGGGTTAAAGACGAATAAGGGAAGAAATGGGAGAGAAGATAAAGCAGCGTGAGGGTGTGGGCGCAACTTCGATGAGTTATGATAACCCTGAGCACATGCAGTAAATAAACACATCAATATAATCGGATTGGTTTAAGCAGGGTGTCATCGTAGCCCTGCAGTTACACTGCTCCTGATTAGCGTCTATGAACTGCATCTCTGTTGCGGCACAATACGTACAGTACACACTCTGAATAGTGTCATGTTTTGCATTTAAATAGAAGACAACGGCAGTATTATACTTTGACAGCAAATCAAAATGGAAATGGGATGCTGAGCATTCCCTGGGAGTGGAAGTAAGAGCGCTCTCTTGCAGTTGAAACTGTGACTTTGCTGACAACAGAGAGGGAATAAAGTGGAAACTCCCTCTGGGAAGTAATTAGTATGGACAGTTTTCAGTGTTGACACCCCTGGCTTAGCTTTCAGATCTCTCATTTGCTTTTTCCTGCTGTCTTAGGAAAACATTTCAGTGCCAATTTCAGGTTTTTTTTCCTCCCAAATGGAAAGGTTCCACGGTCTTTTGTGTGCTTAGGTAGTTTCATGAGCTGACAACCCTTGAAATGAAAACAAAAACATTGTAATGAAAGCACAGGAACAAGAATGGGGGGGAAAACAATATTTCTCCATTTGATCAAAAGGATGCTTATTGGTTATTTTTAAAGTCCATTTTTAATGAGAGCTCACACTTTTCTGTGTCTCAGATGCCGTTTTATCAATTTCAGAGTGTTAGTCTGTCTCTGCTTTAACTTTGTCCTGATGTTAATGTCCCGATGAAACCGCGCAGGCTATTTAGAAATGCTGATACTGCTTTCTGTCATGTTTTTTCCTTTATTTGACCTCTTTGACTTTATTTGACTTTCACGGTGTGGAGCGGGGGCGGGTGGTTTATTATGTGCGCAGTATCTGTGTTGTGTTTTTTTACTGATCATGTATTATGCAACTATACAACTCTGTCATAGTTGGGAACAACTTCTAGCCTGTAGTGTTGGGGATCTGGTCACAGGTGATGGAATTAAACAATAATTTAAAAAAATATAAATATGGATTTTGATGTACCATCCATAATACTATCTGGAAAACGTCTAGTTATTTGACAATAACCACAAACACACCAAAAAACACTATTAGCCATTGACCGGCCTCCTCAGAGCCAGATCTCAATATTATTGTAGCAGAGTGGGATCATTTTCAAAGAGGATGGAGCAGAAGGCAGCAAATATCCAAAGAAAAGCTTTGAATGTCCTTCAGGAAGTCTGAAGAACTATTCCAAATGAATGCTTGTCTAAGAGACTTCAGGAAGATGGTCACCAAATATTGACTTTCAAGCTCATTAGAACTGCACAAACTGTTTTTACCTCATACACTGTATTCCCATGGATGTTTGCATATGTTTCTGATCTCACAGTTTGACATCGTTTTGCAGAACTACTAAATATTTTCCGGTGGAGACTGGAATTTTTCTTTTTTCCGATTATAAACCCAGAGGTTGAGGGAAAATATAATATAAAATTCCTGCTGTGATTTCTTGAGAGAGATGTACAGAATCAAAGAAAGTCATACCCGACCTTCTGACCTCCCCTGCGATGCACTGAACCACAAATGGCACCTGTCATTTATGTGTCTTTATAGCATACGGTGGATTTTCAGTCCATACAGAGCAAACGCCAACACAAGAAGCCTCATAATTTTTACTTCTGCCAAAGTTATGTTTTTTACAGTGTTTGTGTGCTGCTGATAAACTGTAGACAATTGTGTAGAGTGCGGTCATGTTAACGATCCATTAAAATTTGGCTCACATCCACTGAGGCCTTCAAAGTCGACTTCACGATTTATTGGTTGAAAATTGACAAGAAGCCACCAAACTTAGAAACTATGAGTCTTACAAGTGTGGTGTGTATTGTCAACATATAGAGATTTTTTTAAAAATCAAATCACATTTGACCTCTGAGATCTTCCTCAAGGTCAATAGATTGATACGATATGGAATCGATATGAAAGTGATAGTCATTGTTTGTACCGACAGCATGTACATGCATATACATGTATACATGTACATGCATATATAGGGAATGATACATGAATTTGGACCGCTGACCTCTTCTTTAAGGTCAAATGAGATCAAACTGTCATAAAATGTCTTTAATCTTTAAAACTGTGCCTTAATTTCCACTGTCTCTGTTTGTATTGGCAACATTTAGAAATTCAATTAAAGATTTCAATTCAATTTTATTTATACAGCGCCAAATCACAACAACAGACGCCTCAAGGCGTTTTATATCTTAAGGTAGACCCTACAATAATACATACAGAGAGTCTGATTTTATTAAAGCAGTCAGGAAGTCAGTCCAGCCTGAGTAAGAGAAATCTGTGTTTGGGTTTATTTTAGGCATGTAAGTCAGCTGAAATGGATTGAGTTTGAGAGGTACCAGATATTGAAATCTTTTTTCATAAGACTCTCAAAGATAGTTTGTGATTCATTTGCAGTCAAAATGGGTCACAGCATTTTCTGGCTGGTGATGTAAGCGTGTTTGGTGGGGGTAAAAAATGGTTTCATTAAAGCCCTGCAGGATCGCACTGTAACATTTGATGGCTTACTGTATCGAACATTTATTTATACGGGTCGGTCCGAGCTGACGTCAGTGTGTGGGCAGGCAGCGTGCATAAGTCCTTGTCCACATGAATTTGTGCATAGGTGTTTAGTTGGAAAGCTAGATATAGATTTATGTCTGATGCCTCATCCTGTTATGCAGTTTTGTTCTCTTCGAGGGAGTTTAACATCCTGTGGTTTTAACATATGATAAGACAAATCTGAATAGAAAATCTTTGGATTGAGGTCAACATGTTGAAAGAGTAGGTTTGCAACTTTTATATTTTTATCGCCATCCTGCCAAAGCAGAGGCTCCTTTAGTCTCTTTCGCAGATTTGCGATAGTCGGCTGGGTGCGGAGGCTTGTCGGTGACACCCCCAGTGACCTGAGGAACGGCAGCTGTGACAGGCCGCTGACGTGGCTGTCACTTGCCCTGACTGATGACAGACGTGCAGCCTCTTCCTGCCAGCTAACATCTGGGAAAGCAAAGAGCCCGACACTCATCCTGACAGCAGGCGGAGGATGAGAGGGGAGCGAGGACGCAAGGAAAGAGGTCTGCGGCGAGGAGGCTGCTGTGTTGCTTTTGTAATTCTGTTGGGTTTTTCAAGTGTCTGTCCACGAGGTGGGCTCGACATGTCCGAGGAGTATTTATTTGGACATACATAATAAATGCATCGGTAACAGATTTCCAGGAAAGATCATTCAGTCTGTCTTTTTAAGCAGAAACAGTACAGGTACATTAAGGCCCAGTGAGTCAGCTTGTAGAATGCCCGGGTCAGGGAACTTGCTCACCTACATGAAATGCAGCCATTAGCGATGTTAGAGCCATTACATCTGCTACCCTACCTCTGACACGTCTCAATATGGAGGGTTTTTTCCAGAAGTGTTCATTTTGGGGGCGTAATCCAAGCCAGGTCATTATAGAGTGATAAAACAGAAGTTTGCAGCATTCAAAGCTTTGGTACAAACCCCAGCCTGTGCAATAGCACAGTGTGCTCAGTCAGACAATAATGAGAGGAGTGAAGGCATCGGACCTTGTCTGCTTGATTGATTAAGGGGAAGTTCTGATAAATTAGAAGCTACAGTCAGGACTCATCTGTCCATATTAGCGAAATGCAACACGGTGACAATCTGAAAGAGCGTTCAGCTCTCTATCTCAGGAAGCCGTGTCAGTCAAGTTACTGTTACTGATCCCAGTGTGTTGAATATTGTCGGATGCTGCATAATGTGCCCAATGGAGTCGCGGTCTTGATGTTCTCGCTGCAGGAATATTTGATGCTTAACTAACGGTCCTCTTTAAAGTTTGCATTTAGAGGTTGTATGGGTGGTGTTGGCACTTGTTTGTTAGCCTGGAGACCAGGGTTGTTACTCATTGCACTACTTGTTTTGATACATTTGCATTATTTTATTTAAGTTAACAAAAAAAATCTTAGGCTACAGTCCCGAACACTGACGTAAAATTCTGTTCAGCTGAAGACATACATGAAATAATCTCCAAGTTTTCAAGTATGAACACAAAGCTGACAACATGAAGTTCATTTTAAAACCAGCTCAAGGTGACTTTGATTCACATTCTGACCGTGATTCTACTCAGAAGCAGAAACAGAAGCTGAAACGCTGCAAGTCTGACTGCTCATCACTGCCTTTGTTGCCTGTTAGTGATCAGGCTCTGAGATATTTGCTACCCTCGTGCATGCTAGTGCACAGATGTTTGCAAAGAGCCAGTGTTGTGTTATCAGTATAATGCAGTTGTTTCTGTCCTGGGCACAGTTTGCACTCTACTGTGGCACTCTTGTCCTTTCGTGCAGTAAAAGTAAAGTTCATATCCCCACTCCACAAAAACTGTACGCTGCTCTCTTTCCTGCACATCAACTGGAATCAGCTGATTGTAGTGCAAGTGGGCAGGAAGAAGAAAGCATGTTTGATGTTATTTTTTTCTTTTTCTTTTTTCTTTATACACATTTCTAATCCTATCTGTCCTGCAGCAGCCATGATGGATAGGATTAGAAATGAGTATATCAGAGGGACAGCTCAGGTCGAGCAGTTTGGAGAGTTAGAGAGGCAAGGATGAGATGATTTGGGCAGGTATGCGACGAGGGCTGGCAGATAAACTGGGCAAAGGATGTTGAAGATGGAGCTGCCAGGCAGGAGGAAAAGAGGAAGAGCACAGAGAAGATGCATGGATGTAGTAAAGGAGGACATGCAGGCTTTGTGTGGCAGAGGAGGATGCAAGGCATAGGGGGAGATGGAGGCAGATGATTCGGTGTGGTGACCAAAAAAGAAAGAACAGCCAGAACGACAACAAGAAGAAGATGATGGGTGCAGATACTTTATAGCTCAAATAATGACATCATTGTAACTGTAATGTGATTACTAAATGCATTAAATTACTGTGTTACCAACAGTGTAATGTGTTTATAGTCACATGTTTCACTGAATACTGGTTTTCACTCTCTTGCACTTTAGTTTTTATTCACTGCATACATTTAGGCTTTAAAGCACGCTGCAATCGATCTCAGCCCTGCTCACTGAAAAGCGATGCTTAGCCACATCACGTCAAATCAGCGTATTCATGCAGGACATTACAGTACAGACATTTAGCACAAAATAACAAAAACATTAAGAATAATTCAAACAAGAAAACAAATAAGAAACCAAATAGGATGAGAAATGATTGCTTAATGATATTCATGCATAAATGATGCTGCGCGCAAATGTCATATGTGAATTAATCTGAAACTGAAAAGGCGAATGAGGAGAGTTATGTCTGCAGTCAAAATCAGACTGTTAGGGATGTTAGCGTCTCTCTATTGCCACGAACCCGATGCTTCATACACAGATGCCAAAGAACACTTTGTGCCTATCTGTGAGATGCCAGAGGCTTTGAAAAAAAAAAAGAAAAGAAAAAACAGCAATATTTGATGTTCTGGGAATGAGAATGTGCTGGTCAGGCTGTGTGATGGGGACAGGCACAGCGGAAAATGTGCAATCTCAGTTTAGTGTGGGCTACAAATCTTGTTGGAATTAATGCCACTCAGGAGTTCAACTTGCGTGGAAAATAGGGATATTAGATGTACTAGTTTGTATGTTAGAAGTTATTTCTGCAATAGGTACAAGCTGCAGTAGATACCGGAATGTAACAGAAAGCATCACTTTGAAATATTGTTTGATCACTGCTATATATTTAATTGGAATTTTAAGCGTTATATGCACAGTGGATAATACCAGAGGTTTGCAGTACCTCTCTGAAGCTGCAGGGTCATAGAAAGCACCAGTTTCTTTCTCCTAATCAGATCAAATTTGACATTTTTGTTCTAAATAAGCAACGCTAAAGTGTAATTAATAGTAGGGGTGGCTCCTGCTTTATTGCCTGATCTCGATGCCTTGTGTCAAACTGCATTTTTAAGACTTTCTTTGAAGTCCCTCTAATTTCTGTGCCTACATGTTGTCTGCATTTCCTTTTTTTAATTAATCTGCTGCATTCCAAAACAGAAAACCTGCTACTGACTAGAATTCGAAAATATGTAAAACTGCAGACTTAGTAAATTACAAACTTAGGTTAATATGATCCTTTTTTTCCCCTCCAGAATCTGCTGCAGAAAATATTATTATTGTCACCTTTATTTGTAATGATGAAACTCGCCTGATTGAATTTGGCTGCATTAAAATTAAGTTGTGTAACGAAGCATGTCAGAATTAAAACTGCCGAGAGGTTTTCTTATAGGCGGACGAGGAATTCTGGAACACACGTTGTTTGTGTAATTCCTCATTGATCATACTTGGACGTGCAAAACTGGAGATGACTGCAAAGATTTTGTCAGTCCATCAGTAGCAGCTCTAAGTGGCTTTTTTCTGCAATACAGTCAAGACAAATATCCGGTGTGTCTGCAGGCTTTTAACCTTGGATGAGAGCTTGTGCCTGTTGTCATTATAAAATTTACTCACATCTCCCGCATAGCTGTGAAACGTCTCTCTCAACAGATGTCAGTTTGTACTCACTTGAATACATTACACATTAGACATCTGACATCTGTGTAACACAGAGCAAATAATTAATATCCACGAGCTAATGGGTGCGTAACCTGCATGCAAGCATGTGTAGTTTTCTGGTGCTCAAATAAGCAGATTGTGTCTGTTTGCTCGGATGTTTTCTCCTTTTTTACAAACAACCCCTAATGAAATGGTTTGATGTTTTCCTGTGAAATTATCCCAAGTGTTCACTGAGCATATTAAGGAGGCAGAGGTTAACGCAATGCAGTGTCACAATTTCGAGATCAGCAATGTCATCCGCATGGAAAGAAGGCTTCAGGGAGAATGCTGAAGCCACTGGAATCTGCTGGCATTTTCAATTTTTAGACATTTTCCTGAGCCTCCGCTTTTAAGAAGTGCTGTTTTAAATACATTTTTATAGAATTTGAAACTGGCACAGAGTATTATTTAAGAACAATATCACCTGGGACCCTGACTGTTGGTTGGTGCTTTCAGAAGAGCTGCTTTATCACAGTCATGGTGCAGCAGCATGCACCCACTAGGCCTAAAATGAAACTCAGGGTTTGATAGTTTTTCTTTTCTCTGATGCTTTTTTGCCGTATCTCTTCAGTAAATAGGCCGAGATGGGTACCGGTGGTGAGAAAATCAGTCGTTATTGTTTTCACCCTTTGCCAAATCAAACTGAAATGACCAGAAGAGACGAATAAGCTTTGTGACTTAGTTACATAAATGACTTTCAAGTGTAAGTATTTGTAAACTTAATAGGGATAATTTCATTTGTCAAAATCACAGTGTTGTTGGGGATTTGTGCTCAGACAAATACTAAGCTACAAAGGGTATTGCCATTTTCGCCTTTATGAAATACACAGACACTGGCAGTGCTTGATATGTTGTTTGTCTGTGTGCTGGACCTTTTTCGCTGAGCCCCTCTCAGTGCACATGATGTTCTTAACCCTCTTATAACCTTAATGACGGGGAAACAATCTTAGTCATAAGAAAACATGCTGAATGACATTCATATAACGTGCAATCCAGGTTGTGCCAAGAACTCTGTCACGTCTCCATTTGCTGTAGGGTCACTCTATCACTTTGTTTAAATAGCATATTTAAAGAAATATTGATTTTTTTTTTCTTATGTTATCAATTCAATTTAAATCAATTCAATTTTATTTATATAGGGCCAAATCACAACAAAAGTCGCCTCAAGGCGCTTTATATTGTACAGAACTAAACCAAACGACAATTACTTTCCTCCCTACCTAAAAAAGGCGGCCCACCCCCGCATGCTCCTACATTAAACTAACATAGTGAAACACACGGTCTGCCGGTTGGGCTGGGCTGAGGATGAATGACCTGGCAGTCCCTGGCGGTGTCTTCTTATGCGCTGCCTCCCGGTCGTTAGCCAATCGTTACGATCTATCCTCCCTGGATGCACCAATCACGGAGGAGCACCTGCACACTCAAATTTACATATTATAATTACGACAACAGTCGTAACACCCTAACATTAGCTAAGTGGTTCATGTGCCTAATAATCTGCCACATAGGTGGCAGAATGGGCCCAGACTAATGGCCCGTTTTGTCACGTAGCTTGGATTGTCTGGGTCAACGTTCAAGTGATTTTTATGCTGCAGTAATGTTGCAGCTCATGTTTTTTTGTTGTCCTTAATATAGATAGTGTACCAGCCATCTCTGTAGTAGCTAGCAGTGAAGGAGTGGACGCGTGGACGATGTCTATGCTGTGTCTTAAAAGCTTGCCAGGAAATATTTTTAGTTGTTTCCTTTTAGTTTCCTTTTCTTTCCTTTTAATGAAGCTCACTGTCCTCCAGCTGAAGTATTTTATAATTAGCGAAGTTGTATGTGTGCTTGATTTTCTTTCTCTAATTTTCTTTTTTCTAAAAGCTGCTATTGTGATTGCACTGATAGTTAATAAAGGCGTGCCACCAGTTCAGCTCACTTTGTGATTAGGCTGGACAATCAGGCTTCTACCCCTGAGTGAGTTCATTAGATGATTTATGTTAGAAATACACGTTTGGACACACTCGTTGGCCTTGCTGTATGTACCTCGCAGCCAGGTGACCTCTCTCTCTCTGACCACACATCACAGCTCCCTCTACAGTTGCTGTTGATTACAGGAAAAGATGCCAACAAAACTGTCTTTACAAATACAAGCTTACCTAAGGAAATGCAAACATGTCAGCAAGAGCATAAATATATCAGCCGTTTGTAATTAGAGAGACACTTGCAGTCAGCAAATAGACTTTGTTTAATTTGCTCTCAGTGGTTTTTGTTGAACTTGCACATTATTTATATGTATTATGCAATATTCCCACTGTGTAATGTAATATAATCTAGTTTCTTGCATAAATTCATTCCTATTTATTCGCATTACCTCTCATTATCTTTATATCTTTAGCACACTGCGCTGCTTCTTGCACATATGCCAGCTGTTGACAGCACTAACGTGTGTATTCTGCTGCAGCCTTTCTGTTTTTCTAATGCATTTTTACGGTTCTGTTTGAATACTAGGCGGCTTCATTTACAAGAAGAAAAATAGTTTTGTGTGCAAGCACACTTGGCAATAACACACTTTCAGGTTCTGATTTATTTATTTTGTCCTTTTTTTATTATATTTGTTTTTATTTGGTGCCCTTTTAAGAATACCGCTGTTGAATAAAACCACATGATTTTCATAGATTGCTTACATCAATCCTATATTTTATTTCACCGGCAAATTGTATATTTCTTGTGCAAGTGGCACCTGCTCAGTAGGGCATCGTTAGAAAGAGAAGAAAGATGATAGCTTATTTCCAAAGCCCTGTTGTCATTTCTTGTTTTTCTTTTCACACAGTTTGGCAGCAGGTAGTGATTTTTCCTGCTTTTGTTCACGAATTACAGAAAAGCAGGTAGCAAGCATCTACAATGGCATGCTATAAATATTAAGCAAGAATGTAATTATCAGATATTTTATTTTATTAGCTATACCTTAGTTGTACCGTGCTGGAGACTTATTTGCCTTCAGAACTGCGTTCATCATAAGAAGTCAACAAAGTACTGAAGATTTAGGTCCTTGCTGTATATTTGTCATTTGCACATCCATCATGCAAATCTCCGGTTTCACCGCATCCCAATTGTCATGTTTAATGCTGAGAGCAGGCATCATAAGATGAGTACCCTGTGGTCATAAAGGGATGGAGAGCAACAATATTGAGGTAAGGAAATGTCACCCACACTAGTCCTCTACCACCGGCCTCAGTCTGACCCTACCCTGTGGAAATCGAGGCTCATGAGGCCGGGCACATTTTTTGATGTCCAATTTTGTGGATCCTGTGTAAATTTTAGTCTGACTCCTGTTCTTAGCTAACAGGAGTGCCTTCCTGTTGTAGCCCATCTGCTTCTAGGTCTGACATCTTGTGCGTTCAGAGATGCTCTTCTGCATACGTCCCAGGATAAACAACAAAGACCACCCGCAGAGGCGAGAGGGGAATTTGTTTTATGTTCAAACTTTGGAAACAACGTTTTTAAACAAACCGTATATTGGTGGTCAGGCAGAAAATGTTCTCAAATTGGCTGATTTAAGGTGGAATGAGCATGAGCAGGTTTATTTTGATGCAAAGGTTTTTACGTTGGCAGCACAGGGAAACACGAGGCTTCAGGGAGATGCTGAAACTACTGGAATCTGCTGGCATTTAAAGTTTGGGGCCTTTTTTACTGAGCCACAGCTTTTAAAAAGATTTATTTTAGTAGATTTAATATATTTTCTGAAAAGAGATA
The DNA here is from genome assembly GCF_057382095.1 of Aulonocara sp. 'chitande type north' Nkhata Bay. Taxonomy (NCBI): domain Eukaryota; kingdom Metazoa; phylum Chordata; class Actinopteri; order Cichliformes; family Cichlidae; genus Aulonocara; species Aulonocara sp. 'chitande type north' Nkhata Bay. The sequence goes on along the minus strand of NC_141353.1, from coordinate 30,996,556 downwards.
AAGAACCATCGTGCTTTGGTTGCATAAAGTATTTGTAAATGTTTTCACAGCTAATCTGACAAAATCCTGACGTCCTAAATGTTGTTGGGGATGTGCACTCAGACAAATACCAACCTAGAAATGGTATTTCTGTTTTCTCTTTGATGAAATACTAAGACAATGGCTGCATTTGATCTTTTTATCTTTCACTGGGCAGCTTTCAGTTCATGTGATGTGGTTTTTAGTTTTTCTCATGGTTTTAGTGGCACTCTTTCATGTTGTTTAAATAGCACATTTAGATAAATTTAAAAATATTATTAGTTAAGAGTTAAGCTGTTATGTTTATGGGGCTCAGTGGGTCTAGGGACAAAAATCGAAGCATCAGTTCTGCGATTATTTATTTAAACCAGCCTGTTTTCATGCTTTTCTCAAACACAACCCCGTGTCCTCTTGACAGACTCTCATCTTCCAAAATCCAGGCAAATGTAGCGTCGAATAATCTCATAATTTAAAGGTCAGGGTTAAGCCATCAGTGTCTGACTTTGATTTCACTGTATGGTATCAACACAACAGTAGTTTCATTTTCCTAATCTCCCCCCAAAATCTTAGAAAGGTCAGATTAGGAAATGCTGAAGCAATTTTGGGATTGCCATGTATTTTTGGAAGGGCCGGACTAATGGCCTGTTTTGTCGTGTAGCCTGGATTATCTGGGTGAATCAGTAATTCTATCAACACAATTTAAATTTTTAATGTTCAAAGTTCACGTTCAAAGTAACTTAAATCACCTTTCTTCCCCATTTTGTTGCTTTACTGGTCATTGACTGTGTCTGCATGACTAAATGCATAGAGTTATTTATTAGTCGGTGAGGGTTGATGAACAAAAAGTTATCATAATGAAAAAGCAGCTACCCTTACTTGTGACTCACAGGTATGTAAAAGCTTTGCTGTGGCAAAAAGATCAAAGTGCAGATGAAAAGAAAAAAAAGTAGCTTCAGATTTACAAGAAGAATCAATTTAACATAATAAAATAGCTGTGTTTTTAACACAGAGTGAGTCTCCTGCAGTAACACACACTGTCATATCATATTCCCAGCATCGCGTCCTGAATCGCGAGGAAAGAAAAGACAATAAAACAAGAAAAAGAGACAAAAACTTCTTGATTTGAGCTCAGACGGTAGCTTCTTTGTCACGTTCTGTGTAGCAGCCGGAGGAGCTAAAGCCGTGGGATTTCCACAAAGCTTTGCCTCATCAGTTTTATTTTAAAGCACGTTTTCAGGGCTAATGTGGAGATGCTGCATAGTTTTGCTGACAGAACAGTACTGTACGTTATTGGGACTTTGTTTAGAGAGTATCCCAGATGGTGTTATGAACAGCATAAAAACAAGAGTATGGCTTGCTTGCACGCTACAACATGAGAGTTGAGGGGTTTTTTTTCTTTTCTTAAATTGCTGAGTCACTGAAGAGGAGTTTTTTATGTTGCTGTATTCAGTAAGACACTGGACTACCCGTTTACTGAGGATGAAGGGTTATTTTCTCGACTTGTGTTTACATCCAGAGGTGTTGCCCCGTGCTCTGCACAGGTTTAACTTTAAGCTTTTGTATCAGCTTGACTCCAGTCTCTGGTGTTTGTACAACTTGGTTTGCAGTGATCAGAAAGGTTAAAGTAGCTTAATGTCAGAGGAATTTGGGTGAAGCGTCGGCCTACATCTTGTTTTAAACATCACAGAAGTACATCCAGTTTAAAACTCAGACAAATAAACACATTTGAGGCATTGTGGATGTCAATAAAGGGTTATTGAAGCCATGCAGGATATGATTAGATGGGAGCAACATATCATAAAGAACAGTTAGTACCGTATTATCGCAATAATATCAGTGTGCATGCTGTGAATACTGTGGAACCAGCTCCCTCCTTGGGTTCAGGAGAAAGAAAGACACTGCTTTTTAAGTTAGACGTAAAATTTCATTTTTGTTAAACCTTATTGTTTAGGGCTGATCAGGTGACCTGAACCATCCCTAGGCTCAAGCTGCTGGAGATCAGGAATCACGGAGCCCTTTTTCACAGTTGCATATTTCACTCTTGTTTCCTCTCTCCTGTAGTTTCTCTTTTGTCTGTGGTTTCCTCTTTTTTCCCCTTCTGATTCCCCTTAACCATCAACCAGTAGCTACAGATGGCTGCCCCCCCGGAGCGTGGTTCTCACTGCGTTCTCTTCCTGCTCGGAGAATTCTTCCTCCCTAGCTTTTCCAAGTGTTCGCTTTCAGGGAATCGTCTGATCGCCACAGTTGTCTCTCTTGGTCGGGTCTTTACCTTACAATATAAAGAACCTTGAGATGATTGTTGCTGAGTTGAGAGGACTGGCTGGAAATGTGCACCGCTAAAGTAAAACTGGAAGCTGCTTTAATACCTAATATAACAAAATCTTGAAGAGAAGCTTTACAGTACACAAACTACAGATCCTCATTATATCAGCTGATACTACGCTACGATCAAAGGAAACACTTAAATTAATTCTGTTTAATTATATTAGCACAAGCACGCTGTAAACCAGGCGCAGTGTAATGTGTTTCAGGAGACAAACACTGTGAAGAATTAAGCACAGAGTTGTTGGAATGGGGGGTTAATTGGAGCCAAGCAGCTTATCTTTCCTGCAGCCCTACCTAGCAGATAAAGCTAACCCTGTCCCCCTCCATCTATCCAAAAAGAAAAAGAATTACAGGAGGCTATATGTTTAAAAAAAAATGATGGAATTCTATACCTAATTAACGAACACAATTATGTGGACATTCTTATATCTGGATCTTACAACAATCTCACAGCGTCTGCAGTGAGATGGCCTGGAGACCAGTTAATATTCATTCATTCAAATCTTCTTTAAAGAGGTGCCATGTGCTGTGGAGGAAGAATAATTTTGGGAATAGCAACAATCGAGACAATCCTGAGACCACGCGCCTCGCTCTTCTCCGAGCAGGACCGCAATAGACGGCAAACTGCAGTTGTATATTTTATATATTAATAAAGGCTGTGCATCTAATAAATTAATGTGTACCCTCTGCAAACAGATTGAGCTATTGTGTCGTTTCATAAAAAAGGTAAAAAAACAAGAGAAAACAACTTTTCGATGATTTTTAATTGGCAGCAAATAAAAACAATGACAGCTGCGCTGCCGATGGTCAGTAATAAATTGTTTGTATTAATTGAATCTCAAATCAGTGCCACATTTGCTCCAGACAATAACAGTGTAAGTAGGCTGGTGGCTTTTTTGAATTAGCTGATGAAACAAAAATGGATTTAACTAATAAATATTCTGCGCCACAGTATAGGACTGGCCTTTGTGTCACATTATTATACTGGTGATTATATGAAGCTAATTATAAATACAGACAAGTCAACTATAAGAGAGTAGCTCAATAAAATATTGCTGTTATCAGCAATTTGCAGGATCAGACCACTTTTTTGCTCAGCAGACTCAAATCAGTCACCTTTAGTTAAAACTCTCCCAAAAATGCTTATATGTTGTTTTGGGGTTTTGTTTTTTTGCTTTAGTTTTTAGTTTTTTATTAAGTCTTAAAGTTGAGTCTGTGGCAGGGCTGACACAGAGAGACAGACAATCATTTGCACTCACGTTCACACCTATGAGCAATTCAGGATCGCCGATCAACTGCAGGTCTTTGGAGTGTGGGAGGAAGTCGGAGTGCCAAGAGAGAACCCACACAGACACGCGGGGAACATGCAAGCTCCACACAGATGGTGGATTTGAACACAGGACTGTGAGGCAACAGCGGTAACCACTTTTCCACCACAGCTGCCCAATTACACAGAAATTAACTGTCAGGACCTGAATTTTGCGCTCAGACATACAGCCAGAGTCACATACAGCAGGCTGGCCTTGGCAGATATGTGTATTTCTGGTGCTTGAATACAGCAGCACATCTTTTCTAATTACTGGGCCAAGTTCACTCTCTTGTTCTTTCCAGCTGACAGCAAACTGAGCCATGGCACAAAACAACAAATAATAACCTGGCATAGACAGGCTTCTAACATTTGGAGTTTCGATCTTAATAAGTAGATAACTTAAACATATA